>NC_079310.1:8674371-8992184 GCF_023638135.1 Falco biarmicus | reverse complement strand
TAAGTCTACCCTCTAGAATATGCTAGTATTAGTGAGTATCACACACACAAATAGGAATAAAGATATTTGAATATTTGGGGACAGAAAACTGAAATAGTGTTTGTTAAATTAATTTTCAAATTGAAGTTTATTTAATTAATAAAAGGGAACAGTATAGCACTAATTCCATATTACCTTCTGTAATAAACTGTGTGGGTTTTCTATGAGCATTCAGGAAATTTCTTCGGCAGTACAGTTCAGAAGGAAAACCTACAAGAAATAGAGGTTGGTCATCTGGCCCAAACTTTAAGTACTTATCTGAGTAATCAGGACTTCAGGGTTTTTGAAATTAGACTGGCTATCTCACAAACATTGCCTGTATCTCTATGCTCATTTTGATGCTTCTCATCCCTTTTCCAGCTGGAAACCAAAATTAAGAAATATAGAACATTTCAGAACATTAAAGATTAAAGCTAAATTCCCTTAAAAAAATAGCCCAGTTTAGGCATGTATGGACAGTCGGGTGAATGAAAGGGTAGTTAGTGTCTGTTTTCTGTCTTCTTTCTTTTGCTCTTGTTAAATCTTCTAAATATAATGGAAGATCCAGAGAAGAGAAGCATGAAAGGCACAAAACTGCTCTCCCTTAAGCTCAATTAAAGAAATTAACAAGCTGGGAAAAGATGGATATCCTTCATCAGACATCATTGGAAGTTTGGTTGAACCATATATTCTTAAAAGGATTATCCTGTCTGCATTTAAATGTAATGCAGTAATAATTCTGAAGCCTAAAAAATGCATATAAGGAGTTGAATAGAAAATTCTAACCAACTAGGGAATAATAGAAAAGTATGCAGAAGGCCAACATTTAATCAACAAAGACAAGAAAACATAATTGGTCAAATCTATATCCCTTCTGCTTGCAAATGCATAAAAAAAATTGCTTTCTCTTAGGAGACAGCAATATTAGCTAGCATATGCACTCTTTAAGACTGACTTGTCTTAAAATGAAGTGAACAAAATAAGATGGGGAAAAAAAGAAGAAAAAAAAAAGAAGAACCTGCTTCCACTCAGTCTTGGCAGAATCCAAGAGAGGATTTCATTCAATATTTGGCTGGAAAGCATTTTTATTCCTCTCTTCCTTTTGCCTACCTCCTTTTGCCTGTCTCATCTCACAGCTGGCTGGAATATTTTCTGCATCTGGGTAACCTCTCTGCAGATGTGCTGGAGGTCTTGGGGACCTGAGGGCTTTGAAAGTGTAAATACACAGGCTGTCCATTGGTTTTCAAGGCAACTAAGATCATATGGACTGTCTTTGCCCTAGAGATCAGAGGTTTTTCAGTTTTTGTGCTTTGTCTTTAAGTCAGATGTATAGCCACAGGGGCTAGAGAGCAAGGTTTTCTAAAGCCTACACACCCGCAATATCCAGCTATGTTAACAGAATGGCAAAATATCAAAGTTCTAATGAAAAGAGAATTGTGTTTCCCATTGTAGCTCTAGGCATAAATGATGTTATCCACAAGTTACCCTATTTGTAAGTAAAATTTAAGCAGGATCTCTGTGTTAAAAGTGATCAATGTTATTGAAAAATGGAAATCCTATTGAAAGAGAAAAATGTAGTCATTATTATTTATATGAAAGCCTCTGAGAAAAATGTTTTTTTTTAAGTGATATACTCTGTATAGATGATTAAACACGATGTGTCAAAGCAATTTGAACAATTTCAGGTGCACCAGAAATAAAGAATATTGCATCCCATTATTGCATGTAGATTTTCTGGCATTAAACAAGTTGTGAGCTAATGATGTAGTCATTCATTCAGTGAAGTTATAGTCCTAGTCCTCCAGATTGCCTGCTGTCATAAAACCTGTGAGAACTTAATATCTGTAAGATGCTTCCTTTCTGCCAAAGTTGACTATAATTGACAAATGGGTTAGAAAATTACAGGATATCATGGACACATACAGAATATGACTCCTTAAAACCCAGTTTAAATATATTTAAGCTGCTCATATAACCCCAAATCCCTAAATATCATGCTTTTTCCTGTAGTTCACTCTTAATCACCTGCTCAGTAATTTTCTTTTTGTAAGTTGTTTCTAAGAGAAAAAATATCTTTCTTAATGAGGTGATTTCTTCTTTCAATAGTCAGGAAATTAAGACTGATTTATTTTTTCATCTTTTGAAAGCAGGGTGTAAAGGAGAGACACTCAGAAAAAAAATTGCATTGTTAAAGTTATGCACAAGATTTTTACAATAGTATGTAGAAGTCACCTAATGAAATTAAGCAGTTGTTTGATGTAGCCATAAACAGGCTTCGGTGGCCTACACCAAAGTACGCAATTTGTAGATGGAAGTAGTACCTTTTATTAGCTCAATTGGTTTAGTGGGAAAAAGTAATCAAACCTCTCAATAACTTTGTCTGCTTTTTTCTAGTAAAAGCTTTTTCTAGTTAAACTAAAAGCACCACCTTTATCTAAAAATCTTCTCCTGGGAAAAAGGTCCTAAAAACTCTTATAGATGCCATCATAGAACTAACACAGTGAATCACTGTCATGCCCTGGTCACAGCTAGGACAGCCTTGCTGCCTCTATAAATGTGACATCTTGAGATGCATCAGAACAGTCATCCAGAAATACTGAACCCATGCAGAATTATAATACATAATGATTTAATATCAGTTTGAAAAAATAGCCAGGAAGGCCAAGATGAGTGATAAAATTGGTACAATATAAAGGAATAGGAGCCAGTGTAATTACCTAACCAATCTTATATTGACTGTTGCACCTCTGACTTAGTTCTTGTGCAACAGAGACCAACACTTGAATTAGATCAACACTTGTTCCATGTAGGTCTGAATCACTCGTGCCCTTTAACTACTTTAGCTATATAATACACTCCTAATCCTTTCCTAAGGCTTGTCATGATTTAACCCCAGCCAGCAACCAAACACTGCCAGCAACCAAACACCATGCAGCCACTTGCTCACTCCCCCCCCCTTCCCCCCCTTCCCAGAGGGGTGGGGAGGAGAATCAGAAAGGAATGTAAAACTCGAGGGTCGAGATAAGAACAATTTAATAATTTAAACAGAATAAAGAGATAAGAATAACAGTAATAATAACAATAACAAGAATAATAGCAATTAGAATGGAAAGGTGGGGGGAAAAGGGTAAAATCCAAAGGAAAAGGGAAAAGGGAAAAAAACCAAGTGATGCACAGTACAACTGCTCACCACCAGCTGACCGATGCCCAGCCAGTCCCTGAGCAACGATCCCCCCCAGCTAACTCTCCAAGTTTATATACCAAGCATGACGTCCCATGGTATGGAATACCTCTTTGGCTGGTTCAGGTCAGCTGACCTGTCTGTGTCCCTTCCCAGTCTGTTGTGCCCCTCCAGCCCTCTGGCTGGCAAGGCCCAAGGAACTGAAAAGTCCTTGACTTCAGTATAAACATTACCCAGCAACAACTAAAAACATCAGTGCTGTTATCAGCATTGTTCTCACATCATAGCCAAAACACAGCACTGTACTAGCTACTAAGAATAAAATTAACTCCATCCCAGCTGAAACCAGGACAGGCTTGGTATTTTCTTGGTTTAGAGGTGACACAAAATCACTATTTCTTCTAATTAAGTTATCATATTAGGCAGCATAATCTGGTTCCAGTCTGGCTCCAAAGAATTAACTCAAAGAAAATATGAGTGGAAGATTTTTCTTTGCACAAAATGTAAACTTTTAATTTGTCAGTTTGTTCTTTTGTTACTTTTGTTTTAAAATACAGAACTATTTCTCCTAGTACTTTCTGAGTTACATAAAACAACATGAAGCACATTCATAATATTTAATGTTTCTTTCTCCCTAAGATAATATGAAATTGCAGTGCTGCTTATGATTAAGACTCAGGGAAATGTATTTTATTGCTCTGAATAATCTCTTATTTAAATAAAAATACTTTAAAGAAAAACAAAGAACATTTATTTCTCCCTTAGTAATTTTCCACCTTCTAACATATTAAATAAGGAAGGTTTGTACTTTAGCATAAACTTTCACAGAAAACTAATAAACTAATCAACAAATTGAGTGCATTACTAGGATATAACGGCTGAAAATACCATATGTATTAGGTTTACGTGGTTTTGGTAGCAGGGGGGCTACAAGGGTGGCTTCTGTGAGAAGATGCCAGAAGCTTCCCCCCATGTCTGACAGAGCCAGTGTCAGCTGGCTCCAAGATGATCTGCTGACGAGATGAATCCCTTTCTGCTTGGGCTGGGCTGGCTAGGTGCAGTGGAGTCATGCAGGCCTGAATTCTCTATCTATATCATGTTCACCTATGAAGCTATTAAGATACGTTACTGATCACTTTTTTTTTTTTTCCCCAATTTCCTTGTTTTTTCTTCATCTGCCCCACTTCTCAGCTTTCACTCCAGACACCTTTTCTCCAGGTACTGTGCTCCCATGCTCTCACTTTTTCAGGAATTTAAATTTCTCAATTTGTTTTTGAAAGTCAACCTTCCTGCCTCCTTTTTTCCCTTTCTTCTAGTTCCTTTGTGTATTTTCTTTTGATTTTCCTCCCACTCTCTTTCTTAATACTCTACCTAGGTCTATTTTTCTCTTTCTTCCTGATCATGACTGGAGCTGAACTTTTCACTCTCCCAGCCTTTTCTGTGCTTCCCCATCATTGTCTATATAATTTCTAGTCAATTTTTGCTTTCTTTAGTAATCTTCTTTCTCTGCCTCCTGGACACACCAGACAATTATTTAACTCTCAGAAACAGAAAACAAGCAGCAAGTCTACTAAAAAGTCCCTGAGCAAGGCAAGACACGTAACAGTTGTTCCCACCTTTCTAGCATCAGCCGAGACTGCAGTAACAAAGTCTCATATGGAGCTGAGAATGTAGTCTGGGACTCCTTGCTTGATGCCACCATACTGCAAGCAGTGAGAGAAGAGAATAACTTTCCCTTGGAAGGGAAGCAGGGTGGCTGAAGCTTTACTGAGAAATTAAGTTCCTTGTTACCTATTTAGACAAGAAGGAAAAAAGGCTTTTCCTCATCCTTTAGAAAGGTGGTCAGATGTAATCTCTTTTTTAAATATTTATTCTCTCATACAGAATGTACCAGGGTAGCCTGGGATTACTCCTCTTGACTTAATGACTCAGCAGGATTCACTGATCCTTAATGCCAGTGACACTCCTCTGGTAGTTCACATCTTGCAGTGCTGTTGCTTGAGATAATTTTTGGATTCAGGCAAACAGCACCACATCTTGCATCAAATTTTCCATGTGTTTTTACAAGGAAGACTAGTTTGTGGGGGCTTTTAAGCTCTAATTCTGATGTCGTGTGAGGAGATAGTGTTGTCCCATAGTATTGCACCAGTAGCACCCATGCCTTTGTCTGCACTGGGTGGGAGTCATAGCTAGATTGCTTCTCCTTTCTGAAAGTAGAAATCTCCCAGTCATTACAAATCTCTGTGCTCTTTTCCTTCCATCTTTTCTGGTTTCCATTCCTGCCATGTATTCCTGTACATTTCAAGTTTCATGCAACCATGAAAAAGTCTGTTCTTGATCTCAGATCAGTCTCCTCCTGTCTTAATCCAGCCCATTTATGTTTAGCCATGGAGTCCATACATGGTGCAGTGTTTCAGGCATGCTAAAACACTCATAAAACAAAGAAGTATGGCAATCAGAGAGGGTGAGGGAGAGTGAGGCAGTACAGTGAAAAGTGATGGAATGGTAGTGTTGTTCTATTTCCATCACTTATAAATAATTATCAGGTAAAATGTTCTTGATGGAATCATATCCCCGCTGAATTCAATTGGAGTTTAGTGTTTGACTTCAAACATGTAGCATCTCTTCATTCACTCCATCTTTAACCCAATAATTCTGAAATTAAATCTGCATTAAGATATAATTATATAAAATTATATGGTTTTGTATCTCCTTAGTTCATTCATAGGAAAAAAGATATTATACTTATCTAAGTATAGAGATGATGCTATTGAGACCAAGGTTAAAGAGAACCACTGTATTGCTCTTTGTTAAGGCTCAATGTTCATTTCTGCTTACAGACACTTCTGTTTTCACCTTGCCATTATATGACACTTTCTTGTGGGATTCTCAGAAGATATCATAAGTCTATCTTAGGAGTAGCACAAGAAAGCAATTTTGCTCTGGCTTTTCTTTTTTTTTTTTTAATGGAAAATAAGACGTTGCTAGAGATAACAGCTTTCTGCTTCCCAGGTGCCTGGTGAGACATTTTGCTTCACATTATTTTTCCAAGTTCCACTGGATTTATTTTGAAAGGGTGCAATTTCTCTGGGAAAGGCGGTTGTTTCTTCATGCTTAGATCATTGCCCATGCCTCTTAATTGCCTCAGTAGCCAATGGCTTCCCTTCAAGGGGAGATTCCCACCTCCTTCCCACATGCAAGGGGACTGATTTGAAGAACCCATTACAGCTTTGATGCTTATACTGTGGAATTAGCTGAACTTTCCCATCATGTCTGCAAGTAGGATATCAGACGGTGGGAGTGGGAGGAGAAAGAAGGAATTTGTCTGAACTGTGGACAAGCATATCTCAACTTGCTGCCCAGAGAGCAGGCTGCATGTGATATATGAGATAAGTAAGTATGAGGCAGCAGATGCATGGAAGGCTGAAAGAGCAACATCCAGCAGGAGTGCAAGGAACCTTAGTCAAGGAGGTAAGAGCACTGGTAGGTGGGATATCTCCTTTACATCAGTCATGAAGGGTTGTCTTGGTGTCAGAAATACTAGGGATGCTCCTCTGACACTGAAATAATATTTAGCTCTCCAAAGCAGTTAGGTGACTGCTGGTTGTATTTTTCTTTTATTTCTTCTCTGTGCATTTATACACAGATGATCATATATCCTTTTCCTGTCATGTTTGGGTTGCTAACTCAGCACATTGCCTGCCTAAGCCCCTCTTCATGTGTAATACTGATTAGTCCCAGTTGTTCAGTACACTGTTAAATATGAATAACTGAACATGTTCATTTTCCTAAGACAAAGTAAGGTCTGCAAGAATTAGCTTGAAACAATTTGAAATTCATGAAATGCTTTCAGTCGTTCATTTTTTAATTTAAAGCAAGTAGGACATTTACAGCTTTTTGGTACTAATGCTTTCATATAGATGTGCTCATAGTTGGCTCTGTAAATATAAATATTCTTGGTGGGAGATGTGGTGTATGAAGGCACAGACTCAGGTTGTGGTGCAACCAGAGACACTTTATTGTACAGAGAAGCTCATATTTATATCTCTGAGCCTGGATACGAATTCCAGCTGTATGTACCACCAGGCTCAGGGCAGAAACCATTCATGCAGTTACATAGCTATATATCACTACAAGCATGCAGACACCTTTTGACTACTAGATAACCATGTTTATCTTTCTTACTTTCCTTCACAATACCCAGCTGTTCTCTCATCTCCTGCCAGATCAGACGTTCTCCATCCTCCTCTCATACATTTCTCTTCAGACATTCTCTATCCTCCTCTCATATATCTCTCATCTCCTGCCAGATCAGACGTTCTCCATCCTCCTCTCATACATTTCTCTTCAGACATTCTCTATCCTCCTCTCATACATCTCTCATCTCCTTTCAGTAATGACCAGACATTCTCCATACTCCTCTCCCCCAGGAGACACCCTTAAGGTCTGTAGCAGTCTTAGGAAAATAGTACTGCTTTCTGCATATAAGGGTCTACTGTGTATGCATTTCTTTGAAGAGCAGGAATGTATGCCTCAGTGTTTAAAAGATGAATTAAATTCTGGAAAGGAAATTTTCCTGTTGATTTCAGCTAGCCCTGCAGCTAACTATAATGTGCATTTATATTACCACTGCAGTTGTTCCATCAGAAAGATTACTGGTGTAATATTTGAAAACACAGTGCTAAACTTTCTGCTTGCATAACTTTTATCACTTAATACAGTTACTGCAGCAACTAATCTTGTTGTCAGCCAGTGTAATTCCTATTTTATTTTTATTTTTCTGTCATCTTTTTTCCCTTAAAAGCCAAGGGAAATAATAAATAACATGAAAATCACCTGAAGAAGACAACCTTTGACCTCAGTAATACAAATCAGTATTGCACTCTTGTTTTAATCACTTAAGTAGAAACATGAAAATGTAATGAAAAGATTAAAAAAATTAGACACAGAAAGAAACACAGAAAAGTACAATAAGAGCATAAATAACTTATTTGTGAACAAAGCAGAAAGTCTTTTCTCAATGCCCATCATAATATATGTATTTGATAACCATTATTATTATTATGTTTCCTTCCCATTTAGGAGATTGTCAACTTCAACTGTCGGAAGCTGGTTGCTACAATGCCTCTTTTTGCTAATGCAGACCCAAATTTTGTGACTGCTATGCTAAGCAAACTGCGATTTGAAGTGTTCCAGCCTGGAGATTATATTATCCGAGAAGGGGCTGTGGGTAAAAAGATGTATTTCATTCAGCATGGTGTTGCTGGTGTCATCACCAAATCCAGCAAGGAGCTGAAGTTGACAGATGGCTCTTACTTTGGGGGTGAGTAGGAAAAAATTAATTGTAACATTGGACTGAATGCACTAGAATAAAAAATGTTCAGATATCAGAAATATAAAGACATCATAATAAGTCTACTGAGTTTCTTTTGCCTAGACAATTCGAATTGCAGTGAAGAGTGCACAAAATATTTCTGAATAAGACATTCAGAGTCTGCTTACTGTTGCAAGGATTGCTATTGAAAATACAAAATGACCTTCCTGAATTTTCAAGTTATTTTGAATTGAGCACTGTTATTTAACAGACAGTATTTCAATAAAAATATAATAATTTGCATAGCAATTTTATAGGTATTTGAAGATAAAATAATCAGGATTCTTCTTCTTTAAAAAGGGATACAAATTTTGAGTCATAAATGTAAAGCACTTCTAAAAGGTAAAAATCACTGCAAGAATTACAAAATTAGACAGTGGATAAAAGACTATATGGGATATTTTGGTATTCTTCAAAAATATTTCAGTCTGGTTTTAGTGCTTTTTTACTGATGTTTAGCACACATCAATGTTTATCCTTCCAGCATATACTATGGAAAACTGGACTCCCTATTTGAATAGATAGCTCTCTAACAGATGTATATTAATAAAAATCAGACATGAATTTTAATCCAAATTAAAATAATCTGGCAATCCTAATGAAAAATAGGTTTTTTATTTAGATGAATGCATCTGGATTTTTATATTTGGATTAAAAAATTCTTTTTCTTTTTTTTTTTTTACATTTAATAATTTACTGGTATGAAGATGTTGTTACTTGTGACTGTAAATTGTCTTTGTTCAGTAGAATAGGTGTCTGCTTCTGTGGGTAGCAGCAAGGCTGGTTTCCAGGACCTGATTGATCATTTGCATGTACCACTGCTGCCCATGGGAGTTACAATTAGTTGGTTATTGTATTAATTTTCTGTTGAGTCCCATGAATTATTCCAGAACTGAGTCAAAAGCCTTTCACAAATTGTTCAATTGAAATCCTAATCGGTGGCATTTAGCTGTTATACAGAAGTGGGAAGCTTAGAAAACTGAATTGGGCTCAGTGTTTGAATTGGGCCATAGTTACTTAACTAATCCTGTTTTAGAATAATACGCTAAAGCAACTCCTACTGATCTGGCCACCAGGCCTTGTCACTCTGCAGTAGCCTCTGGAAGGTGATTTGTACCAGTATTTGTTGAAGCACTTTAGTAAAGAAGTCTTTTGCTTATCCCATGGGCTTAAACTGTAGATGCTGAAGACAGGAGATTAAGGAGAAAGAAAAGGTAAATGCTGAGGATGAAGAAACAAAGCAACCTTGGTCTTGGTCTTCTCTATGCTTAGCAGTGCCCTAGTTTATGAAAATGAGTTTGCAAGAGCCTGTGTGCTGAATCTGGCCATAATACTCCTCTGAACTAGCAGAGGATCAGAGGACATTGCACATGAAAGTATTTTACATAACTGTTAGCCTGTTGTTGCAGTGCAAGTACTTAGCTTATCCTGTTCACCCAATACCCTTCTTAGCAGGAATGCAGACAAAAAATAAGCTATTTGCAATATCCAGAAACCACAAGAACTTATTACATTGCATACCAAAGCAGTTTTTTTCATCCAAACTACAGCTGGGATGAGACAAGGGGTGCAAAAATTGGGGCAAATGCATCCAAACCAAACAGCTGCTCAGGCAAATGGGAGATAATAGCTGCTTGGAGAGGGAGAGGGAGAGGGGAGGAGAGGAGAGGATGCAGGGAGAAAGAACCTGAGAAAGGAAGTGCCCTGAGATCCAAAGTGTTGTGATTCAGATCTGTTTTAACAGAATACCATATAGCATTGTGAATTCCCAGAAGTAGGTTTCAGACCCTGGAGAAGAAATACCTATTTGACTGCAGTTGAAAAGAGAGGAAACAAGCTGCACATCAGATAACTGTGAATTGAAAAGGTTTGATTTGTCAAAGCAAAAACCCTAAAAATAATCTAATATTCTCTTCTCTCTGGAAAAGATGTTCTTTCCCTGAAATGTGTATCATAATCTGAGTAAAGCTTCCTGACCAAAGCATAAGAAGTGCTGCACAGTAGAATAATACCAAGCTGGAAGAATAAGCCTGTGTTCAAATCCTAAGGCAAATAACCCTTTTGTTTTGCCTAATGGAGACATGCAAAATCTGAGGCTGAGATACCATTTAAGAAGCTGCAGTTTATAATTTCAACTGTATAGCTCCCAGTTGTGACCCAATAAATCAATATCAACACTTGTGCTCTCACAAGCATGGGAAGGACACAGGTGGAAGGGATGTGCCATACCTAAACAGATCTTTTTTTCAAATGTCTTATGAATTGGAAGTTCACAATCCCAGCTCAGAGATACTAACCGTTGGATGTCAGGTATGTCCTAGATTTTGGGTTTCACAGAGGCCCTTGGCTCTGGGGAGATTCAGGAGTCGTCCCTGGAGATGCAGGCTTGCCTTGAGAACTTGTGGAGGGTTTTCACTGACATCCCACCTTGGATTTGGAAAATGTTTATCAAACTTACAATATTTAAAATGTTTGGGTATTGACAACATTGTATTAATAGAAAAATTCTGACACCCCAGAGTTGTTGGAGAACTGGAGTTTAGTGTGAAAGCCATGATTTAACAAGAGCTGAAGCTGTGTGGCCAGTATTTGGGAGAGGCTTGAATGGAGACTGTTGGGAGAGTGAGAGCCTGGAAAACCAAAAGTTGCAGTAATAAAGAGAGGTAATAGCTGGAGGTTTGAAGACTGAGATGCTACTGAACAATTAAATCCTCATGCCTGATCTTTGTTCTTAATTAAAAAACAGGCTTCCCTATGGATCTGGGTGTTATAAGTTGCACATGTAACTAGATAAACCTTACAATTGCTTAGAAATTCTCAAAAAGAATGTGCCTGGATAATCATCAATGGAATTGATTGATCAGGCTACATTTCACCTCTGCTTTACATTGATTTTTGAGGGAGGTGCAGAATGGTGACTCTAGAGAGTACTCCATAGATCTGGGCTTGATTACTGCCTGCCTCTTTCCTCATCTGTGCTCACTGGTTTCTCATTTCTGGAGGGAAGGACTAAGTACAAGACAGTGGCCACAGAAATACTGTGGTTTGTTCATTGGTATTCCTGTGGCAAGAGCATTCTATCCCTTAACCTTTATGCGTGTTCATTAATCTATTTTTCTTGAACTTTGCGTGCAGGAGCATTACTTAGCCCAGCAACATGTAGGATGCTAATTTAGATCCCAACAAGTTTTTTGTCCTTCAGTATCCTAATTGAAGGATATTATCACCCTACATATCTACTCCAAGTACTAATGTGAATTTGAAAGTAATTTCTGGTACTATCCTTTTCCCTAGGCCGTGTACCCCTCCACCCTTGCCCCCGCTTCCCCTTCGACAGAATATACAAAACATGTAAGGGAAGAAGTGAGAAATACTGACCAGTCTACACTCCCTCAGATCTGCAGTCAACATATCAAAAACCAATGTCCTCCAATTATTGGAATAACAAAACAGATAAATAAATATGTTCAGAAAACAGACCAAAGAGGATATGTTTTAGAGAGTGCCATAAATTGTCTTGAACAGACATGGATCAGTAGAAGAACTGTTTCATAAAGATTCAGGACAATCCATTTTTCTTTTCTTTCTACTGACATTTAAAGAAAACAGTAACTTTTTATTGCCCTAACTTAGAATTCCTGTCCTTACATGATGTGCTTGTGTGAGTTTTTATAGAAGGGAAAGGAATTAGATAATGAATGCTGATTTTGATGCTAATTTTCACTATATTGCTCAGTTATATATTCATTTCTACATCAGTAAAATTTTGTAATCCACAGTTACCGGTGGATAATTCCAGGGTTTTAATACTCTATAGCTGCTTTTAGAGGATTCTTCAGGACCATATCTTATAATTTTTGTGGAAATTTTGCAATACTCATTTTTCCTAAACATCTATGGATTTTTGATGTCTTCCTTCACTTTTCTTTTCCCTCCTGTTTTCTAAAATATCTTCACTTCCCCATTATCAGGAACTGAAAATTCAATTATAGCAAAGCAGTGAATAGGTCTTTTCTCTTTACAAAAAAAAAAGAGAATGGAACTTCTCCCACTGAGACCGATACATGTTTCATACAAGGAAACAAGGTTGCTCTCAATTAAAATTATAACCTTCTCCCAGCTGCTTCTGTAGGATGGGCAGAGTACAATGTGAATGAAGAATGTCAGGAGAGAGTGGATGGTCAGGAGAAGGTAGATTATATTAAGACATAGGACATAAACATAGGGGAGGTCAGAAGAGTGTGGAGGGTGAAATGGAGGTCAACAGAGAGAGGACTGTGTGGGTAGGAGTTAGGTTGTGAGTGGTGCAAAGAAATGACATAGAGGAACTGTGAGTTCAGCACAATGTCATGGGCATGAGACTGATGAGAAAGGGAAGAAAATGCAAGGAGGAAGAGAATGTGTGAACATGCCTAAAGCAACCTTCAGAAGCTGGAAAGTGAGGGAGAAGGTGCTTACACCTATCCCTTTTGAATAGCAAGTAGGGAAACCTGACTGCATGTGTTTACAGCTAAGTTGAATTATAAGATTGATATGCACACACTTGAATTCAGCCTTCCTGGGACAGACAAGAATCGCGAGGCAGGTAAAAAATGTAAGCAATTATATTTTGAGGATCATAGAATCATTTAGGCTGGAAAAGACCTTTGAGATCATCTAGTCCAACCGTTAACCCAGGACTGCCAAGTCCATCAATAAATCATGTCGCTAACCATTGCATCTATGTGTATTTAAATACCTCCAGGGATGGAGATTCCACCCTCCCTGGGAAGCCTGTTCCAATGCTTCACCACCCTTTCATGAAATTTTTTTTTCCTAATATCCAGTCTAAACCTCCTCTGGCATAACTTGAGGCCATTTCCTCCTGTCCTGTCACTTGTTGCCTGGGAGAAGAGATCTACCCCCACCTACCTACAACCTCCTTTCAGGTAGCTGTAGAGAACAATAAGATCCCCCCTGAATCTCCTCCTCTTCTGCAGAATAAAAAACTCCAGTTCCCTCAGCCGCTCCTCATAAGACTTGTGCTCCAGACCCTTCACCAGCTTTGTTGCCCTCCTCTGGACATGCTCCAGCACCTCTACATCCCTCTTGAAGTGAGGAGCCAAAACTTGAACAGAGTATTCGAGGTGTGGCCTCACCAGTGCTGAGTACAGGGGGAGGATCACTTCCCTTGTCCTTCTGGCCACACTATTTCTGATGCAAGCCAGGATGCTATTGGCCTTTTGGGCCACCTGGGCCCACTGCTGGCTCATGTTCAGCAAGCCTTCAACCAGCATCCCCAGGTCCTTTTCTACCAGGCAGCTTTCCAGCCACTCTTCCCCAAGCCTGTAGCATTGCATGGGGTTGTTGTGACCCAAGTGCAGGACCCAGAACTTCTCCTTGTTGAACCTCATACAATTGGCCTCGGCCCATCAATCCAGCCTGTCCATATCCATCTGCAGAGCCTTCCTACTCTCAAGGAGATCAACACTCTCCCCCCACACTTGGTGTCATCTGCAAACTTACTGAGGGTGCACTCGATCCGCTTGTCCAGATCACTGATAAAGATATTAAACAGGACTGGCCCCAATACTGAGCCCTGAGGAACACCACTTGTGACCGGCTGCCACCTGGATGTAACTCCATTTACTATCACTCTTTAGGCTCAGCCAGCCAGCCAGCTTTTAACCCAGCATAAAGTACACCCATCCAAGCCATGAGCAGCCAGTTTCTCCTGGAGAATGCTGTGGGAGATGGTGTCAAAGGCTTTACTAAGGTCCAGGTAGACAAGGTCCACAGCCTTTGCCTTGTCTACTAGGTGGGTCATCTTGTTGTAGAAGGAGATCAGGTTTGTCAAGCAGGACCTGCCTTTCATAAACCCATGCTAGCTGGGCCTGGTCCCCAGGTTTTCCAGCATGTGCCATGTGATAGTGCTCAGGATGATCTGCTCCATAACCTTTCCCAGCACTGAGGTCAGGCTGACAGGCCTGTAGTTCCCCAGATCCTCCTTCCTACCTTTCTTGTAGACAGGCATCACATTTGCTAACCTCCAGTCTTCTGGGACCTCTCCACTTTGCCAAGACTGTTGATGAATGATGGAGAGTGGTTTGGTGAGCTCATTCGCCAGCTCCCTCAGTATACTCAGGTGGATGCCATCCTGCTCCATAGACTTGTGCATGTCTAAGTGGAGCAGCAGGTCACTAACCATTTCCTCCTGGACTGTGGGGACTTCATTCTGTTCCTCCTCATCCCTGTCTTCCAGCTCAGGGGGATGAGTACCCTGAGGGTAACTGGTCTTGCTATTAAAGACTGAGGCAAGAAAGCATTAAGTACCTCAGCCTTTTCCTCATCCTTTTTGGCAATGTTCCCCACTACATCCAATAAAGGATGGAGATTATCCTTGGCCCTCCTTTTGTTTCTAATGTATTTGTAGAAACTTTTTTTTTTTTTTTAATCTTTTGAGGCAGTGGCCAGCCTGAGTTCTAGCTGGGCTTTCATCTCTCTGATCTTTGCCTTGCATAACCTTGTGACATCCTCATAGTTCTCCAGAGCTGCCTGCCCCTTCTTCCAAAGGTGGTAAACTCTCCTTTTTTCCATGAGTTCCATCTAAGCTCTCTGTTCAGCAGGATGTTGTGATGGCTAAATTAATTTTTTTGTCATCTGGTCCATGGTTTTGAGTATTTGCAATTTCTAATACTGAAAATTTAAAGTCATTGTTAAGTATATAGCAGTGGAGAATGAGACATCCCCAATTTTTTTGTCTGTCTCAGTACATATTTTTGTTTCTCTTCTTTAATACCTCTATATTTCAAACTCATTTATGCTATAATCCCAGTAGTAAATGGTAAGGAGGAAATTGCCAGGTTTCAGTCCTACTGAACCTTTTCCTCTGAGTACCAGATAATTGTTTTAGATAGACTTCTTGTGATAAGAGGAATTACTGAACAGATTGCATATTTCTTCCTCACTAGACACATAAAATTGGTAAAAAGCAAATATTTTGAAGTCTTTATAGATGAAGCACAAAAATATGGGTCTTTTGCTTATAGAGAAGCATAGTTCATAATTTACTGAGATTTTACAAAGCAGAAATAATGTGTGTAATGAACTTAATACTAATGTTATCTACATTATAACAATATACATTGATATAAACTGGTGTAATACCACTGATACGAGGCAATTCTGATTTTTGCTGGAGTTAATGATATCAGAATCATTCCATAATAATATTATATATGTTGGTGATTCAAATGTCTTATGATTAATAACAAATATGCAGGAGTTTAATAAACTAAAGAGAAGTTGGTTTTAGTAAAAGAACTCCTTTCCAAGAATTCCATTCCTCTTACTCAGTTGGTTCCATGTGTGGCTTTTAGAGCTCCTTTAATCATCATCATAAGCTCTGGCTCTGCAAGTTCTCCTTCCCTTCTGGAAAGTCCTTTTCCTCCCTTTATTTTTATAACATTTAGTTCATGGAATACTTTAGATTTTAAAATATTTTATTTTGTCTAAATTATTTAGTACTGTTTTCACAACCCAAAAGGAATTGTTTAGGATGACCTCCTTCCCCTTGGAGCCAATGACTAAGTTCGTGATACCCTTGGACTGAATTAAGATGAAATGACACCAACCAACCAGTTTTATAATTAATAAATACAAAATACAAGATGTGGTTAGATACGATAGCTCAATAGTGATTACTTTAACTGGATAAGCAAGTCCCGTGCCACGCGCTGTCACTATTCAATAAAGAGAGGAGAGGAGAAGAAGGGGGGGGGGGGGAGGGGAGAGAAAAGAGAGATCACCACCCATGGATCCAGCAGCATCCCGTTGGTCCTCTTCACCCTAGGCATCTTGGTGGGGAGGTCCCACCCAAGCTTTCATCAATTCGGGTTTATGCTCTCAAGAGGATGCCTCCTCATTTACATACAAAGTGAGGGTGGGTGTGGTCTGTGCCTGCACAAGTTCAACATGTGAGCAGTGGTGGTCGCAAGTTGTCCTCATCAGCAGTCGTGAGGGGTGAGCGCCCCCAAAAGCTTTCAGCAACCCCTGCTGTGCACATGAGCAGTTGCCTTATGTTACCACAGAAGTCTCTTCCAGGAAGCGCTAGCTAGATCTCACCTTCATGAGACCTAAAGCCATTCCATCCTGTACCACCTTGGGGTTACCAAATTAGGCAACAGCAACTCACTTTGCAGCAACAGCTCATTTTAATTCCTCTCCAATTTGAGCAGAACCGCTTTTTTCACCAGTTCCACTTGAATATGTGCACCAAGAAATGTTTAGGGCAATTATTAATATATTGGTTCCTTACAACTGTTTTAACAGCTATCCTTACACACTTGAAATTGTATCTTGCATTGCTTCAGTTTGTAGAAGGCCAGTTAGAACTACTTTGACCTACCTATTATTGATGGAGCTTTTCCCCATTTCTGAACAGCAACTGTCAGTATATTTTAGACCAGTGTATTGGAAAATAACACCATGTGAAATGTTGAGTCACTTCAGATTACATTTTGCCACTTTGTTTTTTTTTCTGGGTACACTCTAGGTACTTCCTTTTGATGGTCTACTTTTAAGAATTTGCAGTATAATATTGATGATAAATAGAGAAAATGCTGTTAAAGTGCCTGACCACTCACTGCTTTACACCTCGTAATTTTGTTGTGGTTTAACCTTAGCTGGCAACCAAGTACCACACAGCCACTCGCTCACTCCTCCCCTCCCCTGGTGAGATGGGGAGGAGAATTGGAAAAAAGGTAAAACCCATGAGTTAAGACCAGTTTAATAATTGTAATACAGTAAAATATAACAATAATATTAGTAATAATAGTAATGAAAAGGGAGATAACAAAAAGAGAGAGAGAAATAAAACCCACGAGAAACAAATTATGCACAATACAACTGCTCACCACCCACTGACTGATGCCCAGACAGTCCCCAAGCAGTGATCGGCACCTCCTGGCCAACTCCCCCAGTTTATATACTGAGCATGATGTTCTATGGTATGGAATATCCCTTTGACTAATTTAGATCAGCTGTCCTGGTTGTGCTTGCTCCCAGCTTTTTGTGTACCTGCTCACTGGCAGAGCGTGGGAAACTGAAAAGTCCTTGATTTAGAGTAAGCACTACTTAGCAAGAACTAAAAACATCAGTGTGTTATCAACATTATTCTCATACTAAATCCAAAACACAGCACTGCACCAGCTACTAAGAAGAAAATTAACTCTGTCACAGCCAAAACCAGGACAAATTTATACCTGGACAATATTATATGATACAGTTTTACATTTTGCAAAAACACTGCATATGGCTACTTCTTATTCAAGGTAGTGGTGAATTAAGTCTCTCAGTATTCATACTCCAATTCAGTACTGCACTGAAATACATAATTAATTATAACTAGCCTCCCTGAGGTGTGATCATTCACATTCTTAATCGCAAGCACACTGCTTTAAAGGAGCAGAATCTCCCCATCTCCTTACCAACTCATTAATAAAATACTTTTAAGGTGAACAGTAAAAAACATTTCTCTAAAAGTATTGTCTGCAAGAGGTCCTAAAATTGGAATTTTTTTGGCACAGACTAGTCTGCCATTTTGCGTATACAATTTCCTAATAGTATAGCACAACTCCTTGTTCTGCATTATGTTGTTCTTTTGACAACATATTTTATATAGAAAACACCATGCAGTCAGAAGAACTTGCTATTTATCCTTTTTAAAAGTCTAAGAGTCTTAAAGAAGTTAGAAAGAAAATAACTTACTCTGCAATGCTAGAAGGTATAAGTGGATATGGTTTTAGGAGTTTTATTAATTAGCAAAATCTAAAATGTATATTTACAATGTTAATAATAATGCTAATAATTTCTAGTATCTAAATAACAAAGTATTCAAACTAAATTCTAATTCTGATTTTGTGCATTCATGAATATTATAAATAGCTTTTAGTTTAGTTTTTATATCTAATAGTGTCAATACTAGACACAAGCAAAATGTCACATCAGTATAGCTTGGAAATCTGAAGTGACCAATACAGATAAACCAAAAGATTATTTTGCAAGTACCTTCACTTTTACACAGTAGAATTTAAACTAAATATTTGAGTATAGATTAAATATTTAATCTAAATATTTGATTCAGAACTGAGAGTCTCTGATAATTTCTTTAATAATTTAATGGAAAATAATGAAGTGCAATATTTTTACAGTCCATTTAAATTCAAGTTGAATAGTCTAATTTGTATCTGTTATTTTTTGCCAAACTCAGGGTGACAAGGGCATAACACTGAATACATAAGGAACTAAGTGGCTTTTTTTCAAAGGCAACAGGCATCCATCTGTCACGGTCCACTCAGTGGACTTGTGATGGTTCGTTTACTATGATCTTGAAGCACAAAAATCAAGGCTACCACGCCAAAGGGTTATGCTTCAATTAAACAGCACAATTTTATTGTTTGCCCGTAAAGTGGCGTGCAATAGGTAAAAAGACAGAAAGTGAAGGAAAAGATAAAGTAAAAAGAAAAAGGAAAGAGGATTATAGCTACCACCATGGGTCCAAGGCGTCCCTATGGTCCCAGGTCCAGGCAGCGTCCTGCCGGTTCTTCCGATTATCACGATCCTTGGTGGGGGAGATCTCCTAAAATTCGGTTGCTAAAGAGTCCTCTTTTATGCCGAGCAATACATGTTGCTCCTCCTCTGGCCCATAGATTGTTGTCGGTCTCTGCTTCTCGAGCAAGGTTATCACGCATGTTATGGTTTGTTGTAACGACAACAGTTGTTATGCGACCTTATCATAGTTGTTCCTTCCAGCGCTAGGTATCAGGGAGTGGCATAGTACTCCTCGTACCATGCAGTTCTTCTTCAGGGTCTCTGCGTCTCAGTGTCCATGAGGACCACATTCTATCTCCAGGTCTCTGTTAGCAATGTTGAGACAATATCGTTCTCTTTAGACCGACTCTTACACCATCTGAACAAAAGTAGGCATAAATGAATGGAACAAAGACACTTTTGGACTTTGACCCAGCCAGTATAAAAGCTGAATCTGTACTTAGGCATATTATCTCAAAATCTAAGGTTATTTTTTAATATGAAAATTAAATTAATATCATCCAAATTATGAGTTTTTAAAAGATAATAGACTATCCTAGTCTCTCTTGGTAGAAAGAACATTTCATCAAAGTAGAATAAAAATATATGGATGCTCTATTATAAATAGCATTGAAGATAAAATAAGGACTTTCTATTTTATATAATGATTCTAAGCTTCTCTTCTATCTGTTCTCTTCTATCAGATCTTTCTCAGGAGAATTTGAGTTAACAAGAGAAAATAGGCAGGATGTAAGAAATATTGCTGCCTCTGCTCTAGTCATGAAAACTTGGACACAGCTATTTGCAGTACCTTCAGATAGAAAAAAAGAAAAGACAGGTCAGGATGGAATGTAAAATCTCTCTGGGCAGATAATATGCCACTTTTTATAAAGGCAATTGTATTCTAACCATGTATATTTGGCTGCCTGTCTAGATGTAAGTGTAATTATGACTAACAACCTTTCTGAAAAGAATTAAATTCTACTGTCAATATATATAAAGCATAAAAATTTGAAATATGCTTAATAGTGTATCAGTATTAACTTTACAGGAAATATGAGGCCGTAAAAAAAATTGTTATATATCAGTCTTGTAAAAAATTGTAAGTCATTAGAGAATGGCTAAAATTGATTCACTTATTGTATCCAAGCCTGCCTTGAAAATTAATATATGCCTAAAATGTCTTTCTCTGTATTAACATTTACCTATACACAGTAGATAATATTTTAAAGGTCCTTCCAAATTGTTTTAATGAATTTCACATGGAAATGATGAGGCATGTTCTGAGTAAGTCTCAAAACATCCAAAATAGTAACATGTTATCACACTGCTTTTGTCAGTGCTGCTATCAAGTAGTGTATTAAGCCTTACTCAATGAAATGGCCTGATAAGAACACAAGTTTTTCCAAGAAATGGGTTTCTTATCAGTAGGTGGCATAAAAGACAAATTTGGATCAAAGAAAGGCACATACTTTTAGGCTTGTTGACAAACCCTAAATAAATATGAGAAGTTGCTCACCCATTAGCAGACTTTGTTTTAAAAAAATAAGTATTTATCTATAAATCCTATCAATGTTGGGGTCAATGAAAGTTAGGCAATTCTTGTAAAAAAAAAAAATATCCCCCCAGGAAATTTGTGAAATAAATGTACCTCTCTTCCAATTAGAATAAAATAAGAATAGAACCTCTTTAATTAGACCACTTACTCTACCAAACATTTGACATATATACACAAAGGTTAAACAAATGAAGGCTTTGGAGGGAGACCTTTAGGGAAAAGAGTAAGGGAAAGAAATATAGCAAAAGACCTAATAATCAGCTTTCACCTTTATTTTAGATCAGGAAAATGGTTATGAAATACTGATCACGGATAGCCATCTCCAGCTGCTTCCAATTCATCTGTTTTGAACATTCCTTCTTGTTTCAGAGAGGCTTTGGGGACAAAAATTCCTTTTTTCAAATGTGGTGATTGTGCCCAAATTATAACATTCTGAATGAAAGGGATTGGTGTAATACTGTTTGTGGGGGGTGCTGATATCCCTTATCATCTGCTTCTTTGTCCTACTGACCATTTCCTTCCTCAAGAAGATTAAAACCATCATTATTACTTATTGGCTATTATACCGTATCATTATGTCATCCTTAAACAGGGGTCCTCAAACTTTTTAAACAGGGGGCCGACGCGCGGATGAAGTGGCAGGAAGTCATCTGCGGCTGCTTGGTTCCCCCCCCAACCCCCGGCGGGGGGGGTGGGGGGGGTCCTGTAAATACCGGGGGCCGGATTGAGGACCCTGGGGGGGCTGTATCCGGCCCGCGGGCTGTAGTTTGAGGACCCCTGTCTTTAAACATAGAAGCAAATGTTCTCTTCAGTCCCCATTTAATTCTCTTCCTGTCTTCAGATATATGACATATCTTCATGATGGAGAAATTATCTCATTCCGTAAGTGTGCTGGCAAGGAGGGACAGGTATTTGCAAACAAGAATCATGTTCCTAACATGCAATGACACAAGTCAGTAAGCATGAGTCTCTAGCTTACTGAATGAGATAAAATTTTACATTTTTAATTGCTATATTAATAGGGATGCAATTCACCTTTTTCAAATCTTTTTCTGTTTAAAAAGTTGACAATATTAACCTTGCTGGTTAGGGCACATGTTCTATTATTTCTTTTATTTGCCATCTTAAATTAAATAAAATTTGAAAAAATAAACAATGCTGAGAACTCATGTGTCAGGTTCTTCAGAGCCAGAAATCAAATGACTGGAAACAGGTAATTAAAATGTGAAAGAAACTGACCCAGTTTCTTTTATTTTTTTAAATAGGATGGATATATAAAGGCAACAGCTATCACAAATAGTTAAATTTACATTAACTTTAGGTAAAGAGTTCAAAAAGTGACAGGAGACTGAAACTGAGGGTTTAAGGAAGTTATTTTGGACCCTTAATTGTAATTGGACATTTTCAGTCCCTCTTCAAAATAGTAACTACTCAGCAGTGTATCCAGGCCTCCTTCATGAAGCCTCTCTCCAGTTTATGAGCCCAGATATCTGAAAGCAACTTTACAGACAATTGTTGGCAGGTTTTAAATGAAGAGGTAATGCAGGCACTATCTGCCTGCTCAGTCTGACAAACTGTCTTGTCTGCAATTACATATTTAGTGTAAATAAGGTAGGAAAAGATGTAGGTTTTGCATACTTTTCATTTGGACAGTCCAGATTACAGACCTGGCTGTAAAAGGCAGTTATTGCCTCCATTTCCCTTCCTCCTTAAATTCACTCCTTTGTTGCGGTTGTTAAAGAATTTCCACAAGCCAAATGGGTTTCTCTAGGTTTGCTTTTAATCGCAACTCAGAGTTGGGCCATCACCTCAGTGAGTGGCAACTCGAAATTTTTAATTTTACATTTTATATAGGTTTCTTTAAAGCAATTACATAATCCCTAAAGTGCAATCATAAGAGTCCACCTAAAGTTTCATCATCTTTTTGATTCTTCTGTTCTTCTTGGTCGGCTGGAAAGTACTTTGAATTCTCATCCATCAGCTGATTCTCATCGTTCAATCCAATTGTCGATCACGAAGATCATGCTGTTCTCTTCTTGACTCAAAATCATAAAAGTCATTTATATCTAATAACAATCATTTGACAGGCTTATTTGATTATTACTTACTGTTTAACATATACATTTATTTTTATCTACTGATTAACTCAGTTGAAGGCTAAATCAGTCATGGAAAGAATCATACAATGGACTTGGTTATATTGTAATTGCTGCACCTGTGTTTTCACTGCTGCTAACAATTAATCTTACTACTTTAACCTACACAATACTGCTATTAATCTATGATTAACCTTTAAAAGCGGTAATGTTCTTGTTGAGGAGTGACTATATTTTAAAGTTTTATAAATATAGGACTAAATTCTGAGCTAAGTGTTACCTGAGCCTTTTAATTTCCATCCACTCCATAGATATGGATTTGTGGGATATGAATTACTTTTTCTTTTTTTTTTTCCCCTCCACAGTCTTGACTATTGTGAATGCAAATACTGTTTTGTGAAAAAAACCCTTATATAGCTATCTGGCATAGCATTTTATTATTATTGTAGAGAAAATAAATTACTGAAACTTATTTAATTTGTGTAAGTTACATTCTGGCTAATAATAAGACTTGGTGTTAGTAATTTTAGTGGCTATAACAAAAAGCAGCATATCCCTGGGTTTTCCATTTTATGCACTAATGATAATATATTAAAAGATAAAAATAATATTTTAAAAAGTTAAAAAAATAGTTACAGAAAGATGTATTTTATGCTTTCCAGAGTTTAATAAAGACAAAGGAGACATACATACAAATGTATCTATTAAAGCAATCACATTTTTATCATATGAAATAGCTTCTCTCTGTTTTCTGTATTAGAGATGGTTAAGTCAACACAGAGCTGGAAAATTATTCCATTTCTGAAGGATTATCCATTTCTCAAGAAGCCTATTGATTTTTTTTTAATTGCTTGAAGTTTATATAATCCTTTGCTAAAGAAAAAATCAAAGGGATTATCATCAGCAAGAATATGCTTCATGTTTCCCTGCAGTTGTGACAACTTCTTGTGCATCGATATGGAATGATCGGAAAGGTTCATACAACACATCCCTTCCAAATCCTTCACAACCGTGTCCATGTGCTAATAGCAAAAAAATCTACTGCAGCTTTATTTTGTAATGTAGCATGCCTAACACTATCTACATCAACACTATCTCTGTCCCCACATATCAGAAAGACTCCCGGTGGCAACTGATAACCCCCTGATACATCTTTATGGAAACCCCTCAGTTTTCAATTTACTCCAAATAGGTGAACCGGTTAGATTTTGAAACCCTGTATAAAACCCCTGTTCACCTTGACATGTTAGCCATAACTGCCACGGGTCACCAAACCAAATTACTTCAGTGCCATTCATGGGCTGAAGTGGTGATGACATGTGGGTACAGTCTGCCATACCAGTTGCAGTTACATTAACATATTCAACAGGTAAAACGCTAGCCAATAGGTCTAACTCCTGCAAAGGTAAATGATGTGGCTGATTTAAATCCTCAATAACTATCTTCTGCCACGCTGCATTACGCAGAGAAGGCCAAACATATTGCCCGTTTGGACTCATACATGTACCATTCTGATTGGAAGTCAGATCCACTGTTTTAACATTCCAAAAACCATCAACATTTGTTTCATTCTCTTGCAGGGGAATACCAATTAAACAAATTCTAAAGGGGTTGTCTGCCTGTTGCAGACTTAAAAGTCTGTTATTCCTGTGATATTTGCCCATGTCACCCATATGTTTGTCCTAGGCAAGGTGTCAAAAATACTTTGGCCAATGGGTATAAAATTCATCAAGACTGTAAACCAAGTCCACCAAACTTGTTTACTCCTAAAATTTATTTGTTTGGTTGTTTGTTTGGTTTTTTTTTTCACATTCCACCCCACAAAACTGTGCTTTCACAGATTCTGATGATGTATGCTGTCTCCAATCAGCATGGTATTACACTAGTCGTATGTTTTCTCTTGCTTCATGCCCGGTTATTAATCAAACACATACACTCTTTACACCATTTACATTTAAACTTTGGCTTACAGAACTGTTTTACCCCACATAGCATACATTGGCATAATATCCGCGGGTTACGTCCTTTACAACATAGACAGTTTGCTCGCTCTGAGTCTTCTCTTCTGTCTTCTGACCTTGACATGCAGGTCGCACAAACTTGCTAGGGATCCATGTAGGTCCTTTATCTGTGGAGATACAAAAATAACCTCTACCGATAAATAACACCGGATTAGGTCCTTCCCATACGCCTGAAGCCATATTTTTATACAGAACATTCAAACCAGGAACTGTAGTTGTTTGGTTCCCTCGCGCTGTTTGGTGATGTATAACAACAGGTGGTCCCTCTCTACCCTCCATAAGGGAGAGATAGTTTAAGGTAAACAACACCTTAGTCAACCTTAGATTTCGTGTTTCTCAGGGCTTGCTCTGCACCTGGCTTCTTGTTTGTGCATAGCTTGTTTTCTTTCTCCCACTGCTTGTTCCAAGGACAATTTAAAGCTGCTCTGCAGCTTCAACTAACAGGCCTGGGTTGTCCAACCCAGACAGTGGTAACATATGTCCTCGGTCCTTTAAAAATCCCTCTACACAGCCTCGTTAACAACATGGAGATTGATCATAGATTTGCTAGAACAATCAGAAGTGGATGGAGAGACAAACCCTGTATTAAAAATGCTAATAGACATATTTGAAAGTAGAGGCATAAGGTATGATGAGACTGCAATAAGAACTCTGCTGGGGTGGTGTAAAAAGAATGATTTGCCATTTATGGTGAAAAATGTCTCCAGCATTCAGATATGAAATGCTGGAAAGTTATTTTCTGGGGCTGCCACGAGAGGGGACAAAATTGCTACAGCATCATTGACAGCATGGAGATTGGTCTTAGATTTACTTGAACAATCAGAAGCGGACAGGGAGACAAAGGCTGCAGTTGAAATACCCACATCCCTGGTTGCAGAGATGATGCCCAATAAGGTACCTTCGGTGCCATCAGATTCTCTGCCATCGCCTGATTCACACAGTCAGGGCTGACAGGAGTAGCAGAGCGCTGCTGGGTTGAGCAGGCAGAGTTGCTTCCCTCTGGGGTGGCAGGGGAATCCAGTCATTGTCCTGTTGCCTGACTGTGATCCTGAGCCACCTGTGATAGGCTTATTGGAGGAGACCTCAGGTCATGTTCAACAACCAGTCCGAATTAATGCATCGGGACCAGATCCTGCCAAATTCTGGAAAAAGTTGTGGGAACAAGCACTTGTGGAAGGCGATATTGATGCCACAACTGCCATGGGGGGCAGGGTGTTAGCCTGCCCAGTGCTTTGAAGGGATGGTAATGCTCCCCCTGAGTGGTAACCTTTCAGCTGTGGAGTGATAAAAGAATTAAGATCAACCTGTATGCAGTGTGGAATAGGCTCACCCTACGCTCAATCATTGTTACGTAGTCTTTTCACAGCAGAGCTTACTGCTTATGATTGCTGTATGATTGTGCAAATTATATTGACCCCCTATACAAATGTTACTTTTTGAGTCAAATTGGAGGTGCTTGGCAAATGAGCAATCATTGATGAATTTAGAATACCCCCAGGATGATCCACGTTTTGGGGCAGGGATTCCACAATTGATGGGGGAGGCTCCAGTTAACTCTCCTCAGTTACAAGCTCGCTTACATCCTTTAGTCCTGCAGCAGGAAAAAGAGTTAGCTCTCCAAGCTTTATTGCAGGTCCCAGATCGTGGCGCTCCACAGCAATTGTGGACCACAATAAAACAAGGTCCAAATGAGGGGTATGTGTCATTCCTAGATAGGTTGAGAGACTCCTTGGATGAGCAAATACAGAATGGGGCAGCTAAGGAAGCATTGTTAGTTCAATTAGCTAAGGACAATGCGAATGAGGATTGCACAAAGGTGATTGCAGACATGCAAATTGTAATCTCGCTTTAATAGAATTAATGGATGTATGTGGGAAGGTAGGAACCGCTGCCTTCCAAATGGAGCATCTGGCAGAGACCTTTGCTGATGCAGTCAGGGTTGTCTGCCATTATTACACACGTGGGCAAGAAGGTCACTTAAAGGACTGTCCCAAGAGATCGAGGTCAGGAAGGAGTGATGGCTCTGGTTTGGTATGCTGTTGATGTAGCAAACTAGGGCATTTTGCAAAATACTGTAGTTCTAAGTTTAACACTCAAGGACAGTTACTTGCAGGTGGCAACAGAAAGCAGGGAAATGGAGGGAGGAATGCAGGGAGGAACCGTGTGATGATACAAATGAATCCTCCACAACAATTCCAGGCTTATGCAGCCAACTTGCAGCCCCAACTTCAGGGAGCGCTGGATTGGATGTTACCGCAGCAACTGCCATCACAATAGAGGATGATAAAGTACATAAGGTCCCACTGAATACTGTGGGACCCATTGGCAATAGATTGAGCTCACTGTTGCTTGCTCTAGTGTAACATTACAGGATTTGTTTGTCTTACCAGGAGTCATTGATGCTGATTATATGGGTCAGATTCAAGCAATGGTGTGGACCACCCCCCATGTCAATTCCTGAAGGTAGCTGGATTGCACAATTAATTTCTTTCTGGGTGCAAGTTAATTATGCCCATGACAAAGTCTGGGGCAAAAAGGGTTTGGTTCAACAGGAACACCACAAATTTTCTGGACTCGGGGCATACAAAACGCTCGACCAACTCTAACCTTTAAAATCACCTTAGCCAAAGGGACCCCTTCCACAATACAGGTGACCGGAATGATTGACATGGGAGCAGATGTAACTTTTATATCTGCACGCATTTGGCCTTGCTCTTGGCCTGTCTGTTCGGCAGGAGTGGGTGGTGTGACACAAAGTGTCCAAAGTCAGTAGTATACGGTGCAAGTTTGAAACCCTGAAGGCCAGACAGCAGCAATCAGTCCCTACGTGCTTGATGTCCCTCTGCACTTGTGGGGACGGGATGTTTTGGGACAATGGGGAGTTATCATTGGTACCCAGAAGGATTTTTAATAGGGGCCGCTGTGATGGAGGGTGTACAAAGACCTGTTCTGCCTTTGACTTGGAAGACAGATACCCCTGTTTGGGTGGAACAGTGACCCCTTCCTGAGGAAAAGTGTGTAGCCCTCCAACAGTTAGTAGAAGAACAATTAGCACAAGGTCACCTAGAACCTTCCCATAGTCCTTGGAATACCCCTGTGTTTGTGATAAAAAAGAAATCGGGCAAATGGTGCCTGTTACAAGATTTAAGGAAAGTAAATGATGTAATGGAGGGAATGGGAGCCCTGCAATCGGGCATGCCTTCCCCAATGATGATCCCATGAAACTGGGACATTTTGGTAATTGATTTAAAAGATTGTTTTTTCAGTATTCCTTTACATGAAGCTGATAATGTAAATTTGCTTTTTCAATACCTAGCAGAAACAGTATGACTCCTTGTAAGTGATACCAATGGACGGTGTTGCCGCAGGGTATAAAAAACAGTCCTACTATATGTCAGTGGTATGTAGCAAAGGCATTGTCACCTGTACAGGAACAATTTCCACAAGTGCATTGCTATCATATGGATGATATTCTTGTATCGGCTGCAAATAAGGCTGAACTTCAACAAGTGTATCTAGTTTTGCAGCAGTTGTTGGCCACCTTTGGGCTACGTATAGCACCAGAAAAGATTCCACAACAAGCCCCGTGGAAATACTTGGGAGATAAAGTGCTATATCAAACACTTAAGCCACAGTCTATCCAGCTCCGAGTAAATGTCAGAACCCTAAATGATTTGCAAAAATTATTAGGGACCATAAATTGGGTAAGGCCATATTTGGGCCTTACAACAGACCAATTGAAACCACTCTTTGATCTATTGAAGGGTGACACTGATTTAATGTCTCCCCGATCACTAATTAAAGAAGCCACCTCAGCCCTAGAGAGGGTGGCTGATGGTCTGCAACAAAAAAGGGTACTCTGTGTAGACTTAGAAACTCCAATAAGTTTATATATTGTCATTGCTAGCTATCATCCCATGGGATTGTTGGGCCAATGGAATGAGTGCTAGCAGGATCCGCTACATGTCTTAGAATAGTTATTTTTATCTGTACAACCACGGAAGACAGTGAGCACTCAGATTGAACTAGTATCAAAAATCATCACCAAAGGACATACACCGTGTGTTCAACTCATGGGCCAGTATCCTAATTACTTGATAATTCCTATTGAACACTATTACATAAGCTGGTATTTGGCAAACAGTTTACTGTTTCAGTTAGCTCTGGAAGGATTTAAGGTACATATATCCTATCATCTTCCCAGTCATAAATTGTTGCAAACTTATTCGGACATACAAATACTTCAAAAGCTGCTGGCAGCAGATGGCCCAGTGCAAGGCCCTATGGTCTTTACGGATGCTTCTGGGAAACTGGGAAAGGCAGTGGTCATTTGGCATGATGGGAAGCAATGGCGAGAACTGATACACTTAACACAGGGATCACCTCAATTGGTTGAACTTAGTGCTGTCATTGTTGTCTTTAAAATGTTTTCTCTATGTGCTGTAAACATTGTTACAGACTCTGCTTATGTTGTAGATGTCACGTGATGTATTGACTGCACACTGCTTAAGGAGGTAAATTCAGAACAACTATTTTTTTTGTTAAAGCATTATGGGTAATAGTGAGCCAACATACACATAGATATTACATTCCGCACGTCCGCAGTCACACTGGATTGCCAGGATTCATCTGTGAAGGAAATGCCCATGCTGATGCTCTTGCAGCTCCCACTTGGACTCCTCCAGTGCCGGATCTGATACGACAGGCCCTCATGTCTCATCAATTTTTTCATCAGGGTGCTTGGGCACTTGTCTGTCAATTTAAAATATCTTTTGAGGGTGCAAAATCCATCATCGCTGCTTGTCCGGAGTGTCAGCGATTGGGTCCTGGGCTGATGTTTCCACAAGGGGTCAATCCACGTGGATATCAGAACTTGGATCAGTGGCAAACTGACGTCACACATGTGCCTTCTTTTGGTTGTTTACAGTACGTTCATGTCTCCATTGATACCTTCTCAAAAGTTGTGTGAGCATCTGCCTATACTGGGGAGAAGGCTCTGGATGCTATTTCACAACTTCAACAGGCTTGGGCTGCTCTGGGGGTTCCGAAGCATCTCAAGACAGTAACATGTAACATGTCTGAATATTGAAGCCTTCAGTTGGGAAACTTCCCTAAGATGGATTTATGTGTCTTTCTTATTCTGTCTTGTATGTTTTGCTGTTATAAGCCTCAGGCACTGGCTTTGGCCTTTATCCAGTAACCCTCTTCCTGTGGGTTCAGGAATTGGCTGTTGTAGGATTGGGGCTGTTTCTTGGGACTCTGCGTATGGCTTTGGTCTCTTCTGTTTGAGAATGGTGAATTCCTGCTTGAGGCACTTGCAGAGAAAGTCTACTAGACTATTCACATGGAGTAAGCGGAGGTTAAAAGAGTTCTAGTTTTTTAGCCCAATGAGGAAAAAAAGTCTAAAATCATAAGTTTACTCTCCCAAAATGCCTAGGACTTAAAACCTAAGATAACAGAAGGCATTTTCATGCCTGAAGCATTTTTTCTTAGAGCAGTTCTTATATTCAAATATCATGATATCATGTATTAAATAAGTTTAGTAAATCTAGTGAATGATTGTCAGTGGAGTATTTCCAAAAAAATCAATATAATCACTTGGGTTAACTGAGTCAGCAAGCTGTGTTTGACAGCGGATGGATCATTTCTTACAACTTAAAGAAGATATTTTTAAAAAGGCCTGATGAAATCAGTGTCTAGGCCAGGGGTCCTCAAACTTTTTAAACAGGGGGCTGGTGCGCGGATGAAGTGCCAGGAAGTCATCTGTGGCTGCTTGGTTTCCCCCCCCCAACACCCGCTGGGGGGCAGGGGGGTTCTGTAAATACCGGGGGACGGATTGAGGACCCTGGGGGGCCGTATCCGGCCTGTGGGCCATAGTTTGTGGTCCCCTCGTCTAGACTGAGAAAACTTATAAACATGGCTCTTAAAGGAGATTAGTTATTTTTTCAGAGTAGCAAAAATAGAATCAAACATCTTCAGAATTGCCTCTGCAACCTTGCGTAGACAGCAATAGAAAAATTGCTGCTGAGTACTGTTAGTGTTAAGTCACTTCCTAGCTTTTAAGTTTCACATGGTTCACTAACTTTGTTTCCTGTGTGTATTAAATTTTTCTCTTCCCAGAGATTTGCCTTTTGACCAAGGGCCGTCGAACTGCCAGTGTACGAGCAGACACGTACTGTCGCCTGTATTCCCTCTCAGTGGACAACTTCAACGAGGTTCTGGAAGAGTACCCCATGATGAGAAGGGCCTTTGAAACAGTGGCAATTGATAGACTTGACAGGATAGGTATTATTATTTTTTTTACATGTTTGGAATTCTTAAAACCTTTCTATCTTTTCTTTTCCTTGAGTTGAAGGATAAAATGTCCAGATGAAAGCTTTCTTAAAAATTTTGTATTGTATACAATCACAAGTTTATATATGTTATCAGAGGCCGCGCACTTTAAACAGATTGGTTCTTTAAACTACACATTACATACTAGGCAATCTCTAATCGGTTAACTACAAACAAAGAACACTTTAAGTAAGTTTCTACAGTCATCAATTAGCACAAACTTGTTTTTTCTCTTTTGGGCCATCTGTTCCTCATTCCCTTATCTTTTCTCGGCCTGACTCATCCTGTCGGTTGTTATCTATTCACATTCCTTGTCCTCCCGAGGTTTATGGCCAACAAGCTCCAGCACATCCCCGCTTATCAGCTGGACCGTACTGGGAGGCTTGCCTCTCAGGCCCTGTCCCACATCTCCCCCTACCTGTTGCACAAAAAGAACTTTCTTCATTGAGTGTGTTATCCACTTTTGTAGACACTGCAACAAACAGGGTAAAAAGTTTATCCAACCAATCCCAGCTGTTGTCTTGTGAAAGTTTAAAGACTCCAGCTTCACGTTGTTGAATGCTGGCATGAACTGATTCCGAGTGGTCAGAGAGATTCATGCAGCACATGCCATCAATATCCTCACAGCCGTGTCCTTGCGCTAAAAGCAAAAAATCTATAGCGGCCCTATTTTGCAGTGAAGCATGGCGAACACTGTCTGCATCTAATAAAAGACCCGACAATGCATTGCTAGTAGCATTCATTTGTTTAGCAAGCCAGCAGCCAAACTTATCTAAAGTCGCTAATGCTTTTCCAGTGGCCGCTCCAGGCATAAAAAGGGAGGCAGCAAAGCGTTGACTAAAAGACCAAAACTCCACGCAGTCATCACAATTGGGAGCATATGCATGAATGCCATGCTTTGCCCTATGAGACAGACGGTGCTGTAAAATCAGATGTATTAGGAGTCAGGACAGAAAGGCGTCCGAAGCTACATGGACCTAACAGTATTAATTCCATTAACAAGACAGCCTTCACACCATTGTTTGGCTAATACTACTCTACACCACCATTCCTTTTTACAGTTATAGCACACACATAAGACCCAAGGCTTACAGCGCCCGCATATAGTGACGTACGGAGTTAGACTCTATAACTCAAAAGTTATAAAGTAGGTATGTTTATTGCGCGCATGTGCACGGGGGATCGCTCCTCCACAAGCGTGCATACCCAAAGTGATGAACCATCTCACATTTATACAATAAAACAAATGAATATTCAATTAACGCCTATACATATTCGTTACCTAAACCCCGCTTCGTATGTTAATTAGCTTATCAGTCCTTTGCCTGGAATGTGGCGGTCTTGCAGGTTTGTAGGTGATTCATGTTCTTGTGACCATCCAATCTTCTCCAGCAAGGAGACTTAGCACTCCCTTCCTCTAGATAGCCTTGGAATGTCTCTCACCCTTTTCTCATTCTTTTTTAAATAGCCCCTTTGTTAGAGGAAGAAGGGCAGGCGTGTCGTGTCCCGTCCAGTCCCGTGTCGTGTCCCCCCCACCCCACCCCCATCTCCCCTTTGTTAGAGGAAGAGGGGCAGGCGTCTCCTCAAAGCTGTGTGCCTATGTGACCAGACACCGCACCCATGACCAGTCACCATACCCACATTCCCGAGCAGACGTATACAATCACAGTCGGTGTCCATTGTCCCCATTTCACACTATTTCTCCATATCAATAGTACAATAAATTCCCACGACTGATACTTCTCTACATTGATTAGTCATTTTCAGTCCACAGGGTTCAGTTTATACTGCTTCAGTTATTTGTGATCCCAGAAGGTTCAGAAACTTGTTGATCGAGGGGATGATCCGGAGGATGATCGGAGTCCTCACTGGATGATTGTTGGTAGGGATTCACGGAAGGGTCGTATGTTCTTCGCCGGAATCCACCTGGGGCCTTTTTCTGTGGAAACACAAGCATAACCTCTTCCCCATGTCACAAGAGGATATGGTCCCATAATCTTACCTGTTTCTGGATCACGGACCAACACCAGAGGTTTAATTCGTGCCTCAAGTGAAGCATTCGCATTAAAATGCCGAACTATCAGAGGATTATTATCTATTAAAGAACAATTCAAAAAATTGAAAACATACAGAGCTTTCTTTACTCGTTCCTCAGGGGTTGCAGTCCCCATTCCCCCTTTTTGTTGTTGTAGTAAGCGTTTCAAAGACTGATGAGAGTGTTCAATCAAAGATTGACCTGTAGGGGAATGAGGAGTACCGGTAATGTGGGTTATGCCCCATGAGTCAAGAAAGTCCTTTGTTGCAGCTGAGATATATGCGGGACCGTTGTCCGTTTTTATTTGGGAGGGTATGCCCAAGACGGCAAAAGCATGCATCAAATGCTTGCGGACATCACCAGCTTTCTCTCCTGTGTAACAAGAAGAAAACAGAGCACCTGAAAAGTTGTCAATAGAGGAATGGACATATTTTAATTTACCAAACTCTGGATAATGTGTAACGTCCATTTGCCATAGTTGTAAGCTCTGTAGTCCTCTAGGATTAACCCCTCCTGCTATGGATGGAAAAGAATGCCTTTGGCAGTCAGGACATACGGCGATAATATTAGACGCTTGATGGGAGGTAAGCCCAAACTGCCGTTTGAGACCTCCAGCATTCTGGTGAAAGAAAGAATGGCTTAGTTTAGCCTGTGCTAGACTATCTGGTAGGACTTGTACTGGTAAATTGAGCATATCAGCTCGTCGATTCCCTTCTGTAATAAAGCCAGGTAAAGAGGTATGTGCCCTGACATGCATAACAAAATAGGGGTGAGGGCGAGAGTCTAAGAGAAAGACAAGCTCTTGTAATAAGGCAAACAGTTCAGAATGTGAGACATCACGTAGTACAGATGCCTCAGCTCGTTCTACACACCAGCCCCGGATCAAAGGGGTCTTCCTTTGGGGGGTAACCCGTGGCACAAACCTTCAAGGGGTCAGGCGGTTTTGGGTCCTCCGGCGGTAATGGAGGTACTGTAGGAGAGTTTCCATCTCCCCCTGCCCCCCCCCCCCCCCCCCCCCCCGCTTTGTCTCTGTGACTTTTTTCCTGTGCTTTCAAAATCTTAAAAAAGCTTTTCCACCATGGGAGCATGCGCTGCGCTTCAGCATCCCCCGATGTAGCCGCATCCCATAGTTTTACCCCCACATCATCCCAAAGTTCTCACGTAAAAATATTAGATGCAGTTACAGCGGGTACTTTCACCTGTACCCATCTAAGGATTGCCTTGAGATCATGCCCCGGAATATTCTTTTCATGCTTATTAAGGAGAGCTTTCATAAGCTCATATATGTTTCTTTTGGGGGAAGACGCCTGATTCCCCGTGTTTCCCACAGCTCACCTCTAAATTCCAGAGGGACTTTTTTTCAATTCCTGCTTCCTTTCAGCAGCTCATTCAACGTTCTGTGGGACTCACGACCTGCCGCTCAGCCTGGTGGTTCATAAACCCATCATGTCGGGGTCACCAGTTTGCCACGATGAGAGACGGGACGCTGCTTGATGCAAGCAAATGTCGATTTATTGTGTACAATCACAAGTTTATACATGTTATCAGAGGCCGGGGCGCTTTAAACAGATTGGTTCTTTAAACTACACATTACATACTAGGCAATCCCTGATTGGTGGTTAACTACAAAGGCCACTTTAAGTAAGTTTTTACAGTCATCAATTAACAGCAACCTGTTACTTCTCCTTGGCGCCATCTGTTCCTCATTCCCTTATCTTTTCTCAGCATGACTCATCCTGTCGATTGTTATCTATTCACATTCCTTGTCCTCCCAGGGTTTGTGGCCTACAAACTCAAGTACATTCCTTTCAGCTAACTGGTTGTTACTTATGGTCCTGATTTCCAGGCCCCCTCCTGCAAGAAGTAACAAGTTTGTGCTAATTGATGACTGTAGAAACTTACTTAAAGTGTTCTTTGTTTGTAGTTAACCAATTAGGGATTGCCTAGTATGTAATGCTTAGCTTAAAGAACCAATCTGTTTAAAGCGCGCAGCTTCTGAAAACATATATAAACTCGTGATTGTGTACAATAAATCAACATCTTGCTTGTATCAAGCTATGTCCCGTCTCTTCATTCGCCCCAACTTCTCTTTTGGGCCATCTGTTCCTCATTCCCTTATCTTTTCTCGGCCTGACTCATCCTGTCGGTTGTTATCTATTCACATTCCTTGTCCTCCCGAGGTTAGTAGCAGTCCTCCCAAGGTTTTATGGCCATCCTCCCAAGGTTTATGGCCAACAAGCTCCAGCACATCCCTGCTTATCGGCTGGACCATACTTGGAGACTTGCCTCTCAGGCCCTGTCCCACAATTTTGTTTCTGTTATGCTGCAGTAAATGTTCTGCTGATCTATGAATAAAATGTGTCCAGACAAGAAATTCTGCAAGCTCACTTTTTAGTATTTAAAACTTTTGACTTTTGGAAAACTCTCATAGTCCTCTGAGGATTATTTTGTATACTTTAATTTTCATTAGTATTACTTATTAATCCCACATTTCTTTTGCTGCCCTCAGCACTCATAGGGTTTATTGCAGTTTCATAAGCAGTGGATGACATTTTCCTACATAAATACTTTACAGGTGACATCTATAATGCTGGGAAGAGCTGAAGTCTCTCAGCACTCACAAAACCCATGTTTGTTGAAGTGATTTTTTTTTTTTTTTTTTTTGCAGCAGGGCTCTTGTTTTCCTCACAACATGGGTGCTGCTAGCATTGATGGCTGCACACTGGCATTACTGAGATCTACTTGAAATCAGGAAAGCAGGCCAATGATATCCAAGTGAAAGGCAGAATGATATGGCAGATTATCAAAACAGTGTGTGTGGAGTCTGCTGTTGTGCATCCAGACATTCTGGACTTCTCTAATAGGACATACTAGATAAAAATATATGGTCTTTGGTCAGGAGAAATGCACTCTGATCAGCATTATTGACGCTGGTTTCAAAATGCAGCTATGCCTAAAATATTTATCCCAATTAGGAAGAAAACTTGTTTAATATATTAAATGTTTAATAAATAAATACATGTATACAGGTTTCAAATATTTAATAGACTTGTTTTAGTATTTTGCAGATTGTGAACAGTCAGTGCATTAATTTATGTTTTCAAGACTTTTCAAAGCCTTATAATTTGTTTTTCAAGACTGTCTGGAAATGTAGTCCAACTCAAAGTAATATGTGCTTAAGTGATATTAGTAGTAAAGTCCAGTCTGCTCTTGGAGTAGTAATCCCATCTGAAGTGCTATCTACACAGGACAAAAGATAAAATATGAACCATTTTATTGAAAAATAAGAAACAATTGAGTGCAATTGTGTTCCTGTGCATCTGATGACACAGAATAGTGTCTACATCTTGCAGACACCAAGAGCCATCAAGCAAACATCAGGACACAGTGTATAGCATTCTTTATTGTGTAGGCAGTTTTAACATTAGCTGTGAGTTCATATTAATTCAAAAATATTTAAAAAGAAGATTTCTTGCAAGCTAGTGGTCACTGGTTACTAATGTCTAATAATTAGTTCCAGGCAATGTGCTAAATGGCAGATATATTTATAACTTGTGTAATAGTTTAGTGGAAATTAGGATCATTTTTCAATGGGAAAGACATACATGCAGAGCCTGGTGGTTTTTTTCACCCTGTTTTTCAGTAAATTACCATGGTTACACTTTCAGAATAATTGTAGTAATAGCAGTGCACTACAAGTGAAGAGGCACAGAAAGTTCAGGTGTCTGAGCACAATGGTGTTATGAAAACCTGCCATGTTGGTACAAAGAGAGGGGAAACTGGGTGTACATGGAGACCAGCTGTCAGGAGCTGCATGCCAGCATGACTTGCTGCAGCACTGGTACCTGGAGAGGCTCAGCACTGTTCTGCCTCAAGGGAGGAGGTCTTCAGTCCTTGGGTCCTGGGGAGATTGGTGCAGTGCAGCCTATCACAGTGGGCTCCCTGCTGAGCTGTGGCCAGGGCTCAACCCTGTGTTTGCTCAGGCTTTTACAATGCCAATGTGGCCCTCAGTGATGGGGGTTGAAATGCAAGGTCAGAGTGAGGGTCTGCCTCTGTGTGTCAGGCTTGCTAACTCTTCTGCCTCTCTGTAAAGGGAAGAAGAACTCTATCCTCCTGCAGAAGTTCCAGAAGGACCTCAACACTGGGGTTTTCAACAACCAGGAAAATGAGGTCTTAAAGCAGATTGTGAAGCATGACAGAGAGATGGTGCAGACCATTGCCCCAGTGAGCTTGCAGCAGATGCCTGTGCTGAACTCCAGCACCTCCACTGCCACCTCATCATTACACATCAGGATGCAGTCCCCTTCCATTTACACCACAAGCAGCCTTTCTCATGGAAACTTGCACTCCACCTCGCTCAGCACACAGATGTCCCAGCAAGCCATCATCCTCTCACCCTGCTCCTACACCACTGCAATCTGCAGCCCACCTGTACAGAGCCCTCTCGCTGGTCGAACTTTCCAGTATGTCTCATCAACCACCTCACAACTCTCTCTCATGCAGCAGCAACCGCAGGCACAGAAGAATGAGGTACACAAGAGCACCCAGGCCCTCTACCACACCAATCTGACCCAGGAGGTGCGGCCCCTCTCTGCCTCGCAGCCTTCCCTGCCCCATGAGATCTCTACCCTGATCACCAGGCCTCACCCCACTGTGGAAGAGTCCCTTGCCTCCCTCCCACAGCCCACCCCTGGTACAAGCATGCCCCCAGCCAGTCAGGCCACCGTCCCCCAGCGTGTCTCACTCTTCAGACAGATGTCCTCAGGAGCCATACCCCCAAACCGGGTGGCCACACCACCCACAGCCTGTCTGCAAAGGGATTTTTCCACAGTCTTAAGCACAGAGCCTGAGGGAGACAAACCACGGTTCGCATCAAACTTATGATTCCTGGTAACTGTGAGCAACAGACTTGTAATGAACTGAGAACCATCCATGGAACAGTTTTAGCTTATTTCCTAATGTACCCCAGCAGTCCACTATGAGAAAAATATTTTAGACAGCTTTTCCCTTGAATGTAAAAATTATATATATATATATATATATATGAAAGAATTTTAAAAACTTGTTGGAATTCATCTTCTTTTCTTGCAACCATTAAAGAACTCTAAATTCAGCTGTAATATTATTTATTTTTAACATGTTGACTTTAAAATCAGTCTGACAGATTTCTCTGTTTATGAGGTTTTCTATTTTCATGCAAAAACTGTCAACACAGTAAAAAAGTTCAAACATATATATTAAAAAATCAATGCAACTATAATATAACACTGAGTGATATTCTGAAACCTTCATTATTTAATGTATTACATATATGTTGTTAATTTGTCAGGAAGAATTCAGTTGTTGTTTCCTATTGCATTTCATATTTTAGCACTTTCCATTCAGAATTAGATTTAAAACCAAATAATTGCCAACACCTGCAATCAAAATGCTGGCACTAGCACTCTTCTGGATAGATTGTAACCTCATGACATGTTGACTGTTCTGCTCTTTCAGAAAAATGGGCGGACTTCAGTCTTCACATTGCTAAAGACTTTTACAAAGACTATAAATATTGCCATTATAAATAACTTTTTAGACACCCCCCCAAAAAAAAAGCTGCTGTTGCTGTATCATTGCAAAGTCTTTGTTTAGGAATTTAGGTTCAGCTCTTCACTTTGAAATTTACAGTTTTAAAATTTATTGAACCTAAGTGCAACATAAGTGTTGAATTGTAATGCAGTGGCTTTAATGTTACTTTTACATGCAATGTTTTATGTAAAAATGTATGCTTGATCCTGCAAGCCACTTGTACTTCACCAGTGCCATCACTTTTCTTCTCCTTGCCCTCAATAGCATCTGAAAATTTTCCATGCATGCTTTGGAGAACCAAAAAAAAAAAAGACAATAAAAATAGGTTTGGTCGGCCATTTTAGGAAAAGGCTTTATGGTATCTTAGGAACTAATAACCATTCATTAATTGTGTCTACCTTAAAATTACTATAATTCTGACTTTGAATCTCTGGTTGAAGTCTAGAAGTGAGGTTTTTCATTTAAAGGATTATTTGTAAACCATAGCTTGATTTAGGCTTTCAGGTGCTTTCTGTGTCTTCACTGTAGTTTTGTATTCGATATATAAATATAATATAGCATCAAATCTATCTGGAAATGCACGATTTGCTCTGTGTATATTGTAATTAAATGGCTAGTATATCCTAAGGCATGTAGTGCCAAGCATAGCCCATAGGTATGAGGTTTATTTTTTATGTCTTCAAAACAGTAAGGAAATGGTGACAGAAAGCAGGGTTAAAGCATACTGTTCTGTGAACGTTTTGTTGTTTGCTCAAACCTTCACATTATGTTATCCACAAAAAAGTTCTTTCGTAATCATTTGTGTCTGATTTGTCACATTAAATAGAGATTGAAACTAAATGTGTCATAATTTAACTCATTGAAAAATCAGCATTATGGATATGATACAAGCTATATTCTGTTCCTTAAAACCCAGCTGACTCATGAAGGAAGTGAATGCAAAGGACTGATTCTTTTCCCATTAATGCTGAGTTTAACAATGCATTGAAAAATTAAATAATATCACAAACTACATAATGCAATGAATCCAGATGTACTTGAGAGCCAAGTAAATATTATAAAGCTCCACAGAGCTTGAACCCATGCTGCCTGTTATGCCTGTTACACCTTTTAATAAAGTGGTACATCAAATACATTTTTAAAAAAAAACTTCCAGTTTTTGCTGACTCCCACTCACCATTAAAAATCAATGTAATTAACCCATTAACATGCTGCTGCCATTAATTCAAGTGGCCCAGAATAGTATACGAAGAAGCGATTGTTTAAAAGTGTTTGGAACATTATGGATACACTGCAAGACCATTTACTTCAGTTAATTAAGATCATATACTGATCTTTCACACTGTTTAAGGTTTACATTTGCTAGGAGAAATGGGGTTAGTAGTGAAATATTTTTATATATTTTTTTTATTTTAAGCACTATGAAGAAATATTAATTCATATGGTCTTTCAGCAAAACCATAATAATTTTTAAATGAATTTGTAATAGAGTGGACAATATCTAGGATTTGTAACTTAATTTAAAAAATGGTACAGAGTATAAAATTATATATGTGTATATATATGTTTGTACGAATGTCTATGTACTTAGATTAAGAAACAAATTGCTAACATTCCTGTAATACAAAGGTTCATTGCTAGTTTCAGAAGTGACCTATTTTCTCTGTACATAAGTAAGCCCATAAGTATGAAATCTCACATCTGTACAGGATGAAACGTATTAATGAAAAATGTTGAATTTTACTGCTGCTGGGAAGACTATAAATCTGATTCTTATAATAACTGTATGGCCAGGGATGAGTTAGATATTTTTTCTTTTGTCTTTGCGCAAAGCCATAAATATAAATATAAATATAATATTATTAATAATTTGAAGAAAATATATACAATAAAACCATGAATATTTTTTGGTTCCAATATCTTTATAAGTGGGCAAGTTTTGCTTTACCATGAAAGAAGAGCTGTTTGCTTTTTTCTTTGTTCTGAGCCCCAGAAATTATATGCACTAAGTGTGGGGAGGTGGAGAAAAAAAAGTCTGAGTCATTATCTGAATAGTAGGAAAAAGAGGGCTTAGAAATTCAAGGATGCTACCTTATTTACTCAAGCATTTCCTAAGGAATAGTTCCTGTGTAGTTTAGAGGAATTCATTTTTTTAAAAAAAATTCTCACTAAACTCTCATTTAATCTATTACCACTAACTTGTAATATTTCTTGAGTACAAATATTTCAAACTTAAGTTTACTTATATATAAAATTTTAAATATCCTGGGGGAGAATCCCAAGTAGTTGTTAGTGTAACTTAAGAAAACTATATTCTTTGTTCACTTTATCTTACTATGTATGCCAATCCCAGATGATGTACCTCTGAAGTTGTGTATAATAGTTGAGATTTCAAGGGAATATTGATGTGGATGTAGTGTTCATTAATTACATTTTAAGTCACTGTAAATGAAAAAGCATAGTCCATTCAAACCAATAGTAGATTTTTTTGTGCTAACTTCAGTAGGATATATAATCCTTGACTGATAAACTATAATTTTAAGCAAGCATGAGTAGTTGTATTTTCAAATTGCATCCTAAAGTGTATTGTGATTTCTTTTAAGTGGCATTTAATTATTTTTTTTTATTTTGTATTGCTAAGATATAAATCCAGACCAATTGTAGTCAATGAAATGATTTCCAAAAGGAACAGCATTGTACTAGAAACTTCTGGTCTAGCAGCAAAATTCCATCCTCCTGTCTACATTTGACCATTGCACAGGGTATACTTTGCTGTTTTGGTCAAGTCTTATTATTTCATACATATTTGTGTACAGAACCAAAAGAAACAATATCTATGTGCACCTACACACTAATGTATATATTTTTAAAAGTCTGTCCATTTCTAATATCTATTTCTACCTCAGATTAATTTCTATCTTACCTTAATTTTAATTTAAAAAGCAGTAGTAGAGCTGGAATCAAAGTAAATTTTATTTTAAACAGCAAATTTTCATGTCTTGATGCATGTAATTAAGGTTTAAGCTTAATATTTATATTTTCAAAATTTACTCGTGTGAGTTCTCACACTGACTTTAGTATGTCTATCCATGTGAGTTCTTATCTACATTATAGCTGACATTGTCCAGTTAAGAAAAATGTTTTGTTTTAAAAATAAGATGTTGGACTTTTAAACAAGCCTGCAATTCAACTGCTCTGGGAATGTGCAGTGACATTAGTTATTTCTGCTTTTTCCACAGACCTCTGTTCACACAAAAAATGTTACAAGATAGGAACAGATAGTGTTTGTTTAGAAATCATAGGTCTGAGCTACAAGCATTATCTGGTACATTCTAAGACACATTATAAGAATTAGGTGTGCACAATTTATTTGTTTAGCAGATTTAGCCTTTCCCCCTCCCATCTTTTCTTTTGAGCAGGGAAGAGTAATAGCGTTAAAATTGTCGTAGGCCATGTCCTCTGAGAGATACATGTTGTGAATCTTGAATCTGTACATTTTTACAAACAATCAGTACCCAGTGCTCCTTTGCATACTTAGCAATTTGAATCACTTACTTGATTAGTGTGGTAGATCGTACAGCCAGATGGCATAATTTCTGGTCCATGATTACATTTCCCTCACCTCTGAACACATGCAATATCTTCAGAACTTAAAGCAGCACCAAATGTTTCAGGTCAAGATATGGGAACATTCAGAAAAAGAAACAGAGTAATAGTAGACAAGCAGAGTATCCAGCTAAATGAAATTATTTTAAATCTACCTGTGTACCCTTCATATATATTTCAAAATACTGCTACATGTATGTGCACCCAGTTAAAAAAAATATATGTTGTGAGAATGAAAACTACATTTGCCATCTACATTAGATGATTTGAGATGTACACCATGGCTAAGGTGATCCTTGGCCTATGAACTGAGACTCAAGCACACATTTGAACCAAAACTAAATTTTGTCCCATCCTCAAAACTGTTCCAGATATGTGATGTTATTTCACCTGCTTGCAGAAGATACCATATTTCTTACTATTCTCCAGTTTTACATGTCAGATTTGTACTGTTTCCCCTTTTTCCCTACACTCTGCTTTGAAGACAATCTGCAGCACGTAGTTCTCACTGAAAGGCCAGTGGCAAATTTGGATCGAGCAGAACCACAGACCAAAAGAGAAGAAGATGCCAAATTCCAAGTCTACAACCAGTCCAAATTAGCCTGTGCATGAAAGGGAAGCAGGTACTTGACCCATGTCACGTGAAGGGGGGGGGGGGGGAAGAGATATTTTCCCGACCCCTAGTGTTTGATCTGTCTGTCAGCACTCCAGGAAAGCTGAGACCCTTGTGCCCAACTAGTCTGTCAGCGTTATAGAGATCCTTCACTGAACAGTCCTGCTGGGTCGGACAATGATTTGACTGACTTGTTCAGGGAAATGCGCCAACAGCATAAGGAGGACTCCTCAGCAGGTCTTCCCACTTTATTTGAATATGTTACCCACTGCTGGTGACTGCTAGCTTCCACGAAGAATTAATACTAACAGTTTATGGAATAACACTCTTTACTAATATGAAATCACAACAAATTAAGGTTTGTTATAAAGGTATGTGATAAAGACTGTCTGCAAAACACAAACTTGATGTGATATACAACCAAACTATATACAACTAAAATATAATCACTAATAGCAGCTAGAATGTGTTAGTTATTTAGCATGCATAAGTCAAAGTTCTTACCCAATAGGCGTCCCTATGGGGGAGAAGACAGGTTCAGCCTGTTGACTGATCCCAGAAGTTACAATGGAGTCTTTCCTAACTTCTCCCCTCATCTGTCCACTTTTTATACTTCATTGTACATTGCATATTAATTCATCATGCACAGGATTGGTTACAAGTTTCTCACTTTAATGCAAATCAGTACGCATCCTCAGATAGCACTATTGAAATTCTCTGCTAACTATGCATGCTCCTCAAGCAGGGTTTTGCCCTCTTTTGGGGGGGCTATTTGAGTTGGAGGTCGTGATCTCCCACTACCACTATTATCTTTGTCCTACTTTAGACTAATTTTCTGTTGATGTCAGCGGATTGCAACACCTTATCATCCTGTTTCCTCTTATAGCCTGAACTTTCCTCAGTTGAAGGCTTCTTTCTGCATAACTTAGATAATGGTGTTCTTTTCACTGTCTGTTCTCATGCTCCCCAAGGCTGACTCCCTTGATTAAAGTCCCTTCATTCATAACAATTTTAGAGTGAGTCAGCTTGACCTAGCCTTGTGAACACTAAATCAGAGTTGGGTAATCCAGGAGTTTAGACAACAATTCCCCCTGCCATGGACTTATTTCAGTCCAGGACTAGTCCATTTCCATCACATTTAGGCAGAGCTTGAGTGACTCTAGTCATACATATTGTTGTTACTGATAGGTATCATGTGCCCAGTGAGGTGTGGTAGTACCTTGGAGGCAGGTAACTTTGGGATAGAGGTGTGTGTGAGTATTACAATGAGATTATTTCATCTGAGTAAAGTCATTTCTCCACAATGGTTGGCTCAGCCATGGACATCCCATGGATTCTTCATGTGACAACTGGTATGCAGCTTATCAGCTGTGTGGTACCATCAAGTTCCCATTCCTGCAGGGAGCATGACAGAGCGTGGCTGTGGTGTCCTCTGTCACTCCTATCATCATGTGCTGAGCTGGCAGGATGTGTTGTTTAGGGAACTGTGGTGATGTAGATTCCATGCATGCCAACCATCCTGAAAGCAATAGCTGTATTTTACCCTAAAAAAGCTTTCTGTAATACTATGCTTATATTAGGTCCCAATTTTCTCCAATTCCCCCAAGGTGATTTTCCACAACCAGTTTCTCTGGAAAATCTGCAGACATCTTCAGGGATATTGAACCATGGGTCTCAGCAAACCCAGGGTCCAATCTGAAAATGCATCTTCAATGTCAGCTACTTCTAGACTCTGCAGTTACTGAGAAGTTTACATAGATTTAGGCAATAGTTCCTATACCATTAGCAAACCATCTTATCTGTCTTCTATTTAATGACTGCTCTACTCTTTATAGTTTCTATATCACACTTGACATCACAAAATCAGAGATGTTCTCTGGGTGGTACACTGAGCGTGACCACTGCTCATGGATTTACTTTCATCTTTTCTTTTGGGAGCAAAATGTGTGCAGTCTGCGTCCTGTTTTGTCACTGCAGTGCAGGGGTTTTAGATGGAGAGACCTGGTTTTGAAGTAAGAGAAGCTCCTGTGTATCAGAGGGAAGCAACTGCAGATTTTAGTCTTCGTTGTGGACAGTTAGGCATTTTGTGGTTCTAGACCATGCTCTGTTTGAATTAGATTTTTTATTTCTCTGAAAAGTCAACATAAACTATGCTGTGCTTGTTACATCACAGGTGTAATCTGCATTGTTGAGGAGATGCCTGCAGACTTTTATATTAATTAGCTTTTCCTACATGCTGGAGGATTTACATCCAATTATATCAGTTTCTCTAGTCCAGCCAAGAGGCAGTGTGAGCAATAACTAATGCCTGGTCATCATCCACTGCAACAGGCAATCTTCTAGGTAAGGAAAGAAGATGGATAACAATATTAGAGGTGGTCTTACAAAGAACCGTAAGTATTTCTAAATATGACCTCGACTGTTCAATTCACATCCAAATTCTTTATGAAAGTAGATTATAAGGTAATTGCAAATTTTACTTTTTTTTTTTTAATCGGTCAGTTGATACCCTTTCTGCCTCTGATTTGTCTTCATCTCGTGCTACGTCATCTTGGCAACAGAAATGTGTACTGATATTTAGAGGCCATGCTGTATATCAACTGTTTTTCAGTTTAGCTGATATCTGTATGTTGATATTTTAAAAAGATTAAGAAATATTTTTTTTAAACCTTATGAAGGAAGTGTATTGTGCACATTTTACCAATTGGCATAATGCTAATGTCTTCCTCCAGGAAGGGCTCAAGTAGTTTTAATGATCCATTTGGACCTTTGGTATTATCTCACAGATAATGATGCCCTGGGCAGAAATGGTGAATGCTGTGGAAAAATCCAAGAGAGTGGTTTGGACATCTCCTTTTCTCCAGTAGCAACTTCATCAGATCCATCAGATCAAGGCTTTTGTTTTTGTTCATGTCTGATTTGGACACAGTTCAGAACTCTACTCAAACTCTTGACTGAACTAATGATTAGCACATAGAGAAATAAACTTCCTTTCTAGAGCATATGATAATCTTATGTCATCTGGCACATAACATCAGAAAGCAAGCTATTAGACAGTGGGAAAAAAAATTGTTACCACTGTATGCATGATTGAAGATGGTATGTGCCACTAAACACTATGTAATCTACTGTATGTGTTAGATCAAAGATAAACTCTGAGCCAGAAAGTGAGAAACTGTCTTTGGGTTTTTAACTTCCTGTTTTATTTGCATATGTTTAAATCTCCCAGGATAACAAATCCAAATAAATAAAATAAAAGGATTGTGACTTTATGTTTATGAATCCCTTAGGTTTTGATCCTCTATAAGCAAGCATTAGAATTGTGTTTCTGGTTTCTATGGGAGCTGAATTAATTTGAATGAAAATGTCTCACATAAGACATCTCTCAGATTGGGAATTTGAGAAGTTGAATACTTTATAGCCTTTATTTTCTTGCTTGGGTCTATGACGGTCAAGTGTTCTGTGAAAGAGGAGACGTTTTTAATTTGTCTTTTGCCATTTTTTGGACAGCTTGCTAAGGATAGTCGGCATTGTTACAGCTGGCAAAAGCTGATGTATCTGGGGCAAACTATAGTGTCGGCAGTGTTATTACAGAAGATAGCACTGAGCACAGAGCATTATATATCATGGACCCAGTTACGCTGGCTATTTTAGGTCCATGGTTATCAATGAGGTCACGTGTTGTTTATTGCTGCACTCTTCTGGCTCACTTCTTGCTCTCTTGTCCTGTCCCTAACAATCCTGTGCAAGACAGAGATACTGGATATCTGGAACACAGAGAAATTCTTCTGTCTTCTAGAACAACTTTTTCATAATTTCAGATGTGATAGGTGATAAAATAAATTCTACTATGTGGAATGATTGTTCTATTTTATTTTTTTTTCTCAGAGTTTGGGGGTGACTTTTCAATAGTAATGGGACATACTGATGTCATTGCCAAAGAGCAGTGTAAAGAGCAAAAGTGACAATAACAATGAGTAGAAGAAAGGCAAAGAGAAGTGCCAGAGGCAGAAAAAAATTATTTCCTTGAAATAAGGCACTTGCACTGAGATTCCCTGAAAGACACAAAAGAGACAGAGGAGGAAAGATGACAATATGTCATGTCCTATTTAAGGCTGCCAAGCAGCTTTGTCATGGGGGTAATGATAAAGCAGGAGAAGCAGGACAAATCAATCTCTATTGCATTTCCATCACAAATGCATGGCTTCTTTTAGGTAATTTATTTCATTTCTTTTGAGAACTGAAAGCAGATAGATCCACATTGCTGGTTGCTTCTGTTGATATCAGAGCTGGGTCTGCTGGAAGGGTGTAAGGGAGAACGTCTGGAAAATCACAGACCTGGGCACTTCTTGTCCCTGATCCCATGCACCCTTTTAGCACTTGCATATTGAAAAATTCTGTAGTAAATTTTGTCATGTTATAATAGCATTGCTCTTTGTGTCTAACAATTACTTTTATGATCTTGAAAAATATGTACAAACTGTCAACAGAGTTAATAAAACTTCATGGTAGGCTGAAGTGAGCTAACTGTGAATAGGTCCAAATACCTTAGATGGAAACCACAAAAAATACTGCTGATCAGGACTTGGTGGAGGCTATGGCACAGCATAACCAGCATGTAAGATTCCCAAAGATGTTTCTTCTAAATATTTGTTCTAACAGACCAAATCTTACCCTCCCACACATTCCCTATCTTTCTAATTTGCTGGGGCTAGCTTATCTCCCATTTCTTTTTTCACTTCTGGGAGTGAAGCCAGAACATCACTGTACTGGTGGTGAAACACAACAAATCATGACAGTACCCCACAAAACTATGATAAGCCTGTCTTTGGCAGCCAGACATTATAATCAGAAAAGGTTACTTGTTTGCTTCATAGTATGTTCAGCAAATATTAGGGGTAAAAAAAGGAATGTATTATTTTGAAATCCATCTAGAAGAAAGTATCTAGAATATGATTGAATTCTACCTTGTGGGAAAATTACATTGTGTGTGTGTGTGTGGGGAAATTAGGGAAAACTGATACCTAAGGGAAGTGTAGTATTACAGAAAGCTTTTTTAGGGTAAAATACAGCTATTGCCTTCAGGATGGTTGGCATGCATGGAATCTACTTTACCATGGCTCCCTAAGCAACACATCCTGCCAGCTCAGCACATGCTGATAGGAGTAATGCAGGATGGAGTGGAGTGGAGACACCACAGCCACGCTCTGTTGTGCTCCCTGCAGGAAGGGGAACTCGATGGCACCACACATCTGATAATCTACATACCAGTTGTCACATGAAGAATCCATGAGATGTCCATGGCTGAGCCAACCATTGTGGCGAAATGACTTTACTCACATGAAATAATCTCATTGTAATACTAACGCACACCTCTATCTCAAAATTACCTGCCTCCAAGGTACTACCACACCTTACTGGGTACGTAATACTAATCAGTAACAACAATATGTATGACTAGAGTCACTCAAGCTCTGCCTAAATGTGATGGAAATGGACTAGTCCTGGACTGAAACAAGACCAAAGGAGGGGAATTGTCTAAACTCCAGAATTACAACACTCTGTTTTAGTGTTGAACTATACACAAATCTGTGCACAAAGTTAGGTCAGGCTGACCCACTCTCTAAATGAAAAATTAAAGGTAAGGAGAGCTAATACCTGCAAACACTGATATTTGAGGAGACAAGTAAACAGCTGGTTGTGTGCTTCCTCCAGACATGCCTGGATTGTGTTTCAGCCATTGTTCTTCATTCAGGCAGTGACTTCAATTAGGCTTCAGAAAAGCTGGTGTATTGGGTCTGGCTGAGCCCCATAGCAGCCCTCATAGTGCTGTGCTTGTATTGGTAGCTAGGAAGGTGATGATAACACACCAGTGTTTTCACTACCGTTGAGCAGTGCTCACAGCATCAAGATTGTCTCTCCAACCTTCCTTCACCTGTTGCAATCTGGTCTGAGACTGGAGCTTGGTTCTGTTTGTACTCTTGGGAACAGAATTAAGACTCAAACCGGAGTCAAGAGCCAAGAAACTTTATTTGCCCAACAATAAATCTGCGAATGCAAAGGGAGAGCGAGAGATAGAGAGAGAGAGGAAGGAAAGAAAGAAGGAAAGAAGGAAAGAGTTCACAGCAATAGCTACCACCCCGGAGCTGCGGCGTCCCGACAGTCCGATTCATTTCCAAGTCCGGTGGGGGAACGTTCCGTCCGATGTTAGTTCATTCCATTTTTTTATAGAGTTTTTACAAGCTGTTCTGCTTAACCACACCTTCCACCCGGCAATGGTGTACGTGCCCAACATTCCTCAGGGGCCTCCAGGATCCTTGATCCCCCTGACCCCAGGTATGGGCACATGCACAGGAGTTTGGTTAAGTTTTGCAGGATCAGCCTCCCCCGTTGCTCCATGGCGTCAGTCAGTCTCCTAAATCTCTGTGGTGGTAGTGGTGTTATCTTCCTGCCTTAAATCTCTTCTGTGGCAGTGGTGTTATCTTCCTGCCTTAACAATGTATAGATAGATAATTCACTGTGGTGATGGCATGAGTTTCCTGCCATAGCTATGTTGAGACAACACATCTGCTGTGGCAATGGTGGGTCCCACCGGCACAGTCCCTTACACCACCCTGTGGCTCAACATTGCTAACTTATGAATTGCTCTCTGAGGTGGCATGAACGATAGAGAAAGAAGGAAGGAATCGAGATAGCACATATCACAATAATTAACATCTAATAACTAACAACATCTCTAGTAACTATATTATAAACTAACATTACAAAACCAAAATTCATTACAACCCAATTTCATGGTCCCTGGTTTCAGGAGCAGAAGAAGAAGAAAGAAGGGCAATTACAAGGTATGCATTCACAAGGGCATGTAATAAGTATCATAATAAAAATTAAAGCAATAGTTAGCCCAACAAAGGTTGCAAAATAAATTGATACAAGAACATACAGGTATTCCATTATTTCCCGCGAATTCGACGACACAAAGTGAAGCCATTGCAGTCCTCGTGGTCCACGTGGTCTGCTGTCCTGCTCAGCCAAAGTCGGGGTCAGGATATGAAGTAGGAAAATAGATTTCCACGCTCCCTTAGCTTAATGCGCGTGTACCATCTGGGTCTAGAAACTTCTGTCACGAGTTTAGGTAAAAGAAAACAAACAATAACACTATACAATATGTATTACTGATGGTGTAGTTTGGTGCACAGCACAAATTTGTTTAACACTGTCAGTTGAGACAGTTGTTATAAATTGCATCTTAGCTACAACATGTTGAATCAAATGTATAAAATATGGAATGATACATGGTAAAAACATCACCATGGCAAGACCACATAGCAAATAAAATAAGATTCGCTTAACCCATGGACCACCAGGGAGCCAGGAAAACATGTCAATGTCCCAGCCTTTCCATGTCTGGACAGGAACATGGGCCAGCTTTTGTATTCCTGCAGTAATCTGTTTAACGATTTTGCCGCTATCATCAATTTTTAAGCAACAATTAGAATAATTTAGTTTACCACAAGCACCTCCTTCTTCGGCTAGCAGGTAATCAAGAACCATGCGATGCTGCAATATTGCCGTTCGCATATGTGTAGCCTGATCTGCCAATAGGTCAAGGGCATGTGCTGTCTCATTAGTAATGATCTCCAGGACGGCTTGCAATCAAATAATGCGATTTAGATTATAGATAGGTTCTTGAGCACCACTGAGCCACTCATTGGGGTTCCAGGTGGCAGGTCCATAATGTTTTATGATACGTTGAGGGGTCCACTTCTCTTGACCCCAAGTTTGATCACTACCACCTGTTATAGAAGTGTCAATGGACCACTGATATCGATTAAGGTCATCATATATCCTAACTCCCAAAATGTCTCCATTTTCCTCTGGTAGCAGGAAATAGAAGGGGTGTATATAACCCACATAACATGTTCCACTCCTATTATTTGGTAATTTTTTTATAAGCATGATGACAGCAAATCCAATAATGACCTTTTAGGGCCCAAGTTCCATTTATAAATGGTCCATCCCCTTTGCGCCTTAAATTGAAATTACATGGAGTTTCAAAATAAGTGGTATTTTTTAAGCCCAAAGGATGCTTAATTTGATTATTTGCCTTTTTCCCTTTAATCCAAAGATCGCATTTTCATGCTCCTATCGAACTACTATAGTTACACTTAATGGTTACTGTTTGGTTAGTTATGCCACTGATGGCACAAGTCAAAGGGTCAGATTCCCTTAATAACTTAGCTCCATTAAGATTGCTACTAGATCAAAAGTTATTAAATATTTTTTAATGTCCAGTTTCATTGACCCATGCCCAACTTAGACTGCGAGGGATAAGTTTTTCATTGGTGGTGTTGCTAAACAAACACCATAACATGTCGCCCTCGACATGAAGAGAGTGGTTATAAGTTGAACAATTAATTGGTCAACAGCCTGGAATAATTAATGATTTCCATATTTAAATGTCCAATTACACTCACTGTGACCCACAAAAACCCCATTGCTGTTGTTCCGATTAAGACAGTATTCTCCTTTTTCTGGAACTTGGATTTTCCATGGGTTTATTTCTTCATTCCAATAGAATGAGTTATTACCAATGGTTATGTCACTCAAATTGCTCACGAGCCATTTTGGGGATAGTGGTTTTGATGTCCATGGCCAATCTTTAAATCCTAAAGGACTCCCACATATCCAACAATTAGTCAGATTAAAAACATCAGCCACCTGCTGGCCTAAAGCTATAAATTCATTTTGCCACCCTCTGAGAGTGAGGGGGGGTACAGGAGTTTCCCTGGATATTAAACGTGGCGACAATGATCAACCAAAACAATGTCTGCAATGGCATGCCAAACATCCTAAAAATATTAACAAGGCAAATACTGATGAAGCCACACAATCAGCAGCTTCATATGGGTGTTTCTTTTTTCAGGTACGCTCCAGAGTCCTCACCTGGAAAAGAAAACAGACTCGGTTCGTTCAAAGGAACCAGAAGTAAATTGTTAGTAGAAGGATGGAGTAATCCACCTGGTGTTGATTTTATATTCTTTTCCATGAGCATCTTTGGCTTTACAAGCATATTTATTAAGAGGTTCAGTGAACACGAGAAGAACAGTTGCAATGGTTGGCATTTCTACCAACACAGGCTGTCCAGGAGAAAAAGCTAGTTCTCCGGGAGTACTGAGAGTCTGAGACTTTGGGGTCAAAGTCGGGGGTTTAGGACAAAAGGCATTCAGTTGGGGACATCCATTTATTCCCCAGCAATCATTAACATGGGTAACTGCATCCCAAAGGCGTTCCACCCAATGTGGCTTGTGAGGTTTCAGAAATCATTTTAAGAGTCCATTAATTCATTCTACTATCCTGTTAGCTTGGGGATAATATGGGGTGTGGAATACCCACTTGATTCCCTCTTCCCTTGCCCACTCCTGCACTTCGGCAGCAGTAAAATGACTGCCATTGTCTGATTGAATTAAATCAGGTTTTGGGAGGGAACTAAACCAAATTTTCCCCAGTCGCTCGTGGAAACGCTTCGGCTTGAACTAGGCCAGAAATCACTTCCACACCTACTAATACGTACTGCTTCCCTTCTGACCTTCGGAAAGGTCCAATGTAATCTATCTGCCAAGTTTCCCAGAGAGACTTTTTATGTCTCAAATGAAGGGGGGATTCTTCCATGGGGTGTCCCTCTAGTCGAAGTCTGCATTGTTCACAAGCTGAAATACAGGTTTTGCAAGATTCCCTAGTGACAGGCCAACTTCTAGCATGTGCCTCTTTGTATAAATCATTAGCCCCTGAGTGACCATGCTTAACATATAGCCATTCCAAAAGTCTGTCCCAATTTTCCCTGGTTTGATTTTCCTGCTGCAAAGGGGCAATTTTGGCCAGCTCATCTGCCCTGTTATTCCATTCACCTGCCAGAGTACCCCTTTCCTGGTGAGATGGCACCCATACTACTGCAAAATCCCCATGTTTGGCAATATCTAAGATTTTTTGCCACTTCTCCTTTTGCCACAAAGGCACTCGGTTTACTTCCCAGTTATTCTGTTCCCAAAAAGGGAGCCATTCTGTGCATCCTTTGAACACTGCAAACAAGTCAGTGTAAAAGTACACTGGAGTTTTAGCCCCTTCCTCGCTATTAAACACACTCCACACTGCCACTAACTCTCCCACTTGGGCACTGCCCTCACCTTCGGTAATTATTTCCCTCTTAGCATCTACATTAATATCTACAGCTCGGTATCTCCATTGTTTACCCTCTCTCTTAGCAGAGACATCTGTAAACCACACATTCCACAATTCCTCTGAAAAAGCAGGAGCTATTTTTACCACAGAAGGGGGAGGGGTATCCTCCTTCAGGAGGCTTGTTACTTCCTCTTGGATATTTAACTGTTTAGGGGTGCCTTCAGTGACAGTGATAGAAAGCTTAGAAATAACTAGATTAATAGGATATGGAAAACTTAGAATAATTAAAACTCTCATTGTATATATAAAGAGGAGCTTCACAGTATGACTTTGCAAATTAGGCCCGGTCCTGGGGCCCTTTGTACTGATAAGATTCACCTGGGATGCTTGTGTGCTAAGAAGACACTGGTATGGGAATACCTATGCCTTGAGATAGGAAAACTGGATCTGTCTTGTTCTTTCCTTTGTACTGATAAGATGGACCTGGGATGCTCCTGTGCTGATAAGAAGACACTGGTATGTGATATGGGAGAAGACTTATGTTAATGACTTCTCGATAGACTAATTATCCTAACACAACCTATTCTCGGGCATCTATTGAATATGTATGAATGTATACTTTAAAAAAGAAGTCGGGGCAGCAGGTGCTTTTGGAATTATCCACCCTGATGCTCGCCGGTGAATTAAACATACCTGCTTTATAACCTATCCTGAGTTATAAAGTTTAATTCCACACGTCAATTTGGCAACCCAGATGGGACACCTCTCTGCCTGACTGCAAAGTTGATTGAGAGGAGGACGTCCTAGGTGCACCCCGGGGATTCTCGAGGAACTTCCCCACTCCTCCGGCTGCTGCAGGGGTAGACAAGGGCCATCAGCAAGGGTATAAGGTATGTGAATTTAAAATACCTGCAGGGGGGGCAGGGGAAGAACCTACAAGTCGTGTAGAGACCTCCCATGTGAGGTGAGGATTAATATCACTCGCCAAGACCCTGTAAGACGTGAGGAGATATCCCACGCAGGGTGAGGGAGCAATATGGCTCGTCCCTTGTTTTTTTGGGGCCCAACGGAATTAGGACCACGTGGGGTGAGGGAGCACCCAAGATCCTGTAAGTCATGGTGGAATGGTAACTTGGGCACTCCTTGCTGGGATAGCTGGAGCGCTGTGTGCGATAGCTATCATTGTATACATCTAAGTGTTCGGTACCGTGTGTATTTTAACATCAGTGAGAACGCGTCTTAATATCATGTGTCTGGAAGCCAGCCCTTTGGGTTGCATATTAAAACACTAGAAAAAGATGGGGGGGGGGGGGCATGGAGGCTCAATGGGTAAGAGGACATTGATAAAATACTGTAATCAGTGGTGGCCCCTCTATAAATTAGAGGAGGAAGAAAAGTGGCTGATAAATGGTACTTTGAACTATAATACCCTTTTGCAATTAGCATTATTTTTAAGGAGGGGGTGAAAATGGGAACAGTATTCATATGCCAACCTATTCTTTACTCTCCATAATCACCCAGAGTATCAGAAAGTTTGTGGCATGAACCCCCACAGGACCCCATGGTGTTGGCATTAGAAAAGGAAAACCTAAAAGGAGGAAAAGGTAAATTGAAGAGGTGTTGTTCCTCATGTAATATTGGACAGAGATGTACGAACCCAGACAAGATTTGAAAGGCACAGAAAAAAAGTTTACCTGAATATGATAGGCCACTCCCTGTAACAGCATGGAAAAGCTGGGAAAGCTCTGGGGAGTCAGACTCTGATAGTGCCCCTGAAATGCCTGTGGCTTCCCGTACTCGGGCCAGGAAAGAGTTAAAATCTGAATCTAAACCCATCCAGGCACCCCTACAGAAGCAATTGGGCCAGATGGAGGTGCCATAATAATAAGGGTACCCTTTACCTCGCTGGATTTAGAGTCCTGGGAAAAAAAGGCAAGGGACTATAGGACGAATCCTACAGGGGTGGCAAAACATTTCCAGTACTTAGTCAGACAACATAACCCTGATTGGAAGGATATTCAATTAACGTTACATCATGTAACTGAAGCTGAGAAACAATTGATACTGAAGGCGGCCCAGGAGCTGGCTGAGGACCAACTTAAAGGGTCAGGGGAAGATATAAAAGATCATTTTCCCCTACAAGACCCCCCCTGGGATCCCAATAGAGCTGCACAGATGCAATTATTGGAACAATATCGAGATTGGGTAGCACAAGGAATAGAGAGAGCTATCAACCAAACAATAAATTGGTCAACATTATATATAATTAGACAGGGGCCAAAAGAATCTCCATCAGAGTTCCTGGAAAAACTTCGGGACACGATGAGGTGACAAACTCTTTTAGATCCCAAATCAGAAGTGGGAATTCAACAGTTAGTCTCGCTTTTTATAGGCCAATCAGCCAGAGTCATATGGAAAAAACTACAGAAACTGGGCATGCCCAAGGGGCAAAACTTAGAAAAATTTGTCGATGAGGCTTGGAAAGTATTTAATAATAGGGAAGAGGAAGAAAAAAAGAAAGACCATAAAGCCATGGAGGAGGACAGAAGAAGGGATAGGAGAGCCTTGATAGCAGACTTAAAACAAGGGGGGGTCTTGACAAGAGAGAAAACAGTGACGACCCTGGAAGGTGGAGACTCTTGGAGATCCCCATTGGGGATGAATCAGTGTGCATGGTGTAAACGAACAGGACACTGGAAGAGGGATTGTCCTCAAAGCAGACAAGGAGGCAGGAAAATCATGAACACCCCTAGAACCCAGGCCCCTGTGGCAGGAGACTCTGATGATTGATGGAAACCTAGGGAATCTACCCTAGTGGATCCACTGGTCATATTAACGCTAGGGAAACAACAACAGGGGTTAGAATTTTTAGTGGATACTGGGGTGATGTTTTTGGTCTTAAACCAGGCTTTAACACCTACTGATAATGATTTTGTAACGGTAAAGGGAGCTACTGGTCAAAGTGAAAAGGCATATTTCCTCCAGCCCCTGAAATTCAAATTAGGTAAACGATTAGGGATACACAAATTCCTCTATATGCCAAATTCACCAAAGCCCTTATTGGGACGATACTTAATGGAGAAACTGGGAGCGGAAATAAAATTAGGAAAGGAAGGAATAGAATTTAAGGTAGGGAATGACCAGCTAATTGAGCTTTTAAGTTTAGCTTTGATAAGTCCCTCTGAAAAGGCAGAAGTACCAAAGGAAATTCAGGACCAAGTATTTCCAGGGGTATGGGCCACTGAAATACCTGGCAAAGCCAAAACAGCCTTACCAATAACAGTCAAAATGAAACTGGGAACCAAACCGGTAAGGGTGAAACAATATCTCTTAAGGATGGAAGACAGAAAAGGAATTTGCCCGATCATAGAACAATTTTTAAGGTATGGACTGCTGGTGGAGTGTGAATCTGAATATAGCACTCCTATATTACCAGTGAAAAAGACAGATGGAAAATACAGGATAGTCCAGGATCTTAGGGCCATTAACAAAATAACTGAGGATTTATACCCTGTGGTAGCCAACTCGTATACTTTGTTAACCAAATTAAAACACGAATTGGCCTGGTTTACTGTCTTGGACTTAAAGGATGCTTTTTTCTGCCTACCCTTGAGCCCAGAAAGCCAATTGTTATTTGCCTTTGAGTGGGAAAATCCAGATTCTGGGAAGAAAACGCAGCTAACATGGACTGCACTTCCACAAGGTTTCAAGAATAGCCCCACTCTTTTTGGCAACCAGCTAGCAAAGGATCTAGAACAATGGGAATCCCCATCTGAGAATGGAACTGTGTTGCAATATGTGGATGACCTTCTCATAGCCACTGAAACAAAAGAACAGAATATAACATGGACAGTGAGTTTATTGAACTTTCTTGGACTAAGCGGTTATCAAGTCTCTCCACAGAAATCTCAAATAGCCCAACAGAAGGTGACTTATCTAGGATATGAAATCACAGCTGGTGAACGGACCATGGGAAAAGTGAGGAAAGAAGCCATCTGCCAGACTCCCAAGCCACAAACTGTTAAGGAACTTCGAACCTTCCTGGGAATGACAGGTTGGTGTCGTTTATGGATCTACAACTACGGACTCCTGGTAGGACCGCTTTATGAACTTATTAACGCAAACTCAAGGGATCTCACTTGGAATGGAGAAGCCGAGCAGGCTTTCCGCAATTTGAAATGGGAACTCACGCAGACACCTGCCTTAGGGTTACCAGATCCTACGAAACCCTTTTGGCTGTTCTCTCATGAAAAGCAGGGCATTGCATTGGGAATTTTGGCCCAGAACCTCGGCCCAGATCGAAGAGCAGTGGCATACTTCTCTAAACAATTGGATGAAGTAAGCAAAGGATGGCCTAGATGCCTAAGAGCGGTTGCTGCAGTAGTGACCAACATCCAAAAGGCCCATAAATTCACCATGGGCCAGAAGATGACTGTACTAGTGTCACATACTGTTTCTGCCGTATTAGAGAAAAAAGGGGGACATTGGCTATCCCCACAAAGATTCCTCAAATACAAAGCCATTATGGTGGAACAAGATGACGTTCAAATAACGGTTGTTAATATTGTTAATCCAGGATCCTTCCTCAGTGGAGCGATAGGGGAGCCTGTGACCCATGATTGCCTGGAGGCCATTGAAGCAGTGTATTGCAGCCGAAGATACGTGGTATACAGACGGCAGTAGCTTTGTCCGCCAAGGTAAACGTAAGGCTGGGTATGCAATAACCACTACTGATCAGGTAATAGAAGCCAAGGCTCTCCCTCCTAACACTTCAGCTCAAAAGGCAGAAGTCATAGCTCTAACTCGAGCTTTGCAGTTAGCAAAAGGGAAGAAGATCAACATTGGAACTGATTCTAAGTATGCATTTGGGGTGGTTCATGCTCATGGAGCAGTATGGAAGGAAAGAGGACTTTTATCCACCCAAGGAAAACATAAAACATGCTGAAGAGATCCTTAAATTGTTAAATGCAATCCAACTACCGGAAAAGGTAGCTATTATGCACTGCAAGGCTCATCGGAAGGGAACTACGGATCAGGAAATAGGCAATTCCATGGCAGACCGTGAAGCCAGAAAAGTGGCTGAAGAAGGCCTAGTGGAATTGCAGTCTTTAATCCCAGACAGTAAAATTCAAACTGATCAAACCCCTAAATATTCAAAAGAAGATCAAAAACTGATTAGAGACTTAAGGGGAATAACAGAGAAAAATGGTTGGGTTAAGACACCACAAGGGAAAGTAATAGTGCCTACCACATTATTCTGGGCTATAATAATGGCTGAGCATAGAAAGACTCACTGGGGAGCTGAAGCCTTGTATAAACACCTGAGCAGATACATTGTTGCCCATAATTTGTATACAACCATCAGACAAGTGACACAGCAGTGTGACATTTGTTTGCAAAATAACCCTCAAATAACCCAAACGATTGAACTAGGGCAAATAGGGAAAGGTAATCTCCCTGGGCAGTGGTGGCAGATTGATTTTTTGGAACTCCCTAGGAAAGGGAGATTTTGGTATCTGTTGATATTAACTGATACCTTTTCAGGATGGCCAGAAGCATTCCCTTGCTGAACAAAGCAAGCCAGGGAAGTGACTAAGGCCTTATTACATGAAATTATACCGAGATTTGGGGTTCCAGCAGTAATATCCTCAGACAGAGGCCCTCATTTTGTAGCCAAAGTCACACAACAAGTTAGTACAAATTGTAAAGTTGGGTCAGGAAGCTGAATTAACCTGGCCTCAGTCACTACCCCTAGCCTTGTTGCGCATCAGGACCAAACCAAGAACTAAAGAGGGATTGAGACACTTTAAAATGCTATATGGAAGACCTTATATGGTCCAAGCAGGAACATCAACACAAGTTGGTACTGAAGTATTAACTGATTATGTGATAAGTTTACAGAAACAACTTAGGGAAATCGAGAAACTGGTCTTGGGAACTCATGCTCGGGGTGTGGATGGACCAAACATAGCAGAAGGCCAGGTGATTATGTATATGTTAGATCTCTTTCAGACTCACCTTTGGAACCAAAATGGAATGGACCATTCCAGATCTTATTGACAACACACACAGCTGTTAAAATACGGGAACAGCCGTCGTGGATACGTCATTCCAGGGTGAAGAAAGCCCCTAAACAACACTAGGAGTTAATGGAAACTGGACCTTTAAAACTCCGACTCAGACAAAGACATTCTTGATCAAGACAGGTTTTATATAACAAGAACCGATGTGTGTCTGTGTGTGGGGAGAAGGGATGTCTAGATTCCTAGAATGATCAATAACAGATTTGGACCGTTCGTGCTTTTTTGTATCCTCCCTCTTGCCTACAACCAAGAGCCTGATAACTGGCCTTGGAATCATGCCCAGAAAAAAACCACACTGGAATAATGGGAAGTATAGATCCAAAGACAAAACTAGCTAACCTCAATGGAACTGTACTCTATCCTTTTGAACATAGAACATGGGCACGGATGGTAGATGAGAAATAGCAAACTGTAAATTTAGAATCTTGCATTATGAAAGAACAAAAGGGATTTATTTGTGAAAGTAGTACAATTGACGCTCAAGACATTTGTCTCGATACCGAACAAAATATCTGTCATTTTGAAATTCATTCAGACACTGATCAGAAAACAATATTTATATTTTGGCCAAGGTTGTGTGTTTGAGAACTGCTTGTAGCTCTATAACAGTAGACAAGAGAGTTGTGAACAATCAAAACCATTCCACTTTCTGCATTTTAATTTTGTTAAGATAGTTGGGTATGACTTTTCTTATTTAGCACCAATCATATCTCACCAGTTGATATGATCCAAATATACAATGTTTCACAGATTGACACCTGCACCTATTGGAATGAATCTTACATTGGTAAAACAATTAGTGAAGCATCAAGACTTGATCGAAATTTTGAAGGAAGTCCAAGAAAATGGACAGAAAACCCTAATAACAGTCCACCATGGCGTAAAGGAAATTTACAGGAAACTGAAAAGTATAAAGAAAGATGCAGAACATAACTGGTGAGATGTGCTTTTTGGATGGTCACCTACTGCTACTGGGATCCTAAATAAATTATGTCACCCCATTGTTGTTCTTTTAACATTAGTTCTATTCGGTTTTATCTACAATATTGTATGTTTGGAACTGGAAAATGTTAAAACGATTGACATATTTGACATCTATACTTAGTGCACGTGAGAACGTATTAAGAGGTAACTTTCAGGCAAAGTATTATCCAGTCCCCCTTTGAGAAAAAGATTGTATATAAGGCAAATGAATTTGCCTAGGATAAAAGGCAGGGGGAAATTGATAGAAAGCTTAGAAATAACTAGATTAATAGGATATGGAAAACTTAGAATAATTAAAATTCTCATTGTATGTACAAAGAGGAGCTTCCCAGTATGACTTTGCAAATTAGGCCCGGTCCTGGGGCTCTTTGTACTGATAAGATGGACCTGGGATGCTTGTGTGCTAAGAAGACACTGGTATGAGATTTGTCCTGGTTTTTGGTTTCGAAGAAACTCGAGACAACGACCCCCACAACCATCACCAGGAGACAGTGTGCAAGCGCAAATGGGAGAAGACTTATGTTAATGACTTCTCGATAGACTAATTATCCTAATCCAACCTATTCTCGGGCATCTATTGAATATGTATGAATGTATACTTTAAATCAGAGGTACACAAAGAAGTCGGAGCAGCAGGTGCTTTTGGAATTATCCACCCTGATGCCCGCCAGTGAATTAAACATACCTGCTTTATAACCTAACCTGAGTTATAAGGTTTAATTCCGCATGTCAACAGTAAAGACACTACAATAATGTTCAATCTTAGCATACCATTTTATCACAGTATCTCTTTGGGCTACCCCATCAGGAGGAGGAATTCCTGCTAACACAGGTTTAATTACCTTAAAAGGTCCCCTTAAAATTAAAGGCTGTTGGCATATGGTTTGCTTTGCTTCTCTGAGAGCAACACTCACTACAAACAATCCTTTTCCCCCAATTGGAATATCCTTTCTCAGCATCCTTAAAGCTCCTGGAGTAAAATCCAGTCAGGCGTGTAGGACCTTCTGGTCCTTTTTGTCAAAAATGAATTGACAAACCTGAGTGTGCAAACCCCCACTCAATCTGGACAGGGTCAGTGGGCTGAATAGGACCCAAAGCCTGGTGGGCATTTGCTTCAAACACCAAAAGCTATAATGCTTCATCGTGGGCTGGAGCCCATTCCCAAGCTGCTCCTTTTCGCAGCAGGTCATATAAGGGCCATGCAAGTATTGCAAAGTCTGGGATGTGTTTTCTCCAAAAGACCAATAAACCTAAGGCATGCTGCAGCTCCTTTTTATTTTCTGAAATTTTTACCTGCTCTAGTGTTGAGAGGGAGTCCTGAGGAATACAGGCTGACCCTCCTCTCCATCATATCTCCCAAAATTTCACTTCATTTGCAGCAGTTTGTAACTTTTCCTCTGGTATCTGGAGTCCCAGAGACTCTAAGTGCTGTATAATCTTTCCCTGTGTCACCTGTACTGGAATAATTTGATCCCCTCCTATCAAATCATCACCAATATATTGATAAAATCTAACTCCCGGCTCTGGGAGAATTTGGGATAATTCTTGTGCCAAAGCATGATATGCTAAGGTGGGAGAATGTTTATAACTCTGAGGGAGGCGAGTAAAGGTATACTGTTGTCCTTCCCATGTGAAAGCAAAACGATCACGGTCTTCTTCTTGCAGGGGATCCATGAAAAACATATCTTTCACATCAATTGTGGCCATCACTGGATGAGCCTGTTCCTGAATGAGTGAGATTAGCTCAGCTATATTAGGCACTGCTGCTGTCAAGGGACCAGTGTTAGCATTAAGTCAATGATAATCTACAGTCAGTCTCCACTTCCCATTTGATTTACGCACTGGCCACACTGGGGAATTGTATGGGGAGTGGGTGAATGTTAAAATACCCTGTTGTTTAAGAACCTCAATCACAGGAGCTATCCCCTCCCGGGCCCCTAATGGCAACAGGTAGGGTTTCACATTAGTCATCCTGGAAGGGGGGAGGGTAGGTGCTGCTTGCAACAGGCGCACTTCTGTCCAGGACATTTCAGCTAATTCTCTGATCTGAGGAATGCCAAAGGACCATGAGTTCCCCTGGATATCATACCACTGTCTGCCCTTCAATATATCTATGCCCAAGAGATTTGTCGGGAAAGGGCCTATTGCAATCTTGGTGTTAACTGGGTCTTCCTCCCCAGGCAACCATAATGTTACCAAGGCCATAGGTACCGATTGGGCTTTCCCCAAGGCATTTAAGACAACTAGGTTTCTAGACAAAGTCAAAATTCCACATTGCTCCACCTCACTCCACATCAGAGCAGTGATTTGTGCCCCAGTACCAATTAAAAAGGTTATTGGTTTTTTCCGTAGCCCTACAGACACTGTAATCATTAAATCCCCTCTCAAATTTAAGGTGAGTTGCCTTATAAACATCCCTCGTCCGTTCCCCACCCCCCCACATTCAGGGGACGGAGGATCTAGTTTCCCGTTGCCCTCCTTACTTCATCAGCTTTTCCCCCGATGCCTATTGATGGTGGGTCAGTAGGGGTTGGCTCAAAACTGTAGAGGGATATTTAAAGGACCGAGGACATATGTTACCATTGTCTGGGTTGGACAACCCACGCCTGTTAGTTGAAGCTGCAGAGCAGTTTTAAATAGTCCTGGGAACAAGCAGTGGGAGAAGGAAAACAAGCTATGCACAAACAAGAAGCCAGGTGCAGAGCAAGCCCTGGGAACCGCAAAATCAACACACTCTCATTGGCACACTCTGATCAGGCACCTGCAGCATGCCCACCAATCAGCGACACGGACCCCCACGTGGCGCAGAGACTTTTATCCAATCACCTGTGTATAAAGTCATGTGAGTGGTCGGTTTAAATTATAAATATAACCTGTTTGTTTAATAAAGTGAGCACGGCATGTAGCCATATTGGTGTGATTGTCGTGACTTGGCCGACTCTCCATGGGGGACCCTCTTCGCAAAACTAACTTTGTGCCCTGACCATATCTGTACAAGTTTCTCCAATTTCTGGGTGGGGAGCCCATCCATTAGATCCTGGGGAATACCTCTCTGAAGCCCCAGCTGCCACCATTCCTGTTGTCTTAGGGGTCTCCCTCTCCCAGGATCAGTAAATCAGACTGATTTATAATTCTGACTTCTCTGAACCAGCGCTGACTGTCCCTCAGCTTTTCCTGCAGTTCATATGGCTCTCGTTTTGGGTCTTTGCCAGGATCCAGCAACAGGACCATATTTTCTCCCAAAATTAATTAGCACTTGGGCAACTTCCCCCCATGTAACTCTATCTGCTACGGGGGTATTTTGTATCTTCCCCTGTAGCTGGATCCCAATGGATTTTAAAGAATCAGGAAGTCCTCAAATTAGAGGAGTCATCCGTTCTGGGTCCACAGGCATCATCATGGGAGAGCCCTGGTGACATTCAAGCCTTCTATCATACATCATCTGCAGACAAGCTGCCTTTTGTACAATTTCTACTAGCTGATCCATTGTACCTTTTATGGCTACGGGGTCTCCCCTCTCCAAAGGGAGCCCAATACACTGCCTTCTGTGTCAATGACCATGGGGTCCGATGGTTGCCTGTAGTTAAAAACACACCTGGAACCCAGTATCCTTCTGCTTCCTTCTCTGACAACAAAATCCCATCTCCTCCTGACAGGGACACTTTCCAAGCATATTCTGTTTTGGATTCCTTTGGAGTCCTTGCAAAATCCTTCCTTAATTTTGCTATCTCCTCTTTAGTAGCAATTTGGGGACAAGTGTCATTGTCTGTCTCATATAAATACTCAGTCTTGACTAGGGTTTACATGTGAGGAGGGGTTTCTGCTGCCTCTTTTGCTCTCTGTAAATCCCCCTGGGGATGTATTTGCCTAATCTCTCTCTCTGTTAACTTTGACTCCACCTCCCCAAATGAGTCACTCTCTTTCCACAATTCTTCTCTTAATGTCTCTTTTAGAAAAGCATTCTGGTTTCTTTCCTCCTCTAATAGCTGTTTGGTCTCTTCTAACTGTTCTCACAGTGTTTTAACTGACATTTTCAAGGAATCTACCATGGCATCATCTTGACACAATCTTTGCCTCCTATCTTCCATGGCTGCTGCCAAACTTGCTCCCAAAACTGCACAAATTATGGATTTCCCCTTCCCAGACCTAACTTTAGCCTCTTTCTGCAATATCATGATCCTATCCACTATACTCTGCGGTTGGAACCAGTGATTTTTTGTCCATTCTCGCCCTTGGGGAGCTGGGTGAGCATGATAGGTTCCCAAAAGTCATCCAATTTATATAAATCTCAGTGGGGGAAACATCACTAACATCTGTAGATGTGTGGGCACTCATTTCACCAAAGTGGGGTTACTTCTTCCTGAGAGGACCTCACTGTAAATTCTCTACTACTACACACACCCCCCCTTCACTCTCAGGAGGTAACACCTTTAAACTTCTTCAGAGACTCATCTCTTGTTCAATTCTATCACTTTGTCCTTCTCTGGCTGTTTTCCTCGTGAACAAATAGAACCGCGGATCCGGACTCCGCACTTGCTTCCTGTTAGGGTAAGTCTCAGGCACACACACACATCAAGAGTCTCATAAAGCATCTGGGTGCTTTCTGCATGGCCAAGAATCTTGTCCATGACACCAATTAAAATTTCGCACACTGGACCAAGTTCACAGCAATGAGTGAAGTAAAGAGTTCACAGCAATGACTACTACTGTGGTGTCTCGACAGTCCAATTTTTTCCAAGTCCGGTGGGGGAACGTTCCATCCGACGTTGGTTGATTCTGTTCTTTTATAGGGTTGTCATGAGCTGTTCTGATTAACATCACCTTCCACTCAGCAGTGCTGTGGGTGCCCAATACTGTCAGGTGGTCCTCAGAGGTCTCCAGGCCCCTCAATCCCTCCAACCCTGGGTCTGGGCACATGCACAGGGGTTTGGTTTGATTTGAAGAATCAGTTACCAATATACGAGCGAGTGGAGGTTATCTTTTTCGGCAGCGCTGGGTGTGTGGGGGATCGCTCCACCAAAGTCATGCACACCGAGGGAACCTTTCAGCCCCCTCTTTATACAAGTCACTCATGTCTATTCATTAACTTTCCGGGAACTCATTAACATATCTCACACCTGGACAATTAGCACATTCCCATTCAAGGAACTAGTATATCTTCAAGTTAACAATATTAACATATCTCCTGCCTGGACAACTAGCACACTCCCATTCAAGGATTTAGTATATCTTCAAGTTAACAATATTAACATATTTTGTGCCTGGACAATTAGCACACTCCCTATGTCATCCATTTAAGGATTTAGTACATCCTCAAGTCAACAATAAGGGTCTCCTCAGATAAACAAGAGCACACTGTTCTTTAAATAAATCATATATGGCCAATTATTCATTCCTCCCTTTTCTAACAACTATTGTAAATTCTTTTACAACTATAAAAAAATCGCTATGCCCTATGATCATTCTTTGACAGCACTAAACAAAACATTGAAGTAATACACATATTATTCCTAAAACTATTATAATTATTATTATAACAAAAATATGCTTTAACCATTCCAGATTAGGTAACCATGAAGTTAATTTGTCCCATATAGCCTTAAAATTCCATGATAAATCATCTTTAGTAATTTCATGTAAAATCTGAAACCTGTTCCATATCTTATGGATAACTGTTTCAATTTGATTACTTTGGTCTACGTATACATCCAGTAATCATCCCACCCATCAGAGTGGGAACAAATGTTTTGCCCTGGGTTTCCAGGACGTGCTCCCCCTGTCTTGCTCCGAGCTTTCCAACGACAGTTATTATCACTTTTCATAATTATTGTGGAGGTTAGGCTTAATATCTGTAAATCAAATCTGGGACCCAACTCATATGTTTTATCATCAAATAGGCAATATCTTCCACCATCCCCTGGCTTTTTCCAAAAGTCTGGCCAGGTAGGCCATTTGTCATCAAGATAATTCCAGTTTTGAGATGCCACCCTGTTACCGAAATCTCGGAATGAAGATCTTATCAACACCAATGTGATGTAGATAAGCAGACACTTCTTTATTAACGGCCGGGTGCGTGAGTGAGTCCTCTCACGATCAACGCACACCAAATTTCAAAATCATACACCGTATATAGAACATATTCATGCATATTCATTAAGTATTCACGCATATTTATGATATTTCCCAAAAATCATTTACATACTCTCCTCCCATATCCGATTCTGCGCAGTAAAGGTTAGAAAGGTCCAGAAATGGGTCTGGGGTATGGTTTGGGTAGGTGGTATATGAGTCAGTGGTTGCGATCTCCCCCTGCCGGAATTACCTTTTACTAAAGTTCACAGTTTCTTGGCATGTTACTTCAAGTTGTTCCAGTCGACTCTCCCCAGTTCCCATTAATTCTACATTCTGACATCTCGATACACCTTCTACATACAGAAGACTAGTCAAATACAAATAAATCCTCTCCCCAGTTCCCATTAATTCTACATTCTGACATTTCAATGCATTCTCCTAGTCTACCCGTAAATACTGTATCCAATCATCTTGAATCTTAAGTCTGTTATCTAAGTTCTAATCATTCCTACTAGGTGATTCTGACCTATTCTTTTGGCCTTGCTACAGGGCTGTATAGAGGATTTCATAGCAGCTTTTGCTGTGCAACTACAAGTTTCATTAAAATATATTTCTTATTCCAAATGATTTTATAAAATCAAATAAAGTCAATTAATTCTAACTTATTAGCAGATCTGTAACAACCCCATACAGGGGTGTTACCAAGCCTCCTTTAGGAAGAGAGGTACATATCCAGCATTCCTTAGCTTTCGTAGCATTAACAATTATTTGCAATGTTTGAAGACGGGTATTGTTTACCCATGCTTCAGTTTCTAAAATCCTTACAACTGTTACAATCAAGATCAGAATAACTTTACACAAATATCCCCGATTCTTTTGACCAGGGGTCCTCAAACTACGGCTCGCGGACCGGATATGGGCCCCCAGGGTCCTCAATCCGGCCCCCAGTATTTACAGAACCCCCCTGCCCTGCCGCCCGTCGGGGGATGGGGTGGGAAACCAAGCAGCCACAGATGACTTCCTGCCACTTCATCCGCGCGCCGGCCCCCTGTTTAAAAAGTTTGAGGACCCCTGCATTTGACAGTCCATTGTCTCTCCGGAGATTTCTTTACCCGTCAATATCAGGTTCCTCCTTTATCTTGATTGCAGTAAATGTAGCCAACAACACGCAATAGGGTCCATTCCACTTCTCTTGTAGAGGATCACCCTATTATAATTACGATCTAAAGAACCGTAGTCCCATGGGTCCTGCCAGGGTGTCAGCCCATGATTTCTCAGGAGCCTTCTTTATCGAGAGTAGTGAATCCAGGCTGGTTGTTCTCTTATCTTGACGGCAGTGAAGGTTGTCAGCAGCACCCGATAGGGTCCTTCCCACTTTACTTCCAAAGGTTTCCCTGAAAAAGTCTTTATATACACATAGTCACCAGATTTAAAGGAATGGACTGGTTGATCTAATCCTCTGGCCCTTGTTAATTGTCCCTGGAGGGCCTTCACATATTCACACAAATATCCCTCTCCTACGTGCTTTAAATCTTCTCCGGCAAATTGTTACTGGTATGGTCTCCAGTATAATATTTCAAAAGGACTCACATTTTCCTTCGTCCTAGGCTTGGTTCGTATTCTTAATAATACCAAAGGAAGAGACTGTGGCCAAGTTAAATTTGTCTCTTGTCATATTTTTCTTCCTAACATTTTGTCAGTCTAAATATTTATACTATGAGTCAGTGCCTCAAAGGGTCATCTTATGTTCTTCCTTCCTGGATGACCCTCTTATAACAGAGGGGGCCATTCCTCACATCAAGGTCTGGCACGGCATATGTTCCCACTGCTCAACGCCTACTGGGTTGCAGCCAACAGCGGAGCTCAAGATTCTTCTTGGTGGCAAACACAGAGGCCAACCCAGTCTTGCCCTTGACTATGGTAGGAGGCACCTGACCAACCTTATTCCTTGTACTTCGTTGTCAATGCAGAGCTTCATCTGCACATCCCATAACAAGTCACTGTCATGGCAAAACACACAGATTTACATTAGTAGAACTATTACACAGTGTATTTTACTTCAGTTTTTATGCCAATATCACCCACAGTCCTGCTGACCAAGGGATATTGTTTTACCTGAACTAGGCAGGCCTCCCCCTTACCATTTTTACTGTAGCAGGTAAAGCATATTTCGCCCTACCGGGAATTTATTCCCAGATATACCTGGTGAAAGATTTCTTTTACTTCAGGGAGGTCCTCTTTTCCGCTTTTCTGTTGAATTAAAGATAAACTCAACATTTCAATTAATTGATTGTCTTTAACTTTTAGTTTCATTTCTCCTCCTTTCAGTGTCTAGATGTTCTAATAAATCTCATCCCAACAAAGATTTTGGTGAATTTGGCATTCTTATTTGTTTTCTTAGTTTGTACTTTAAAGGTTTCAGGATGTTTTCCTGGTGGCCAGCAGCTCCCACAACTGTAACAAATTCTTTTCACTGAAGTTTAACACCAAATAAGTTGGGTTTGTATTCACTAAAAATTCCACCTCATTTTTCCTAGTCCCTAGTTCACCAGAACCCCTTGCTGGTTCTTTAGCTTAGGCAATCTCGCTTCCAGTGTCCACTTTCCCTACAATATGCACAGTGATCCAATCCCATAGGAGAGGGGTTCACTCTTTCACTTCTGCCCGACATTCCTCCTCTGCCAGCTTAGCCAGACCCAGCTCTTCTCTATCAATGTTCCCTGTTCCTTCTGTCAACTTTTCTACATCATGATTATCTAGTAACAGTCATCTGGAACCTTTATCTAGTCCTATTTGATCATCCTGATAGTCTCAAAGATTCACCTTTATTCTCCTCATACCCATTGCCTGCCCTAAAGGGGCCGTTACCGGTCCTGTTGTACTGCAAATGCTGCAGCAATTGGGGTAACATTTTCAGGTCCTTCTGCTCAACTGTCAGCAACAGCAACCCCCTCCTCCTCACCATCAGAAGGATTGGAGCAGGAGATGCTCTTCCTGCTCTGCAGGTTACACAAGCCTGCCTCTGCAACAGCACTTCTGTTTTAACTCTTTCTTACCCTGAATACAAATCTGCTATTTGTTGCTTTAAGTCTGTGTTCTTACCTATCAGCCTTTGCAGGCAAACAGCAAACACCCTGCCATGGGTCCAGCAGGACTCAGCCACACCTTCGAGGGGGTACGGGGGCTTGTACAAACTCACCCCAATACTTTAACACTTTCACAGGGTCTTTAACTCTCCACACACCCACACCCACCCTCAGGTCTTACATACATTAGTGCAATTTTTATCTTACAATGTGCTTGATTCTGGTTGCTCCACAGGAGGAACCACAACCTGAGGGTTTTTTTTTGTTTTTTTCCCACAAAAATTTCAACAAGAACATTGTGATAAATGCAGTCATGATTCAATGTCAAAAATAGAATGTACTGTGATAAGTGTAATTGTTGTACCCTGTGTAAGTCTGGGATCTGTATCGCAGTTGTGGTGAGTGGGCACGTGTGGTTCTCCTTTAAGACAATGTGATGGCTTCCCCTTCCCCTGAGGCAATCGCTGCCTGGAAAAGCCCGCCAAAAGGAGATAAGGAAAGCAAAACCATGCCAGAGAAGGCCCACCGAAGGAGACAAAGACCTTGAGATTTGAAAAAGCGCGCCAAAGGAGAGCCAATAGGAGGAGAAGGCGTACCCTAACGACCCAATGGGGAAAGAGCAGGATGAACATCCGGCGAGAAGAGATTGGTCAAGATCCGGGGATAAAAGACTCTGCTTTTAGGACTCAGGTGTGCATGTGGTGGAACTAATTGAGTTCTCCACGCACCCAGCGCTGTTTTTGCTTATTGTTTCTCAACCTAAATTGATTGAACCCAAAATAAAATTGTTTTAATTGTTATCGTTTATAACAATTTGGTGACCCCGACGTGATCTCGCTGTGCTTTCCTGGACTGTGACTTCTCGAGGGGTGCCCCACAGTTTGTGGCTCGAGAGTAGCAGTCTAGGTCAGTTTCCGGAGATCAACGAACAAAAGAGAAACAATAACCAAAAGGGATTGGAGCTCCTAAGGAAAAACTGCAGTATAAAGGACCTGTAATTCTGGCACACGAAGATCCAAATGAAGACGACGGAGTCATGAGTATAAGGGAAGCCGTTTGGTTGGGTGGGTATTGGTTATTTGTGTGTAAGAGTGTGATTGAGATGGAATCTAATTCTGGAAACGGACTCTAGGTTCAGAGCCAGGATCTGAATTCCGAAGCGAGTGTGGAGGTCTTTTAACCACGGTTCCAAACTCCCGCAAGAGACTTGGCCGGTGAAGGACCGAAGCGGTTCCTATAGGATTCGTGTGTGGGATCTTGACTCCTATAGGGTATGTGGGTGGGTGAAGGGTTCAACCCCCTGCAGGACACTCTTACCGGTAACTAAGGGCGATAGGAAATCACTGTAAAAGTCCTAGGATTCATGGGTGGGTGATAGGTCCAAAACCCCCTGTAGACATTGGTATCGGTAACCAAGGGTGTAATATTCCCGGATATCATAGGGGGGCGTCAGATTTGAGACAGAACCCCTGCAAGACACTTTTTTGGTTCCTAAGGGCTATAGGAATTGCCGCAAAATTCCTAATACAATGGGACAACAGGAGTCAAAATTTGAAGAGGAAACAAAGGAAGAAAAGGAATACCCACAAATTATTCCCCTGAATAGTGCTTTAGGAATAATGCTCAGGCATTGGGGCTACTGGCCATCTCAAGAGGGAAAAACTAAAACAAAAATGGTCCATTGCCGTATGAATGTGTGGACGAGAGAGGAAATTCAATCGGATTATGTATATTGGCCAATATTTGGATGTTTTGATGATTTGGGTGTGTGAGACATTAAATTTATATGTGAATAATAAAGAGCCCTTTAGTCAGGAAGAAAGTGAATACAAAATATGTCATATTTGAGAGAGTTGATTATCCAAGGAATCAAGGAGGCAGTCCCAAGGGGACAGAATATTAATAAGGTTTTTAGTGAACAACAGGAAAAGGACGAGTCTCCTGTGGATTGGTTAGAGAAACTGATGAAAATGTAGAAATGTATTCAGGGCTAGACCCAGCCTTTCCAGTTGGAGAAGCATTTCTAAAAATCCAATTTGTGGCTGGATCATGGAGGGTTATAAGAAAGAAACTGGAAAAGTTGGACAGTTGGCAAGAACGAGGATTACAAGAACTGTTGAAGGAAGCTCAGAAAGTGTATGTACGGAGGGATGGGGAAAAACAAAAAGAGAAAGCAAGAATGTTTGTAGCGGCAGTCCGGGAAACTCAACAAATGGAGGATTTCCCGGGGAAAATGCCCAAATGTTATCATTATGAGCAGAGGGGACATTTCAAAAAGGACTGGAGGAGACGAATGATGGACAAACAGATGTTTAATGAAGATTAATAGGGGTATCAGGGCTCTACATTCTGGGGACAAAAACAACATCTGAGCCCTTGATAAATTTAAAGATTGGCCCCCAAGAGGAGAAAGCACTGTTTTTTGTTGATACAGGAGCTGAACGATCTACAGTTCAGCACATCCCTTTGGGATGTCGAGCGAGTAGAGATACAGCTTTGGTAGTAGGAGCAACAGGGAAACCTTTCAGGGTTCCTATTATTAAAAATGTAAAGATTGAATTTAAAAGAACTTGATGTAACAGCTGGGGAAATTTATATTGACTTCCGTAAAAAGGTAATTGAATTTACAAAAATTTAAAGTACAAGAGAACCGATGTTATCTTTAGTAGGTGATTGAACCTGCTTTTCCCTAATTTTCCAGGACCTCTGTTGGTGTTTATGTTGGGAGTCGCACACCTTGATAAAACTGGAGAGGGCAAGACCGGAGGGAATCTGTGCTGCAGCTGACAAGGTCTGCCGAGGGCTGCAACCCCTGGGGCAGTGACTGCTGAGCATTATGATCCTGACCGGACCTCTCTTGATAAGGGTCCTGATTGGAACCCTGTGGGAAGGTGTGGACACCCTTTATACTTCCAACTTTATATTAAGAAAATGGAGGGATGGATAAAGAAAGGAGAAGATAAAAAAACATTGTTTGTTATCTAGCTTGTTTTATCATGAGATGAAAACGGGAGTCAAATATGAAGTTCCCACAGTTGCTAAAAATGTGTTTGTAAAACTAGTTAAAAATATAACAAAGGGTAACTATTTAATCTTACCAATTGTTGTACGTAAGTGAGTTACTGAAGTGAGTGTTATACTCCTGGGAGTATTTGGGGGATTGTTACTTGTCCCTGTTTGATTTGAGTGTTGGAAACTAAGACATGGATCAATAAGGTAAACAAAAACAAAAGGGGGGATTGTGATAAATGCAGTCATGATTCATGTCAAAAATAGAATGTACTGTGATAAGTGTAATTGTTGTACCCTGTGTAAATCTGGGACCTGTATCGCAGTTGTGGTGAGTGGGCACGTGTGGTTCTCCTTTAAGACAATGTGATGGCTTCCCCTTCCCCTGAGGCAATCGCTGCCTGGAAAAGCCCGCCAAAAGGAGATAAGGAAAGCAAAACCATGCCAGAGAAGGCCCACCGAAGGAGACAAAGACCTTGAGATTTGAAAAAGCGCGCCAAAGGAGAGCCAATAGGAGGAGAAGGCGTACCCTAACGACCCAATGGGGAAAGAGCAGGACGAACATCCAGCGAGAAGAGATTGGTCAAGATCCGGGGATAAAAGACTCTGCTTTTAGGACTCAGGTGTGCATGTGGTGGAACTAATTGAGTTCTCTGCGCACCCAGCGCTGTTTTTGCTTATTGTTTCTCAACCTAAATTGATTGAACCCAAAATAAAATTGTTTTAATTGTTATCATTTATAACAACATCTTTCCAGTTTAGGTCTCAGTTTTTTCCCTATCCTTTTCTAGAGCCATATCAAAGATCAGGTGATGTTAATCCCACACTCCTTCTGCCACACAAACATCTGCACACATTACTTCATCCCACTTTTGTTCTCTATGGAGAAACAGCCTAAGCTGTAAAATTGTGTTGTAATTAAGACTTCCTTCGGGTGGCCATTTTTCACCATCACCTAATGTATACAGAGGCCACCAATTCTGACAATATTTTAAAAATGTCTTTTTGTCCAAATTTCCACTGGGAATTCTGCCAAATTCTTTCCAATACTTCAAAATACATCCCAGGAGTGTTTTGGTATTTATTTCTTGGCTTGGTCTGCCCCCCATCTTCCTAATAAGTCTGGTATTTGTCTACAATGTATGAGTTATTACTGGAGGCACCATACTTATCTCAGAACACACACCACAGTTAAAGACCTCTATTTAGCCTTATTTCTTGGTCTCATTATTATTAATTTTTTTTTTTAGGAGATAATATATTTTAGACTCTTGCCACCCTTTGTTCGAGTATACAGACAGCACCTACAACACTAAGGGCAGAGGTTAATTAGTGCTTTTTCCAAATGATGTTAGCTCTAATGTTTTGTCCACAGTCTCCCACTCTAATTTCTAATTATGCATTCAAACACTTCATAAATTGATTTTTCATTTGCTCCATCCGTCTCTGGCTGGCCCCTCGCAGGGAACACGGAAACACAGATTGGAACTCACCACTCGCTTTGCAGTTACACTGCACATACATCACGCTCTCCGGGCAGCCCTCAATCACACAAGGAAGCATGTTACAAGGTACTGTGCACTTACATACAACTCTAGGAACGCTGACAGTTCACGTTATCACACAAAGTACGCATTTCAATGAACAATTGCCAAAAAACAGATTCTAATTTTTTCTGGCCTTAAGCAGCATGTTAATTTTTCAGCTATTTGCCTAGAATTACCAGAATATTATTTTTTTTTAACATACATTTCATAACTCCAATTTTGAACATGTAACAAGACAACACATAGAACAAACAAGACACAGAGCGCTATTTCAGTTGTTATGTTCTAGGAATTCCCCAAATCTTAAGACAAACTAAAGGAAGTTTTCAGCTTCCCAAATCTTAAGACAATCAGATAGGGCTATTACCCTTTTCAGAAGGCTTCCCTTCTCTAAACCCTGCGAGACGGCATCCCGTCTTTTGTCTTATGGGGTAAAACCAAATCTTAAGACAATCAAATATTCAAAACAAAGAATAAATATAAATACCTTTGATGTTGTGCAGAAGTCCTTGTCCACCTGTGTAAGAAGCCGAGGGGTAGGGGAGTCTCACCGACAGAAGATGCAGTTGGGGGCCCTGCGGGTCCCCAGGCCCCTGGATTCCAGCACTGGTGGAGAGTTCTGGCTGGCTCGCCAAATTGATGCCAAAACAGCACAGAGTAACTGCTCAGAGACGAATTTTGTCTTTAAGCAGCAACCCCCACCATATTCAATAATTCTTTACACTATATGCACTTTAAAACATAGAGGTTTACACTCACCTCTCAGATGCTCAAGACAGTACTCACACACCCACATTCACACCTAATACAGAAATGTTCTTATATGTACAACATAAAGTAAGTACAACAATTAATATTAGTCCTATAATTATCAATCCTTTGTATACGGATTGACTCCAAATCACCAAACATTTTTAGTCTCCAGACTAAAACACCAATTTCTGATATTACCTTAATATCAAAACAAACACTAAATCAAAATCAAATATCAATCCTATGTATACTGATTTGAAGAATCAGTTACCAATATTTGAGTGAGTGGAGGTTATCTTCATTCGGCAGCGCTGGGTGCATGGGGGATCGCTCCACCAAAGTCATGCATACCAAGAGAACCTTACAGCCCCCTCTTTATACAAGTCACTCATGTCTATTCATTAACTTTCTGGGAACTCATTAACATATCTCACACCTGGACAATTAGCACATTCCATTCAAGGACCTAGTATATCTTCAAGTTAACAACATTAACATATCTTGTGCCTGGACAATGTCCTTGAGGAGTTGTCTCTATGCAGACTCTATTCCTTAGCGGTCATGTTTAAAGCCTCCATCTTCGCCACGTTGCATGTACAACAGGAATCTAAGACAAAATGTCCCTTTTAAAGATAACCAACCCAAGGACTTAGCAGTCTGTGCATCCGTCATGTTGCAATAAGGGTCCTTGGACATCTCCTGTCTTTTAACTAAACATAGGTGCGTCATCCTTTAGATAAGTGGTATAGCATTCACTATTCAATAAGGATTGACTCCAAGTCATCAAACATTTTAGTCTCCAGACTAAAACAAATTACTAAATCAAAATCAAATGTATGCCTGTGGTGCTAACTACCCAGCATATGCCATCCTGCATAAGCATACAGTAATCTTATGTCTTATGGATAGCTTTACAAACGGAGCGGTCCCCAAAAACAGAAATATCAAAACAAACACTAAATCAAAATTAAATATCAATCCCATGTATATGAATTGACTCCAAATCACCAAACGTTTTAGTCTCTAGACTAAAACACCAATTTCTGATATTACCTTAATATTAAAAACAAACACTAAATCAAAATCAAATGTATACCTGCGGTGCTGGCTACACAGCATACACCATCCTACATAAGCATACAGTGATCTTATGTCTTACGGATAGCTTTACAGATGGACCGGTCCCCAAAAAGAGAAATAACCAAAACAGTAATATTCCTAAATACAGTATTTGAATAAAGATAAAACAAAACAGGAATATTCCTAAATACAATATTTGAATAAAAATAATACCTTTTGCTCAGTAGGATGGAGTCGTTGTCTGCTCCTGCGGTGATCCAGATGAGATGAGGAGTCCCTCCAGGAAAATCCCCGGGGGTACCCTAAGGAGTTCCCGCTCTCAATGGGTCCCGCAGCCGAGCAGAGGAGGTCCCATCTGGGTCATCAGATTGATTTGAAGAATCACTTTACCAATATATGAGCGAGTGGAGGTTATCTTTATTCGGCAGCGCTGGGTGCATGGGGGATCGCTCCACCAAAGTCATGCACACCAAGAGAACCTTACAGCCCCCTCTTTATACAAGTCACTCATGTCTATTCATTAACTTTCCGGGAACATATCTCGAACCTGGACAATTAGCACACTCCCATTCAAGGATTTAGTATATCTTCAAGTTAACAATATTAACATATCTCATGCCTGGACAACTAGCACACTCCCTATGTCACCCATTCAAGGATTTAGTGCATCCTCAAGTTAACAATAAGGGTCTCCTCAGATAAAAATGAGCACACCATTCTTTAAATAAATCATATATGGCCCATTATTCAGGTTAAGATTCTCAGGATTAACTCTCATTGCTCCATGGTGTCAGTCGGTGAGTTTCCTGCCTTAACAATGTTGAAATAAACCTCTGATGTGGCAGTGGTGTTGGCTTCCTGCCTTAACAATATTGAGATAAACATTTGCTGTGGTGATGGCGTGAGTTTCCTGCCATAGCAATGTTGAGAAGAACATCTGCCATGGCGATGGTGGTTCTCACTGAAGCAGTCTCTTACAATCAGTTATCTGTTTTGTGAGATAAGCATATTGCTCACGTCAAACCAGGGAAGCCACTTGAGTCAAATACAGCCATCAGGACCAGATGCATTCATTATCACCACCATTAGTGGTTCATTAATACAGAAATAAAGGTCATGATGGGGGGGAGCATACCACCACAAACAGCTCTTGAATATCAGTATATTTTTTAAAAAAATGTAAGGATAATATTATTTCTCAAATTATTATTACTGTACTACTAAAAGAATGTTCTCTTATTAACCTGTTTACCTCTAATCTTGGCTTGTTTTCCTAATCAATAGTTTGTTAATAGAAGATAACGAACTGACATACAGCCTCAGTATTATTGTAAGATGAATAATCATGTTTTTAATAGTTTCTTCATTCAAATAAAAAATATTATAATATATATATTAGACATTATTTTTTTCCTCAAGAGGAAAATTTGAGATTTTGCACATTTTCTCTGAATTTGGGGAACACTTAAAATTTCAACAACAGCAACAGAAAACTATGCCTAATGATGGGTTTGGGTCATCACAGGGTTTTGCTCTAATTTTGAACTTTTACGTGTTATTTACTAGAGTTTATATTATGAAATAGCACCATTATTTCAAACCAGTTTTGTCTTCAAATTATTAAAAAAGGAAATCACCAATTTTGAAACTTTTCCCCCCAGTATATTTTGGAAAGATGAAACAAACTGAAATTAGTCTTTTCTCACAAGCAGATTAGATTTTGATGAAATTTTACTTTCCAATTACAAAAAAAAAGGTGTTAAAATCATCTTAACCAATATTTTGATATTCTCTTCTAGTCCCCCTCAACCTTACTAACAGCAGCATTTCTTCTTAGCCCAATAGCTCCTTTTACTATTAAACCTAAATAAGAATATACTGGTACAGTTATTATCTAGTCTAAAATACAGTTCCAATGACTACACACTAAATCAGTTAAAGATCTGCTAATCAGGTAAAGATACTTTATGTCAACAGTCACAATGACTAGGGCTGCAATTAAGTAAGTTCCTTGCAATATTTTTGTATTTGTTTCTCCTTAACAATGATTGAAAGCTTTGTTTGTTATTCTTGGCATTTAAAGCCTAGGTAAATCCCAGAATTTGTCCTGAATTAAAAAGTTTCAGTGTTATCTGGAAACCTCAATAGTTAAATTCTAAATAAAGTAGACAGAAGTCCAAAAACAATCTTTCATTTGCTAGGAAGCTGATATGCAAAACTTGCCTCATTAAGTTTTTGTCTCAGTTTTCATTCAATAATAATAATCTTAGAATTGAGTGTAGTAGTCGGTAAGGATGTAACAGTACAGATTTCCATGCCAAAGTGCCACCAGCTAGCTAGGATACTTTATCTAAAGTGTATTTTATAGTGCAATATATTCAATCTCTTTCAAGTTACATGCTGTTACTCTTGGTACTAGCTAAAGTCATATTGAAGAAATAGTCTTTCTGAGATTAATTTAGCAACATAGGTGAGAGTGTGTGCACCATATTTTTATACATGAAGGCTACCATGACCCCTTGGTTCAGTTTGTTACATATCTGCTAATAGTTAGAATTAACTAACCACATTTGATTAAGAATATAGAGTTATTTTAATAAGAATATAGAATTATAAGAAATATTTTAACGAAACTTGTATTTGCACAAGCAACAGCTGCTATGAAATCCTCTGTATAACCCTGTACCAAGGCCGAAGGAATTGGTCAGAATCACCTAGTAGGAATATTTTAGATAACAGACTTGAGATTCAAGATGATTGTTTATATGTAACCTAGGAGAATGTACTAAGATGTCAAAATGTAGAATTAATGGGAACTGGGGAGGATCGAGTGAAGCAACTCGTAGTTACCTGCCAAGAAACAGTTACCTTAAGTGAAAGGTAATTTCGTCAGGGGGAGATCACGACCACCGACTCATGTACCACCTACCCAAATCATACCCCAGACCCATTTTTAGATCTTTCTGCGCAGAATCAGATATGAGAGGAGAATATGTTAATGATTTTTGGGAAATACTATGTTTATGCATGAATTCTTAATGAATATGTATGAATAAGTTCTATATAAGGTGTATGATTTTGAAACTTGGTGTGCATTGATCGTGAGGGGACTCACTCATGCACCCGGCCATCAATAAAGAAGTGTCTGCTTATCTACATCACATTGGTGTCGATAAGTTCTTCATTCCGAGATTTTGGTAACAGTTTTGGCAACCCAGATGGGACCTTGCTGCAGGAGATTGGAGGCGTTGGGGACCTGATCGGTTCCAGCCAGCACCGAGGATTTCTTGGGGATACCCATTGATCCCCGATCCGTAAGGCTCTTTGCGACATTCCCTGGATTTTGGTAAGACACTTCTTTTTTGCAGTTGTAGTAAGTGGGTTAGAGTCTGTCACGGTCCACTCAGTGGACTCATGAAGGTTCGTTAACTATGATCTTGAAGCACAAAAATCAAGGCGACCACACCAAGGGGTTATGCTTCAATTAAACAGCACAATTTTATTGTTTGCCCGTAAAGCGGCGTGCGATAGGTAGAAAGAGAGAAAGTGAATAAAAGGTAAAGTAAAAAGAAAAGGAAAGAGGATTATAGCTACCACCACGGGTCCAAGGCATCCCTATGGTCCCAGGTCCAGGCAGCGTGCCACCAGTCCTTCTGATCGTCGTGATCCTTGGTGGGGAAGATCTCCAAAGTTCAGTTGCTAAGAAGGCATCTTTTTATGCCAAGCAACACACCTTGCTCCTCCTCTGGTCCATGGACTTCTGCCAGTCTCCGCCCTCTCGAGCCAGGTTATCTTGCCCCAGAGGCGGGTAGCTTCAGACCAGGAGGCGTGTTCTTGTATTGTTTTCTGGTTCGTTGTTATGACCACGGTTGTGATCCATCTTCTGGACAGCTGTTATGCGGCCTTATTCAATCCCAGGTGGCAGGGAATGGCACCTCGTACCGTGCAGTTCTCCTTCCCAGGGTGTAGTTGTTCCTTTCAGTCCCAGGTTGCAGGGAGCGGCATCGTACTCCTTGTACCGTGCAGTTCTCTTTCCCACGGTCTTTGCGTCTTTGTGTCCATGAGGACCACATTCCATCTCCAGGTCTCTGTTAGCAATGTTGAGACAATATTGTTCTCTTTAGACCGACTCTTACACCACCCCGTGGCTCAACATTGTTATCAGGACCACGTGGCAGCGCTACAGTCCTCTAAGAGGGGTAAAAGAGGATAGGGAAAGAAAAAGGGGAAAGGAAAATGACAGACAGGAAAAGAAGAGGAAAATAATCATCTTTAACTCAAACAATTTACAATAACGAAATGGTATTCATAAAAATGACCAAACAGAAATCTGTTTAGGTCTTATACAATTTTTCTTGTGTCAGTAGATTTAGGGATGTCCACATTGGAGGGGATATTCAGCAAGTTATGTGCATTGATTACAGAATGTCAGATATGTCAATTGCTTCACCATTCTCCAATTTAAGACATACAATATCATTGACAAAACAAGACCGATCAAGACCAATATCAAAAGGACAACAATAAGGAGACACAACTTGTTCAAGATGCCAGTAGCAGTTGGTGACCATCCAAAAAGTGTGTCCCACCATCCATGTTCTGCATCTTTTCTCACTCTTCTCAAGACACGGTGTATTTCTTCCACATAGTGATGGATAGCAATCAGGGTTTTCTGTCCGTTTTCTCTAACCTTTTCCATAATCTTGATCAAGTCTTGATGCTGTAACAGTTGTTTTACCAAGGTGAGATTCATTCCAATGGGTACAGGCTGCAATTCGTGAATCAGTGTATAATTAGATTTCAAGAGCTGGTGAGATGTGACTGGGGCTAAATAGGAGAAGTCACATCCTGTGATGTTTATAAAATTGCAAACGCAAAAATTTGAATGATTCTTAGTATCTACAATCACCGTATCTACAGATACAAAATTACAAGCAGTTCTCAAACATGCACAACCTTTGCCAATATATACAAGCACTGTTTCAGGCTTATCGTCAGGACAAATCTCAAAATGACAGATATTCTGTGTAGTGTCTAAACAAATGTCCTGAGCTCTGATTGTGTTGCTTTCACAGACAAATCCTTGTTGTTCCCGCACAATACAAGATTCCAAATCTACAGTTTGCCATTTCTCATCCACCTTTTGGGCCCATACTCTATGCTCGAAAGGATAGAGTATGGTTCTATTGTGATTCAACCCTAAGGCAATAATGGGGTAGATTACATTTACTGACACATGGGATATCGTCAATACAAAAGCGATGGCAATGTTTGTGGTGGGGTTATAAGTAAAGTTTACCAAATTCCACCAGGACTGGAGTTTCTTCTCAAAGCCGGTGGCACTATCCCAGACTACTTTCCAAATTTCAGTGGGAAAAGTGCCTCCTTCACCTTCTCTAATAATCGAGGCAGCCACTGATTGTATCCATAATTGGGCCTGGATACAACTAAGAGCCAAAGAAAGGCTATTTTGGATTACACCAAGTGCATCTACAAACAATTTGTGATCTTCCATGTTCACCTTTTCCCATTTTGGTAGCACATCTGCTAACTGCCACTGGTTAGTTCCTAGAGCCAATAGGGAAGATTGCAAAGGCCGTTGCAATCTTGCCAAATCATTAGCTGTAGTTGCCAATTTGTTCATTGCAGGAGCGGGCTGGAAACTAGGACCATGTATGGCAATCAGTTAGCTGAGGGGAATGTGCTCGAGCTTGTCTAGACAACAATTAACATGATGAGACATGTTTACAGAGCACAGGGGAGTGGGAGACGGATGACGCCAAGGATGGCGCCAAGGAAAGATAACACCTTGCTGTTAATTGATGGTAGTTAACCACCAATCAGGGATTGCCTAGTATGCAATGCTTAGCTTCAAGAACCAATCTGTTTAAAACGCGCAGCTTCTGAAAGTGTATATAAACTCGTGCTTCTGTACAATAAATTGACATTTGCTTGCATCAAGCTGAGTCCCGTCTCTTCATTCGAAACAAATTGGTGACCCCGACGTGATCCATATAAGGATCTGACGTGAAGGGCTCTCGAATCGCCTATCTGAGCGACTTGCAGCGAATCCCACAGAACTTTGAATGATCTGCTGAAAGGAAGCAGGAGCCGGCCGGCCAGAAATCCCTCCAGAGTTGAGAGGTGAGCTGTGGGAAATCCGTAATGGGGAATCAGGCTTCGTCCCCAGAAAGAGACGTTTATGAGCTTATGAAAGGTCTTCTTAATAAACATAAGAAAAGTATTTCTGGGCAAGACCTTAAAGCAATGCTCAAATGGGTGCAAGTAAATATGCCCGCAGTGACTGCATCTACAATTTTTACGCAGGAACTTTGGGACGACACAGGGGTGAGATTGTGGGATTCTGCGACAAAAGGCAATACTGAGTCCCACCGTCTGCTCTCTTCATGGAGAGTTATTTTTGAGACTATGAAAGCACAGGAAGAAAAGCCAGAGGAAAGAGAGGAGGAGGAATCGCAAGCTCCTATAGCTCTTTCCTTATCAGCCTCTAAGTCACAGTGCTCTAGACCCCTGGGTGTCAATGCAGTGGAGTATCCGCCAGAAGAAGATCCCTTTGGCCCAGGACCGATAGACCCTGAAAAAGAACCTGATTTATACCCTCCTGATCTACGTGATGTGTGGACAAAAATAAAGAAACAACCCTTAAAGGAGGGGGATTTAGAAATGGCTAAAACTATAGTTGCTCCGGTCTTGTGTACTCAGGGTCGGGCAGAGGGAAGCTCTTTCTTTTTCGGTTGTTAAAGAACTGCGCCGCACAGTTACTGAACATGGTATTTCTTCTCCCTATTTTATAAGTCTGTTATCTTCTGTGTTTGATATTTATATAATGACTCCTCATGATTTGAAATCTTTAGCACGATTGCTACTAACCCCGACTCAGTACACGTTGTGGAGTCGCACTGGAGAGGAGGACTGCAAGCACTCCTGCTCACGTATGTTAAAAATAATGATCCTGTATTAGCTGCACTAACAATAGAACATCTTACAGGCACCGGTGCACATGTTGATCCGGTAACACAGGCTCAACACTGCCCCCGTGCGGTTCTCGAGGCAATTAGAGTGTGGATAACTGGCTAGCTGAAAAAGTTCACATAGACATAGTCCAGCTGGCTGGACAAAAATGCACATCGCTCTCAGCTTATCTGAAGTAAAGCAAAAATACACTGTCCTTGGCTGTTCTTGTTACACAATAACAGGAAGATCGCGGTGGGAAAAGAATGTTACAGGTGGGAACAGATAACTACAGAAGAGAAACTAGGGGCGGGCTTGGTATTTAGGCAACTAACCAATAATGAGCTTAACTTTTTTAATATGTATGAGCTAATTATAACAAGGCATAAAAGATGACTGTAAGGCACAATAAACGAAGTCTGCTAATCACTCATACTGAGTGACTGTGTCTTCCCTCCGTCGCGACAAATGGCGCCTGAACAGGGACCCTAGAGAGGGCTGAACCTGCGAGCCACGAGTCGACGGAGATTCGCGTACCGGTCCTGAAAGGAGCGCAGGAGGCGGAAGGGCACAGTCCCCGCACCCGGGAGCACCTACAGAGGGTCCCGCCGGCCACGCGTCGCCGAAGTCTCGCAAAGGCTGCAACAGCGCTGACGACGGTATGGAGAGACAAGCGACGTATGATTTGCTCAAATGCTTTTTAGAAAAGCGGAGCATTCGGGGCATAGATTGTAAAAAGGAATTACCCGGGTTATTAGCGTAGGGGGTAGCGAGGGGTCATTTTGGGAATCCGGATACGGTTTTCGAGCATGCAGAGTGGCGTAATTATGGGGACACACTGTTTGCCGAAGTAATAGCCGAAAATAAAACTGCCAAAAAACTGATGAAACCGTGGCAAGCTGTCGCTAATGCCCTTTTGCAACATCGAGCCGAACAGAGAGCGGCTGCTGCTGCCTTTGAGCGACTGGGAGTTGCAAGCGGGACTGCAATAGCCACACAGCAGGGGGAATCGGCTTCCCCCCCCCCCCCCGATTGCCCGTTACCTGCCTCGGTGCGTACGCTGACGGTTCAACAGGGGACTGCGGGAAGGTGGGACCAGTCGCCCTTCCCGTCGCCGCCCTCTTCGAATCCCTCAGCCCCTCCGTCGGGGAATGATGACGCAAGCGAGGAAATAGACCGTAAAAACCCGGTAGAGAGTAGGGAATGTACGAATCCTTTTGTGGACTGTCTTCAGGTTGCCCAAAATAGGCAAAAGGTCTGGAAGCAGATAGCAGACAGCGCTATGCTTGAGGGTGAAAGCGATTTTGCCGCAGGAATTGTGCATGAGGCTTTCCCAGTCACGTATTCACAGCCAGATGCGCAGGGGAATATCACGGTTTCTATCACTAACTTAGACTGGAAATTATTAACTCAGCTACGGGCTACGGTGAGTGAGTCAGGTTTGAAAGGGGAACCCACCAGGCAAATGTTAGATTATATCTGGGGAACTAATATCTTACTCCCGAGTGACATACGCAGTATAATGAAGTTAATCTTGAGCCAACATCAGCAGCTTCTGTTTAACGCTCATTGGCAGGCTGCTTGTCAGGAATCAATAGCAGTGGTTAGACAGCCAGGGGACCCACTGCATGGGGTTACTCTACAGGAGCTGATGGGTTTAGGACCCTATTTTCGAACCGAAGCTGAGGCACTGATGGGACCGGATAAGGCAAAGGAAGCGATGAGGCTAGCTAGACTAGCGCTTGACCGTATAAAGGAACCTGGGGGAATCCCTTCATATATGGGAATCAAGCAGGGAAGAGAGGAGCCATTTGGGTTATTTATCGATCGGGTAGCAAACGCCATACAGGGGCTGGGGTGCAAGACTATCTCAAAGGCTCCATTTTAAAGCAGTGTGCCATACAGAATTTAACCCAGCCACACGTAACATCCTAGCTATGCTACCAGGGACATGGACCATAGAAGAAGCTTTGGAAAGAATGGCACAAGTGCCGGTCGGGCCCCAGGCCATGTTAGTCGAGGCAATAAAAGAACTAGGGAGTGCTTTAAAAGAGCAGGCGCAGGCTACCCAAAGTCAGGTCTTGGCAGCCCTTGCTCCTTTGCAAGCCTTTGCTGGGCGATCAGATGCCCACGGCCCATCTCATCTATGGTGCTTCCGTTGCGGTGTCACCGGACACATGAGACGGGACTGCAATGTCAACTCCGTATGGTGTCGAAACTGCCGCTCAGACACTCACAATGAAGCTGCTTGTTGTCGATCGGGAAACAGGCGACCCAGCGGGAAGAGCCGCCCCGCGCCGACACAAAAAGCGGATGCTTTCCCAGCAGCACAAAATCCTTTCCTCTCCGACCTGCAACCAGCGGAAGCCTCGGCTTGGACCTGGCAACAACAGTAGATTGTACCCTATTGGACTCAAAGCCTACAAAACTTGCTACTGGCATACAAGGACCAATTTGTATAAGCGGACAAGCTGTTGGAGCATTACTCATAGGGCGTTCATCAGCCACCATGTTGGGACTCAATGTTTTGGTGGGACTGATTGATAAGGACTTTCACGGAGAAATTCATATTATGGCTCAGACGCTGTTTCCCCCACTCTTTATACCTAAAGGGACCAAGATAGCCCAGTTGATTCCACTACTGCATCTTGCGGGCACCCTCCAACCATTGCAAGAACAACCTCGAGGACAAGGTAACTTTGGGTCTACGGGACAAATGGCTTTATTGACTATTGGCTTGCGTCAACGACCACGGCGATCGGTCACGGTGCAGTATGGAGACCAGACACTCTCGATTACTGTGCTGTTGGATACTGGCGCTGATGTCTCTATAATCAGTGCACACAAATGGCCGGCGTATTGGCCAACCTGTACGACCAATGCCACAGTTGCAGGAGTAGGAGGATTGACCCTCGCTCGCTGTTGGGGCTCTTGCTGTATTGAATGATTATACTGAACTCTGAAGCAAGTGGAAAAATACTGAAGAGATAAGACGAGGTTACGGCCAGAACAGTGGGATGAAGAAAAAGGAGCAAATTGCAGATGTTGGCACAAAACCAAGGCCGACAGGACGCGATAAGAAGAACTAGGAGACCGCAGAAAAGAGCCTACGTGCCAGAACAAGCAGAAACAGAAATCTTCCCAGTAAACAATTGTTAACCAATCATATTATTATACGCTTGTAAAATAGCCAATCACATTATTGCACGCTTATAGAATGCCTTATAAAAGTCTACCTGGTTTGTACAATAAATGGATCAGATCTTGAACTCTGTGAGTATTTGAATCTGACTCCCGCTCGCCCGAAATGCCCGTAGCAGCTCGCAGATCCCCCCTTCTACGATGGACTATAGCTGACAAAGTTATAAATTGTTGTGTCTTGATTATTCCACTGCCTGAGGGGGTGCATGCTTTGGTAGGCCGTGATATCTTGGCCCAAATGGGGATGGTCCTCACTTCAGACCTCCCTTTCTAGGAGCGGCCATCGCTTGGACTTTCCCCATCCCACTCCGATGGAAGACAGAGGAACCAGTGTGGATAGAGCAGTGGCCGTTAAAAAGGGGAAGTCTAGAACAGGCGCATGAACTGGTTAAAGAGCAGTATCAACAAGGTCATTTGCGTCTGTCAGTGAGCCCGAGAAGCCCATTCGATCTTCCATCAAAATGCGAAGGGGCTGGCACGAGCCTACAAACTCTCTATGGAGGAGGCTCGGGCCATTGTGAAGGCTTGCCCTATATGTAGTCACCATAACTCAGGCTTAGTGCTCGGTTGCGGGGTCAACCCGCGAGGACTAAAGTCTAATGATGTTTGGCAGATGGATGTTACTCATGTTCCTGCATTCGGTCGATTGAAATATGTGCATGTTACTATAGACACCTATAGTCATATGTTATGGGCCACACCACAGCCCGGGGAAAAGGTCCGGGACGTGCGCCGGCATTTAACTAGTTGCTTTGCTGTTTTAGGGGTGCCTATTACTATTAAAACTGATAACGGTCCTGCATATGGTAGCGGATTACTTAAACGCTTTATGCAAATGTGGAATATTAAACATGTTACTGCAATCCCTCATTCTCCAACTGGACAAGCAATTGTAGAGCGGGCTAACGGGACGCTAAAACGTTATATAGAAAAGTTCAAAGAGATTCAGGATGTAAAAGAAAGGGTAGAAAGGCTCTTTTTGTGCTTAATCATTTGTGTGTATTTGGGGACAGTAATGAGCCACCTATAATAAGGCACCATGCTGGCTCAGAACCCCCCCAGGCCACCACACATGAAAGTACTGTATAAGGACGCAAAAACAGGACAATGGGTAGGTCCTGTGGAGGTGATTTATGTGGGGCGTGGTTATGTCTGTATTTCTACCAATTCAGGCACTATTTGGGTTCCCAGCCGTTGGGTAAAACCTGCTGTAGAGCACGCTGGAGGAGCTCGACGCGAGAACGCTGCTTTGCCTGCACCTTGCGATAGGCCTTGTTCTGGAACCTATTCGACATCTGTTCCGATCCCACATACAGGGGACCATGCGTGAAAAACTCGAACTTTTGACAGAAAAGACACAATCTCATAGCAAACGGGATTATTATTTTTGATCATTATTGTAATAGTTTTAGTAGTGCTTAGCTGTGTATTTCCTGTATTAAAACGCTGTTATTGAAAATGGTCAACCAAGCCTATGTCGCCCAAAATAAAAACGGGGGAATTGTGGATAACTGGCTAGCTGAAAAAGTTCACATAGACATAGTCCAGCTGGCTGGACAAAAATGCACATCGCTCTCAGCTTATCTGAAGTAAAGCAAAAATACACTGTCCTTGGCTGTTCCTGTTACACAATAACAGGAAGATCGCGGTGGGAAAAGAATGTTACAGGTGGGAACAGATAACTACAGAAGAGAAACTAGGGGCGGGCTTGGTATTTAGGCAACTAACCAATAATGAGCTTAACTTTTTTAATATGTATGAGCTAATTATAACAAGGCATAAAAGATGACTGTAAGGCACAATAAACGAAGTCTGCTGATCACTCATATTGAGTGACTGTGTCTTCCCTCCGTCGCGACATTAGAGAAGAGGCAAAAAAGGCTTTTTTCCAGGTTCCTGACGTACAAAAGCGACAAAAAGCTTTTACTAACATCACTCAGGAGTCTCGAGAACCTTATATGCAGTTTATTGATAGACTAAAACAGGCTTTGGAACGTCAGGTAGATAATGCGGAAGCTCGGGATATATTGCTAACAAAACTAGCTGTTGAAAATGCTAATGTTGATTGTAAAAGGCTATTGAAGTCTCTTCCCAACCCGAACCCCACTCTGGTGGAAATGGTGGAAGCATGTAACCGAATTGGTATGGTTGACCACAAGTTTGAAGCTATGGCTTCTGCTTTTGCAACGATGCGTGGTGTGGGGAATTGCTATGGCTGTGGTAAGCCTGGTCATCTAAAGAGAAATTGTCTTGCGTGGGCTGCGGGGAATAAACAACAACCTCCTGGTCCTGGAGTTTGTCCGATATGTCGGAAAGGGCATCATTATGCTAATCAATGTTGATCTAAGTATGATTTCCATGGACAACCGATACAGGGAAACCGACCGCGGAGCGCAGGGCAGTGACGCGCGCAGACACAAGTGCCACAGCTGACATTTCAACAAGCTTGGAGAGAAGTACCGACACCTCAAGTCTCTGTCCAGCAACCTCAGGCAGTGCCGGAGTGGACCTGGCAACCTCACACACAGTAACGTTGCTCGATTCCTCGGTTCATTTATTATCAACAAATGTCAAAGGACCATTACCCCCTGATACACAAGCTCTATTAATTGGTAGATCTTCCACAACATTGTCTGGTCTATTTGTTTTACCAGGTGTTATTGACTCTGACAGTGTGGACGAAATCAAAATTATGGCATGGACTCCATTTCCGCCTTGTACGATACCTCAAGGTAGTCGAATAGTGCAATTGATTTTCATTCCGGCAAGGGTAAGCTCTCTTACCACTGATCACCCTCCGCAGAGGAGAGGATGTTTTGGATCCACAGGGTTACCTCACATTTTGTGGGTACAATCCATTTCTCCACAGCGACCTATGTATCAGTGTACCCTTATTTACAATGACCAACAAATAGCACTAAATGGAATCATTGACACTGGAGCTGATGTCACAGTAATTTCTCAAGCCAAATAGCCTCCACAATGGCCACTGACTACTGTCTCTCAGAACCTAGCTGGGATAGGGAGGACCAGTAACAGTCGTCAGAGTTTGGAACTAATTTGAATTCAAAGACCAGAGGGACATGTGGCTTCTGTTAAACCTTTTGTGCTACCTGTCCCTATGGTTTTGTGGGGACGTGATGTATTGTCACAATGGGGAATGTCTATCCGTACACATTTTTAGATGGGGCCATTGAAGTGCGCGACACCCTAAAAATAACCTTGAAAACTGATGTTCCTATTTGGGTGGATCAATGGCCCCTTCCTTTGGAAAAACTTCGCGCACTTCAAAACTTAGTCTCAGAACAACTGTCCAAAGGACACATTGTACCCTCTACTAGCCCATGGAATTCACCAGTTTTTGTTATTAAAAAACAAACTGGCAAGTGGCGCTTGCTCCATGATCTCAGAAAAATTAATGATGCTATGGAAGATATGGGAGCCCTCCAACCCAGGCTCCCGTCCCCAACTATGATCCCTCGACACTGGCATCTAACTGTCATAGATCTTAAAGATTGTTTTTTCAGTATCCCGTTGCATCCAGATGATGCCCCAAAATTTGCTTTTTCAATTCCAAGCATCAACACGCAAGCTCTGTTGCAGAGATATCAGTGGGTTGTACTGCCACAAGGTATGAAAAATAGTCCTACAATGTGTCAATGGTATGTTGCAAAAATACTCAGTCCTGTCCGAAATGCTATGCTTACTGTATTATTATATCATTATATGGATGACCTTTTAGTGGCAGCACAAAATCACGAAGTCATGGAGAACGCTGTAGCCCTTGTCACAGATGCCATGAATTCGGCAGGTCTCTGTATAGCACCAGAAAAGGTCCAAAAGTTTCCCCCTTGGAAATATCTGGGCTGGAGAATAAGAGCACAAACTATTGTTCCTCAACCATTGCAGATCAATACCAATGTAAGAAACCTGCATGATGCACAAAAATTACTGGGAACAATAAATTGGGTTCGACCACTATTGGGAATTTCTAATACAGGCTTGGGTCCTCTGTTTGACCTACTAAAAGGGGACCCTAATCTTTGTTATCCACGTAATCTTAACTCTGAAGCAGATACATCTTTACAAAAGGTTGCCTCAGCTATCGCTTCTCGACAGGCCCACCGATGGGCTCCTGAACTACCTTTTTACTTGATTATTTTAAACCCTGCTCGACAGCCTCATGCCCTGATATTTCAATGGGACCTTCAGAACTCAGACCCCTTGTTAATTATTGAATGGATCTTTTTACCTAACCAGTCTACAAAAACTATTTTGACACAACATGAAATGTTTGCCTCTCTGATTGTTAAAGCTAGATCATGCCTGTTAACCTTATCAGGGAAGGATTTTGTCTGTATTTGTCTACCAGTAACAACAGTATACTTACAATGGCTTTATCAGCAATCAGACACCTTTGTTATGGCACTTGCCGACTATACAGGTCAAATAACTTCTCATCAAATAACTTCCCATCCTCCTTCACGCAAACTGTTTAACATTGACTTTCGTCTGATGTTAAAACCCAAAAGAAGTGAACAACCCTTACAGGCACTTACTGTGTTTACAGATGGATCAGGCAAATCACATAAATCTGTTCTATGGTGGGATGATCAACGGAGACGATGGGACTCGGACATAGAGACAGTCTCCGGTTCACCTCAAATAGTAGAACTGAATGCAGTTGTTCGCGTTTTCCGAAAATGGAATGTACCACTCAACCTTGTTACTGATTCCGCTTATGTTGCAGGCATTGTTACACAAGCCGAAGCTTCTGTGCTGCGGAATGTTTCACATTCACAACTTTTTACCCTGTTACAGGAACTTATTTTCCTTTTGGACTCTCGATCTGCACCTTATTTTGTTATGCATATTAGGTCTCACACCTCACTACCTGGTTTTCTTGCAGAAGGCAATCGACGAGCTGATCTATTGACGTTACCAGTTCAAGTACTGCCAGACCGTATTGCACAAGCTAAACTAAGTCACTCTTTTTTTCCATCAAAATGCTGGAGCTCTTAAACGACAGTTTGACCTTACTTCTCAACAAGCATCAAATATTATTGCTGTCTGTCCTGATTGTCAAAAACATTCTTTCCCATCAATTGCTGCAGGAGTTAACCCTAGAGGATTACAAAGCCTACAATTATGGCAAACAGATGTTACACATTATTCTGAATTTGGTAACCTTAAATATATCCACTCTTCTATTGATACATTTTCAGGTGCCTTGTTTGCCTCTTGTCACACAGGAAAAAAGGCACGAGATGTTCGTAGACATTTAATGCGTGGTTTTGCTACTTTGGGTATTCCCTCAAAGATAAAGACAGATAATGGCCCAGCTTATGTTTCAACAACTATAAAAAACTTTTTTGCCCTTTGGGGTATAACTCATATTACTGACATTCCTCATTCCCCCACCGGTCAATCTCTCATTGAACGGTCTCATCAGTCTCTAAAACATCTATGACAACAACAAAAAGGGGGAATGGGAATGGCTATTCCGGAGGAATGGTTACAGAAAGCATTGTATGTTTTTAATTGTTTAAATTGTTCTTTAATAGATAACAACCCACCGATAGTTCAACATTTTACTGCAAATACCTCTTCGAGGCACGGGTTAAAGCCCCAGTATTGGTCCGAGATCCAGAAACAGGTAAAATTATGGGACCATATCCTCTTGTTACATGGGGAAAAGGTTATGCTTGTGTCTCCACAGAAAAAGGACCCAGATGGATCCCAGCGAAGAATGTAAGACCTTTCCGTGAACCTTTACCACAGACAACTGATACCGACACTGACCCTACAGAAAGAAATAAAAACTGCGTGAGGATTTCTGTTTTGCATTAATGTCAGATACCCAAAATCAGGACATAGAATATAGATTTCGCTTTTTACAGCGCCTAGAACGAACACTATCACCCTGGATCAAACCACTTAACAAAGGTAATATGTTTGGACCAAGCATGGGAACAGGACAACTCGGAAAATGATTCCATTGACACTGATAAACCTTTTGATCCAGGTCCTATAGATCTGGAAAAGGAGCTAGACCTTTCCCCCACCCCCTCGTCTCTCCCGATGCATTGATTGTATTTTTTGGGAGGGTGAAAAGGAGTCTGAGGGATTGGTGGCAGTAATGCAAGTGGGAAGCACTTAAGTGAGGGGTTTTGGGAGTCACTATGACATGTTCAGTATTTTGTCAGACAGATCAACCTGGAGAGTGGCAGCCTGTGCAATACGAGGCTGTTAAAGAGTTAAGCAAAGCAGTGCAGGAAGGGAGGATTCATAATGAGAGAACAACTAGGTATTGTGAAGGAGAATAGGAAAGATAAACATGGTTATCTAGTGTTTAATAGGTGTCTGCATGCTTGTAGAGATATATAGCTATGTAACTACATGAATGATTTCTGCCCTGAGCCTGGTGGAGCATACAGCTGTGGTTTGTGTCTGGGCTCAGAGATGTAAATAGATGGTAAAGTGTCTCTCTTTGCATAAAAAAAGAGGGAATGAAGGGAATGACCCCAGAGGTATGTTCAGAGAAGGCATGCTATCTTTCGAACTTTTTGACTGAACCAGTTCTTGTTTGGTGTGCCCTTCCACCTATGTATAATGTTAATCCAAAAGAAGATGATATTGTTTACACTTTGAATGTCGATAATTGTCTTTCTGTAGATGCTAATGTAGTAGGAGGCTATGATGGGAATGTATCGCAGCGGTTCTTCTCTTATCCAGAGTAACAGCAGGGAAAGCATTAACAAGTTAAATCACCTTGTTTGGTAGGCAGTTAAGAATGTGAGTCAAAATTGCCACTGCTTTTTGTTGTTGCTTCAAGGACATGGCTGTGAGGATTTGGATGGTATGTGCTGCATGGATTTTAGGCGCCCCATTGCAGCAACATGTTATCAAAATCTGAGAAAATGTCAGCCTTTTTGGCATCCATTCACTCAATTGGCAGTATTGTTTGTTTGCTATTACCTTGGTTGCTGTCATGTTTGCAAGGGCCCTGCAGAACATGGCAAACCTGGTACCAGCTGTTCAAAAACAAAAAGGGGAAATTGTAAAATTATACGGAACAGAGACAGTGGGTTATTTTGACACTGATAATATGTCTCAGTTGGTTTTTTATTTTTTCTATTACTTATACCTTGTTTTTACTCGTTCGGTTTCAAAGGTTCTTTTGTGCAACAGGAAGGGGGAGATGCAGGAGCGGGCTGGAAACTAGGACCGTGCATGGCAATCAGTTAGCTGAGGGGAATGTGCTTGAGCTTGTCTAGACAACAATTAACATGATGAGACATGTTTACAGAGCACAGGGGAGTGGGAGACGGATGGCGCCAAGGATGGCGCCAAGGAAAGGTAACACCTTGCTGTTAATTGATGGTAGTTAACCACCAATCAGGGATTACCTAGTATGCAATGCTTAGCTTCAAGAACCAATCTGTTTAAAACGCGCAGCTTCTGAAAGTGTATATAAACTCGTGCTTCTGTACAATAAATTGACATTTGCTTGCATCAAGCTGCGTCCCGTCTCTTCATTCGCAGCAGTTCATTAATATCTCTGAGTCAATGACATTTAGAACCCCCAGTCCTGTTCCCAAAATACCAGTTAGATCTCTCCGAGTCCGTTTCCCAGTAGGTGTCCGTTTCCGCAGCCAGGTTATCCATCCCTCATAAGAGGGTTTTAGGAAAGGAGAGCAGGCTGGCTGAATATCTGAAACATTAACTTGCATCAACAACTCAACTCGTTTAAGAGACCATTCTGGATTAAACAACATTTGTTGGTGACCTGTATTTCTGATTATGTATGGTCCAATTTCAAAAATTTTTGGATTGGGTGTAGTTAATTTTGGATCAAGCGTTAATGGGGTCGTTATAACTGTGGTGGTGGGAGGAACAGTGGTTAACATGATTGTTATTTTAATCTTATAAGTCAGAGCTGTTGTTGGGGATTCCTGTCCTAGGCATACTATAAAGATGGGCTCGGTTAAGGTAAAATTGTGCCAACATTCCCGTGAATTAAAGCACGTGGTCGTATCTAAAAGGGTAAATTCTTTACCTACCTTTCTGACATTAATCAGGGTGTTTCCTGAAATTTTGGTGTTATCCCTTTCATTATATATTTGACACCCTACTTTTATCTTATCTCCTAATCTGCCCCACAATCGGGCAACTTTTTCCACATCATCCCGATCCCACTGATTCCTTTGGTATACCTCATTTTCAGAAAAAATCACCATAGCTAGTTCTGTCTTTGAATCTACACTTCCCAATATTCCAGTGTGTTTTTTCAGGGGATGATTCCAAGGCCAGTTATCAGGCTCTTGGTTATAGCCAAGAGAGAGGATACAAAAGAACACAAATGGTCCAAGTCCACTATTGATCATTCTAAACATCTAAACGTCCCTCCCCCCATACACACATATAAAATCTGTTTTGATCAAAAATATCCTAGTTTGAGTTGGGGTTTTAAGAGTTCAGTTTCTATGGCCTCCCAGAAGCTATCCCTCGGAGTTCTCCTGCAAAAATAAAACAACAGAGCTTGCCTCCCTGAGGCAAAAAGAGTTAAAACGATGGTATTATCCAGCGGGTATTTATCTTATGTTCCTTTCCCAGGGCATCAGAGGCTTCCCAAGCACATGCATTCAGTGGGGTTTTCAGTACCAGTGGTACGTTTCCCACAGTAGGAAGTGCCACCAGAATGGGTTGTCCTGGGAAGTGAGCTGGGGTTTTTGAGTCATTTGGTCCCTTTAATGAGGGAATCAAGGAAGGAGCCGCTGGGCAAAAAGCAGTTATTTTGGGGCATCCGTTTACCCCCCATCTATCATTTACAACTTTAACAGCTTCCCACAAGCGGACATCCCAATTTCCCTCATGAGGTTTCAAAAGTCGTTTTAAGAGACCATTGGTCCTTTCTACAATTCCATTAGCTTGTGGATAATACGGGGTATGAAACACCCATTTAATCCCTTTGCTTCGTGCCCAATTCTGTACAATTCTGGCAGTAAAGTGAGAACCGTTATCAGATTGTATTTCTTGTGGCTTTGGAAAAGTTCCAAACCATTCATGCAGCGCTTTCATGGTGTTCTCCCCCGTAGCCCTGTTAAAGGCTTCTGCTTGGACTAGTCCTGATGTTATTTCCACTCCCACCAGCACAAAATATTTTCCTCCCGATCTCTTAAAGGGGCCAATATAATCCACCTGCCAGGCATCCCACAAGCCTTTACCCTCCCTCAAATGCAAAGGGTCATCCTCTAAAGGGTGCCTTTCAAGTCGTCTTCAACATTGTTCACAGGCTGATATACAGATTTTACACATTTCTCTGGTGACGGGCCAGCCTCAGGCAAGGGCTTCACGGTACAGACCTTTAGCTCCTGTGTGTTTGCGTTTTACATGCAACCATTCTAACAGGCGTTCCCAGTCTTCTGAAATCTGGCCCTCCCGTACAGGAGCTAGCCTTGCTAACTCACCAGCCTGGTTATTCCATTCTCCCGCTGACCCCCCATCTATCTGATGAGAAGCTACCCAACCTACAGCAAAGTTCCCTCAGCTAGCAATACTTAAGATGTCTTGCCATTTTTCCTTTTGCCACACTGGAATCTTATTAACCTGCCATTCATTTTGCTCCCAGAAAGGAAGCCATTCGGTACATCCCTTAAACACAGCATAAGAATCAGTATAAATGTAAACAGGAGAAGTAGTTTGTGCTTCATGTTGAAAAAAGCTCCATACTGCAATTCATTCACCAACTTGTGCACTACCCTCTCCCTCTGTTATAATTTGTCCATCTGAAGAGGTATGGAGCGCTACTGCTTGGTATTTCCACACTTTTCCTTCTCGTTTGGCAGAAGCATCAGTAAACCAAGCACTAACTGACTGTTCACAGGGAAAAGGAGGGGCCACCTGGATGACTGAGGCAGGTTTATCTTCGCCCTGGTCCAGGGTCTCTACTTCTTGTATAGCTAGGTTTTTTAAAATTCCTTCAGATACAGAGATAGTGTTACAATAGTGTTCAATCTGAGCATACCATTTTTGTACTGAGGCTTTCTGGGCCACCCCATCAGGGGGAGGGGTCCCAGTAGTGACTGTTTTTATAACTTTAAATGGGCCTCTCAATATAATGGGTTGTTGTCGTACGATTTTTTTCTACTTCTATGAGATCCAAGCTAACCACAAACAAACCTTTCTCCCAAACAGTGTATCTTTTCTCAGCATCCCTAAAGCCACGGGAATAAAATCCCACAGGCTGGGTTGGACCCTCAGGGCCCCGCTGCCATATGTGAACTGACAGTCCTGATAAAGCAAACCCCCACTCCACCTGGAAGGGGTCTATAGGGTGGATAGGGCCAAGAGCTTGGTGTGCTGTTGCTTCAAAAATTAACAATTGCATAGCCTCTTCCTGAGAAGCAGTCCATTCCCATTTGACCCCTTTTCTTAGCAAATCATGAAGAGGTCTGGCAATGATAGAAAAGTCCGGGATGTGTTTTCTCCAGAACACCAATAATCCTAAGACATGTTGCAGATCCTTTTTCGACTCAGGCATTTTGATCTGTTCTAAGGAAGCAAGGGTATCTGGTGGGATGCATGTCATTCCCCCTTTCCACCAGATTCCTAGGAATTTCACTTCTTGCAAGGGCTTTTGGACCTTTTCTGAAGGGATCTGCAAACCCAAATTTTCCAAATGTGAAATTATGTTCTGTGGGTTGTTCCCACATGCTCTATTTCATCTCCCCCCCCCCCCCCCCCATTAGGGATACATGCCACACATACTCTGTTTCGGACTCTTTAAGAAGACGTCCATACTCTCTTTCCAGTTTGGTTAGCTCAGTGGCAGTATATGGTATCTCTTTGGTTGTAATGTGAGGATCATCATCATCCTCATTCAGATAAGGATATTCTGCTTTAATTAAGGGTCTCACTTGAGGGTTTTCCACAAAATGTTTTCTCACTTCCTCCAACTCCTTCTGAGGGTATATTGGGTTAATACCCTTTTCCTCTACTTCCAGCTCCATTTCACTCAGGACTTCAGTGGTTTTAGAGCATGCTGCCTTCAGGGTGGTTTTTAATAAGTGGTTTTCTTCCCTTTCTTTCTCTAATTGTTGTTCTAAGTCATAATTCATTTTTTGCAGAACTTTCACCAAATTTTCAAGGGATTCTATAATTTTGTTTTCATTGCTACATTTTCTAAGGCGATCTTTGATTGCTGCGACCAGGCTGGCTCCTAAAATGGCACAGACTATAGATTTGCCCTTACCTGATCTAAGCTTAGCTTCAGCTTGTATAGACGTCACTCAGTCCACTACATTCTGCAAGTTTGCCCAATTATCTTGAGCCCAATCTTCTCCGGGTACAGAGGGTCGAGCCCCATACTTTGCCAGAAATGTGTAAAACATGTCCCGATCCTTCATTAGCAAAGGATTTTGTTTATCAGCCTTTTCGGCCATTCTTACTATGAAGGGACCAAACCCACTTCAGGGAGGCTAGACTTAGTTACAAACACACAGCCACTGATGTGTCGCCCTTCTCTTCCTCGAATGGCTGAAGGGACCAAAAATCTGCTTCGGGAAGGCAGCTTATAGTTACTACAAGGTTGTCCCTTCACTTTCCCGAGCAGACAAGACAAATTCTCATTAACACGAGGGCAGCCCCCCTTTTTAGCACTTTCCCCCTTTTGCACTTCGAGCTCCTTTAGTTTGATCCCAACAGACAGAGCCCTCAATCGGGAGTTTGGAGCGCTAAGTCCTAGGCGTGTGTGGTATGCGGGAAATGCGAGTCGCCCCCCTTGCTTTCTGGACACCTCTCACCCAGCTAGGTGTAGGGCCAGGTGCGGCTAGAACGAAACATCCTTCCCCTGTTACAAACCACACACAACCTGCACCCCTCTGTCTCTCAGGATCCTGTCCGTGACGCCAGTTCAATGTCACGGTCCACTCAGTGGACTCGTGATGGTTCATTAACTATGATCTTGAAGCACAAAAATCAAGGCGACCACACCAAGGGGTTATGCTTCAATTAAACAGCACAATTTTATTGTTTGCCCGTAAAGCGGCGTGCGATAGGTAGAAAGAGAGAAAGTGAATAAAAGGTAAAGTAAAAAGAAAAGGAAAGAGGATTATAGCTACCACCACGGGTCCAAGGCATCCCTATGGTCCCAGGTCCAGGCAGCGTGCCACCAGTCCTTCTGATCGTCGTGATCCTTGGTGGGGAAGATCTCCAAAGTTCAGTTGCTAAGAAGGCATCTTTTTATGCCAAGCAACACACCTTGCTCCTCCTCTGGTCCATGGACTTCTGCCAGTCTCCGCCCTCTCGAGCCAGGTTATCTTGCCCCAGAGGCGGGTAGCTTCAGACCAGGAGGCGTGTTCTTGTATTGTTTTCTGGTTCGTTGTTATGACCACGGTTGTGATCCATCTTCTGGACAGCTGTTATGCGGCCTTATTCAATCCCAGGTGGCAGGGAATGGCACCTCGTACCGTGCAGTTCTCCTTCCCAGGGTCTTTGTCTCTTGGTGTTCATGAGGACCACATTCCATCTCCAGGTCTCTGTTGGCAATGTTGAGACAATATTGTTCTCTTTAGACCAACTCTTACAGAGTCCCACTAAAGTAAGTGCACTGGAGGAAATGGGTTAGAGTCCCACGCAGTGGGTTAGAGTCCCACTGTAGGAAGTGGGTTAGAGTCCCACTGTATTTGTCTGCCTGTCAGACGCGGCAAAAGCTGTGCAGGGTTGGACTAAAAGGATCCTTGTGGAAGTGGAAGCCTAGGTGTCTGCCCGTAAGACATAAGCAAAAGCTATTGCAAGGTTGGACAATAGCGGAGAAAAGAGAACCTATATGCTATAGTGTTCTCTAAGGTAGCACCTCTAACAAGACGTTAGAAGGCTTTTTTGTGTTGTGGAATTATTTATTTCTTTGTGTATCAAGGAGAAATTAAGAAGTGTGTAATATTGTGTTATATACCTTTATTTAAGGTAGCAATTGTGGAAAAAGTGTGAGTGTGGCTGTAAGGGTACAGTTGAGTACGAGAGTGTGTGAGTTCGGATCTGAGTTTTTTGTTATCTTGTGGGGGTGTAGTCGGAGAAAAACGAAGTGACGGACTTGAGTGATTGTGTATTGTACTGTAAAGTGATTATACCATGGCATCTAAGTTAACTCAGTTTTTTAAAAGTAAAAGTATGGGTAATCTGGCTGCAAATGACAAAATCCTGAAAAATTCTCCGTTGGGATGTTTATTGGCACATTGGGGAGATTTACACGATGATTTGCGAAAGAGTCAGATGATTGAGTATTGTAATAATTGGTGGCCTCTGTATACATTGGATGATCAGGAGAAGTGGCCCATGAATGGGACACTGAATTATAATACTATGTTGCAGTTAATTTTGTTTTGTAAAAGAGAGGGGAAATGGAGTGAAATGCCATATGTGGATTTGTTCTTTTACTTGAGACAGAGAAAGGATTGGCAGGATGAATGTAAGCTAACTAGTGGAGATAATTTGGTAATGTCTATAACTTCTGATAATAAGAAAGTGAAAAAGTGTTGTTCAATTTGTGAGATTGGGAAGGACTGTTTGAAGAAGAGAATTGCTTCTGAAATTGATGAAGGACCAGAATTAGATATATCTCCTTCTAGGAGAGAAAGGAATCGAGGTCGAGAATTTAGGGAACAGGAGCAGGTGGAGGAACCGGAGAGTAGTGGAATAGAGGATGTGGAGGAGGGACTGTCCGAGATTGTAATTCATACCCCTGTTTCCCGGAGAACTCGATAGCAGACACAAACAATATCTCCCCTGCGACAGGGAGTTGGTAATGATGGGCCGGTGTATGTGAAAGTGCCTTTTTCAGTTATGGATTTGATGTCTTGGAAACAGGCAGCAGGAATTTATAGAGAAGACCCTGAAAGAGTGGGCAGAGTGGTAGATACTATAATCAGAACGCAGAACCCAGACTGGAGTGATTTACAGGTGATCCTGGATAATTTGTTGGATGATACAGAAAAGCAGATGGTGTTAAAAACTAGCAAAACACAGGCAGAAATGGCTATGTTAAGTGGAACAACAGGTGGAACATTAGAGCAGAATTTTCCATCTGGGGATCCGCAGTGGGATCCAAATAATGTGGTGCATAGAGAAAGACTGAGTCGGTATCAGAAATGGATTTTATATGGAGTTAAAAATGCTATGCCTAAATCTTTGAATTGGTCTAAATTATATGAAGTAAGACAAGACAAAAATGAATCTCCCTCAGCATTTCTGGAGAGACTGAAGGAAGTTGCCAGAAAATATACTGATTTGAGAGTGGAGACAGAGGCAGCTCAGGTACAATTGGCTTTGATTTTTATGGGACAATCGGCACCGGATATAAGAAGGAAACTCCAGAAACTTGAGGGAGAGGATGCAAGAACTTTGAATAAAATGCTGGAGACAGCATGGAAAGTATATAATAACAGAGAAAAAAGTAGGGAAAGTAGACTACTGGCTGTAATGACAGGGACGGCAGATAGAGGAACAGGCAGAGGAAGAAGACAAGGATTCAATGGAAGGGGAGGTTGTATGAACTGTGGCAATCAGAAATTTAATACCCCCTTAGGAATAAATCAGTGTGCCTTGTGTAGGGAGGAAGGGCATTGGAAAAGGGATTGTCCTAAAAATAGGAATGCTCATCAGGAGATCACCAAGGTAATGGTTTTAGATGATTGAAGGGGACCAGAGGGGAACCCAGCTGAACCTCTGGTTATAATTAAGCTAGGAGAAAAAGAGTTAAATTTCTAGTAGATACAGGAGCAACATTTTCAGTATTGAATACCTGTAAAGGAAAAATTTGAATAAAAACAGCCAATATAATAGGAGCAACAAGGAAAGAAGAAAACAGGCCATTCCTGTGACACCTGGATTTGAAATTTGGAAATAAGATAATTACACATGAATTCTTGTATGTACCAGAATGTCCGATACCCTTCTTTGGAAGGGATCTGTTATCCAAATTAAATGCACAAATTGTTTTTGAGGAAGGAGAACTTTTCTTGAAAATTCCTGAGTCAAAAACGGGAGAAATCCTGATGATACAAGAAAAAGTAAAGGAACAGGAAATTCCACCAGAGGTGGATTTGGCAGTAATCCCTACAGTATGGGAAGCAGATATTCCTGGTAAATCAAAACTAGCAGAACCTGTCAAAATAGATTTAAAGGAAGGTGCAGGGACAGTGAAAATTAAACAATATCCAATTAAACCAGAAGTGAGACAGGAACTGAAGAAACTGATTGACAAATTTCTGGAGTATAAAATTTTGGAAGAATGTGAATCTGAGTATATTAATCCTATTTTACCAGTCAGAAAACCTTCGGGTGAATATAGACTGGTACAAGATTTGAGAGCAGTAAATCAAATAGTTAAGGATATTTATCCTGTAGTAGCAAATCCTTATACATTGTTAACAGCGTTAAAGGAGACTTATCAGTGGTTTACAGTGCTTGATTTGAAAGATGCTTTCTTTTGTATACCTTTGGAAAAGGAAACCAGAAAACTGTTTGCTTTTGAATGGGAAAATCCATAAACCGGAGGAAAGATGCAGCTGACATGGACCAGATTACCCCAAGGATTTAAAAACAGTCCAACTATTTTTGGAAATCAGTTAGCAAAGGATCTTGAGATCTGGAAACAGGACAAACCAAGGCCTGCTCACTTACTTTTACAATATGTGGATGACATATTGATTGCTACAGAAGAAAGGTTTGCTTGTATACAGGTGACTATTGACCTCTTGAATTTTTTGGAACTAAATGGGTATAGGGTATCCAGGAAGAAGGCCCAAATCGCCCGTCAGACTGATATATTTGGGTTTCAAGATTTCAAAAGGGCAACGACAATTAGGAAAAGATCACAAAGAAACCATTTCCAGTATACCTGAGCCGAGAAATATTAATGAAGTCAGAGTGTTTTTGGGAATGACAGGGTGGTGTCACCTTTGGATTATGAACTATGGGCTAATAGCTAAACCGTTGTATGAGGCCCCAAAGAATTCTCCCTTTGTATGGGGCCCACAACAGCAAAAGGCTTTTGTAGAGTTAAAACGTGCCTTAATGTCTGCACCTGCTTTGGGACTTTTGGATTTAACCAAAGATTTTCAGTTGTTTGTTCATGAAAGACAATGCCTTGCACTAGGTGTGTTAAGTCAGAAGATAGGAAACTGGAAACGACCAGTCGGATACTTCTCCAAACAACTGGACACAGTGAGTAGAGGGTGGCCAAACTGCCTTCGAGCAGTGACAGCAACAGTGATGCTCATACAAGAAGCTCGGAAATTGACCTTGGGAAGAACAATAACATTCTATGTCCCACACATGGTGATAACCGTTTTAGAACAAAAGGGGGGACATTGGCTGTCTCCGAGCTGAATGACGAAGTACCAGGTGGTACTGACTGAACAAGATGATGTGATTCTAAAGACAACTAACCTGGTAAACCCTGCAGTGTTTTTAAGTTCCATACAGGAAGAAGGACAACTGGAACATGACTGCTTGGCTACCATCGAGTATGTTTATTCTAGTTGTGAAGATCTGAAGGATGTACCATTGGAGAGACCAGACTGGGAATTGTATAGAGATGGGAGCAGCTTTATGGAGCAAGGAGTCCGATACGCAGGATATGCGGTAACAACAGATACTACAGTTATAGAAGCAGGAGCATTGGCGAGTACCACGTCAGCCCAGAAAACGGAACTTATTGCTTTGTTTCGAGCCCTAGAATTAAGTAAAGACAAGAAAGTAAATATCTGGACAGATTCAAAATATGCCTTTGGGGTAGTGCATGTTCATGGGGCTTTGTGGAAGGAAAGAGGGCTATTGTCCTTTCAAGGATCAAACATTAAGCATCAAAAGGAAATTTTACAATTATTGCAAGCAGTTCAGAAACCAGACCAAGTAGCAATCATGCACTGTAAGGCACATCAAATTGGGAATACAAAAATAATTGCTGGAAATAATTTGGCTGACAAAACAGCAAGAAAGGTAGCAAAGAAACAAGTGTTACAGATGGCAATAATTCCTTCTAAAACAGTAACTCTTCCTAGAGAAAAACCAAAATATTCAGAAGAAGATGACAAATTAGGTCAGTTATTAAATGCTAAGAAAAACCTAGCCAGATGGTGGGTAATTCCTAATGGACAAGTAGTAATTCCACCTCTTTTGATGAGAGAAATAATTCAAACAAGACATCAGGAATGTCACTGGGGAGCAGAAGCCTTAGTAGCTTCTTTGTGGAAACAAGTAGTATCAGTAAAAATGTTAGGATTAGCTAAAATGATAACTGCAAGATGTGAAGTATGTTTGAAAAATAATCCAGTGATTAAGAAAAGAGTCCAAATGGGTAGGGTAAAATCTGGTACAGAACCTGGAGATTATTGGCAAATAGATTTCTCAGAGTTACCTAGACAATATGGGTACTGGTACATCTTGGTGGGGGTTGACACTTTTACAGGATGGCCAGAAGCCCTTCCCTGTCACACCACACAAGCAAAAGAAGTAGTGAAATGATTATTAAAAGAAATAATTCCAGATTTGGAGTTCCTATTGGAATTTATTCTGACAGAGGTCCACATTTGTTTCTGAAATAGTCCAAAGTATTAGCAAAGTATTGGGTATTACTTGGGATTTACATGTGTCCTGGAGGCCACAATCTAGTGGGAAGGTAGAAAGGATGAATCAGACTTTAAAAAGACAAATAAGTAAAATTTGTCAAGAAACTAATTTAAAATGGCCTCAAGTGCTTCCATTGGCATTATTACGAATCAGAGTACAGCCAAAGAGTGGAACCTCAGTCAGACCTTATGAATTATCATATGGAAAACCATATGAGTCTCTAGAACCAAATCCAAACATACATGTAAAAGGAAAGCAGGATGTGTATAACTATTTGCTTTCTCTAGGGAAAACTTTGGCTACAATTCAGAGTGCAGTAGTTTGGAATAGACCTTTATCCCTGGAAAACTCAGTACATGACTTTCAACCAGGAGACTATGTCTATGTGAAGACTTGGACCTCCGAACCTTTGCAGGATTGCTGGAGAGGACCTTTTCAGATACTGTTAACCACTTTTACAGCTATCAAGATTGCAGAATCAGATGCTTGGATACATTATACTCGAGTGAAGAAAGCATCTACTCCATGGAAGATTGTTAACCATGACCCAAAGACTTTAAAACTGACTATGAAACATGTCTGATTTTTCATATCAGGTTTTGATTGTTCTTTGGATTTTATGCTGGAAAGTAGTGCTGGTAGGATCATGGACTGACCTGGTGGATAGGAACAAAAGACAACTAGAAACAGAACAAGTGATTGACATTCCCAAACAAACGTCTGAGGAAAATTTGATGTTAGGGCTGATTAGAGGATTTGCCAATTTGCAGAATATCACACAGATTACTGCTTGTTTACCAATACCGAAGGCAGTAGGTGAATCTGTTCCATGGGGAATTTTAACTATGAATCTGACCAAAATAGAATATGAAAATGGGACAATGACTTGCAAACAGGAACCTAGGGAAACTTGGGAATTACAAAAGGTTAAAGCTGGGGAAGAATCACCAGTGTATTCAGTTGTTTGGGAATGTAAAGGACGATTTGTAGCAAAACCTGGATTATATGGGGATTTAGGAAACAAGGGATGGTGTTATTACCCTAAAATGGTTACAGCAAACACCAGTGTATGGATACCAGAGACGAAAATGTGAAAAGAAAAATCAAACTCTACAGGGAAAGGAAGTAGTTTGGGATTCGGTTTGGTCTATGACCATACTATCCCAATTTCAGTACATGGCCAGAACTCCTTGGTGTTTTACCTGGGATGGAAAAGCTTTTGCAGTATTACCCTCAGTCAATGATAAAGCAACTTCATCGAGAGAGAAGGAGAACAAAATAGTGCCATGGTGGAAATGTGAAAAAGTGTATGATTGCAGCAATGCAAACTTAATAATTCAAAGAATTCCTCCTTTGGCCGCTGCTTTAAAATATGGTTGTTTTTGTCGAGGTCTTAAGAATACTCTCAATTTAACTAGCACCTTTACACTCAGAAGAGGAACTCTGTTTAGTTGCAGAAAATCTACTGTTCAAAGTCCAGGACATTTAATTTGGGCACTAAGTGATGGAACCTGGACAACTCATTTACCGTTAGATGGTAAGGCAAAACAAATTACTTTAGGCATGCCAACATTGTGCCCGATTTGGAAGAAATCACCATTTAAAGGACCATTGGAAAGTTTAAAATTAAAATGAACCAAGAGGTCTGAGACAGATGATGATATTTGGAAAGAACCATCTACAGGAGTGAAAATTGGCTGGGCACTTGAATCACTTTTGAATCCCATAGCCTCATATAGAAACAGAGAATGGCTTTATCAGTTAACAGGTCAGGTAGAAAAGTTAGCAAACGTCACCAAGAAAGGGTTTAAGGAATTGAATATACAGCTACAGGCAACTTCCAGGATGACTTTACAAAATAGAATGGCATTGGATATGCTCCTACTTAAAGAACATGGAGTATGTGGATATCTCAAGGATAGACTGGACCACTGATGCATTCACATTCCAAATGTCACTCAAGATGTGGAACATGATCTGGACCTATTAGGTAAAATTGAAAAGGAAACAGAATCAATTCGAGAAGATATATCAGAAGATTGGCTGGGGAAAATTTTTAACAAATTGGGATGGAATCTAAGCTCTTGGATACAATGCATAATCAAAACTTTGTTTCTGTTACTGATTGTCTTTCTGATGATCATGCTAGTATAGGCTTGTTTGAAGAAACAGTTTACCAATAGAATTGCAGTCAATCACATGATCATGATATAAGTACCAACTATTCCACAAAGATACAGTCCACCACCAAAATATGCTGAAACAAATGATACATAAATAATGTGAAAGTATTGAAATAATAATTTTCAACACTTTCAAAGGGGGGAAATGTTACATATCTGCTAATAGTTAGAATTAACTAACCACATTTGATTAAGAATATAGAGTTATTTTAATAAGAATATAGAATTATAAGAAATATTTTAACGAAACTTGTATTTGCACAAGCAACAGCTGCTATGAAATCCTCTGTATAACCCTGTACCAAGGCCGAAGGAATTGGTCAGAATCACCTAGTAGGAATATTTTAGATAACAGACTTGAGATTCAAGATGATTGTTTATATGTAACCTAGGAGAATGTACTAAGATGTCAAAATGTAGAATTAATGGGAACTGGGGAGGGTCGAGTGAAGCAACTCGTAGTTACCTGCCAAGAAACAGTTACCTTAAGTGAAAGGTAATTCCGTCAGGGGGAGATCGAGACCACCGACTCATGTACCACCTACCCAAATCATACCCCAGACCCATTTTTAGATCTTTCTGCGCAGAATCGGATATGGGAGGAGAATATGTTAATGATTTTTGGGAAATACTATGTTTATGCATGAATACTTAATGAATATGTATGAATAAGTTCTATATAAGGTGTATGATTTTGAAACTTGGTGTGCATTGATCGTGAGGGGACTCACTCATGCACCCGGCCGTCAATAAAGAGGTGTCTGCTTATCTACATCACATTGGTGTCGATAAGTTCTTCATTCCGAGATTTTGGTAACAAGTTGAATTACTCAAACTAATTGGTTTACAGATACTTGCTTGTAAACTGAGTGGAAAAAACAAAGTGGAGAAAAAAAATGTAGAGAAAAAAATAAAGCCTTTCAGATTAAAAGACTGAGTCAAAAGAGATGGGTTTATACTGTTAATGGGAAAATTGAGAACGAATATTAGATGCAAATGGGTTCAAGATAAGAGGTAAGTGAAGGAATCCTGTTTTGCAAATAGATTTTTGAATGATAGGACACATTTTTTAAATACAGAATATGGTAGAGGGGAACTATATGCAGAGAGGCCATGGTTTCCAACCCCATGGTTTCATCAAACTTAAACTCAGCAATGAAGAAAAAATGGCAAAATTTGGTATACTTCTGCCTAGTCTACTATAACCTCTGGCCTAACTAAATATACAATTATGTGTTCACCACACACCATGTGTCAAAGTCCTCTGCTGGAACTGAACTGAGTTTGCTTACAGGGAGAGTTTTCTGGTATGGTGTGTTCAGTTACTAGAACATTTCATACTATGAGTCACTGGAGCCCTGAGAAGCAGCAACATCAGCAAAATCTTTGACCATGCTGCTGCTGGGAAGGATGCATTAATGACACTGATAATGTTGAGAAAGTGATATTGTAAAGATTAGTTTACAGCAAAAATTACTCTGGAGAAAGTAGGTCAGATAGAGCTTGATCATATCCAGTCCATTTAACAACCCTCAGCCTTAATTTTAAAATAGTTTGGCTTGCTTTTGGGCAGTGGGTGAAATAATACATATTTCAGGGGTTTAGCATTTTTTCCCCTTTAATAAGTTAGGAGAAATGTTTGGTTTTTTTCAATGCAGTAATGAATTCTGCTACAGCAAATATACTGCAGTGATAAAAGCAAACCACTTGAAAACCTGTCGGAAATGCATATACAAAATGACAGCTGCCTCCTTTAGTGTTCTTAGAATAAGGGACTACAAAACTGAAACCAACTATAATAAACTTTTTAAAATGTTGGGATACAGAGCAGAATTCACAGGCAATCATTCCCAAGATGTTCAAGGCTCAGATTTGATTCTCCATTCTGCCTAATTTGAAGCAAAATCTCTGATGGAAATCTCCTCCTTACCAATCTGCTTGCAATAATGGGTGGGTGACCTTTAACTGGAGATGAGTTGCTACTGTAAGTTACCTATCCCATTTACATGGGAATTTAACAGAAGCATAACAGGATGTCCTGGTTTTGCCTGGGATAGAGTTACTTTTCTTCTTAGTAGCTGGTGCAGTGCTGTGTTTTGGCCTTGGTGTGAGAAAAATGTTGACAGCACACTGATGTTTTTAGTTGTTGCTGGGTAATGTTTATACTAAATCAAGGACTTTCTGGTTTCTCAGGCCCTGCCAATGAGAAGGTTGGAGGGGCACAAGAAATTGGGAGGGGACACAGCCAGGCCAGCTGACCCAAACTAGCCAAAGAAGTATTCCATACCATGGGATGCAATGCTCATTGTATAAACTGGGAGGTGTGGGGGGTGGGGTTGGCTGGGGCCTGTTAATCTTTGCTTGGGGAGTGGCTGGGCATCAGTCAGAAGATGGTGAGCAGTTGTATTGTGCATCACTTGTTTTCTTTCCTTCCCTTTGGATTTCATTCCTCTCCCCTCTCCCTCCTTTTCATTATAACTGTTATTGTTATCATAACAATTGTTCTTTTGTTTTTATTTTATTTCAATTATTAAATTGTTCTTATCTCAACCCTTGAGTTTTACATTCCTTCCCAGTTCTCCTCCCCATCCCTCTGGGTGAGGGGGGAGTGAATGAGTGGCTGCATGGCACTAAATTACCAGCTGGGGTTAAATCACAACAGAGGAGTAAGGAGTGTGACATGACAACTCCACCCTAAGATGATGCAATTCCCCAAGAGCATGTTAGTGAAAAAGCTGTTGTCATTGGGAACACTTATTCTTTCCTTGCTTCCTTCTTGTTACAAGTGCAGACAAGGAGAAAACAAAGGAAGAGACATTTACGTCATGTGCCCTAATCTCCTGCAGTGATAAGTGAGGGAAGGTCTGGTTCCTACTCTTTGAGCCAAGGTGAGGGTGAGGGTCTAAGGAAAAGAGTGAAACATAACCGTCATGTCACCATAGAAAACCCCATGCCATAGCATGATATGAGGAGGATAAATCTCACAATGTCTCTCATAGCCCTATTTCCTAGGATATCACAGATACAGGGCCTCCAACCTTATGATGATTTGGTTGTATCAGGTGCAAATCTTGAAAATATTTGCACTTCTGTTCAAACCTCACAAGCTGTTTAACTTGACTAACATTATTTCAGATTTCACACGCAAAAAACCACACAGAATGGTCAGGGTTGGAAGGGACGTCTGGGGATCATCTAGTCCACCCCCCCGATAAAACAGGTTCACCTACAGCAGGTTGCACAGAATCACGTCCAGGGGGGAATTGAATGTCTCCAGAGAAGGAGACACCACAACCTCTCGGCAGCCTGTTCCACTGCTCTGTCACCCTCAAAGTAAATAAATTCTTCCTCATATTCAGATGGAACTTCCTGTGTTGTAGTTTGTTCCTGTTGTCCTTGTCCTGTTGCTGGGTGCTACCAAAAAGAGCCTGGCCCCATTATTTTGACACTCGCCCTTTAAGATATTTGTAGACATTGATAAGATCCCCTCTCAGTCTTCTCCAGGCTAAACAGGCCCAGCTCTCTCAGCCTTTCCTCATAAGGGAGATGCTCCAGTCCCCTCATCATTTTCATAGGCCTCTGTGGGACCCTCTCCAGGAGTTCTCTTGAACTGGGAAGCCCAGAACTGCACGCAGTACACCAAATGGGGCCTCACCAGGGCAGAGTAGAGGGGGAGGATAACCTCCCTCGACCTGCTGGCCACACTCCTCCTAATGCCCCCCAGGGTCCCATTGGCCTTCTTGGACACCAGGGTACACTGTTGGCTCATGGGCAACTTGCTGTCCACCAGGACTCCCAGGTTCTTCTCCACAGAGCTGCCTTCCAGCAGGTCAGCCCCTAGCCTGTACTGGTGTGTGGGGTTGTTCCTCCCTCAGTGCAGGACCTTACACTTGCCTTTGTTGACCTTCATTATGTTCCTCTCTGCCCATCTCTCTAGCCTGTCCAGGTCTCGCTGAATGGCAGCACAGCTTTCTGCTGTATCAGACACTCCTCACAGTTTTGTATCATCCACAAACTTGCAGAGGGTACACTCTGTCCCTTCATGCAGGTCACTGATGAATAAGTTGAACAGGACTGGACCCAGTAGTGACCCCTGGGGAACACTGCTAGCTACAGGTCTCCAGCTAGACTGTGCTGTTGATCACAACCCTCTGAGCTCTGCCATTCAGCCACTTCTCAATCCACCTCACTGTCCACTCATCTATCCCACATTGACTGAGCTTACCTACGCGTATGTTATGGGAGACAGTGTCAAAAGCCTTCCTGAGGTCAAGGTAGACAATATCCATTGTTGTCCCTTTGTCTACCCAGCCAGTGATTCCATCATAGAATGCTATCAGATTGGTCAGGCATGATTTCCCCTTGGTGAATCCATGTTGACTACTCCCAATTACATTCTTTTCCTCTACATGCTTAGAGATGATCACCTCCAGGATGAGCTGTTCCATCACCTTTCCAGGGATGGAGGTGAGACTGACCAGCCTGTAGTTTCCTGGGTCCTCCTTCTTGCCCTTTTTGAAGACAGGAGTGACATCGGCTTTCCTTCAGTCCTCAGGCACCTCTCCTGTCCTCCATGACCTTTCAAAGATGATGGAGAGTGGCTTGGCAATAACATCTGCCAGCTCCCTCAGCACTCAGGGATGCATCCCATCGGGGCCATGGATTTGTGGGTGTCAAGTTTAAGTGATCTCTAACGTGATCCTCCTTGACCAGGGGAAAGTCTTCCTTTCTCCAGTTCCTCTCTTGCCTCCAGGGTCTGGGAAACCTGAGCCTTGGCAGTAAAGACTGAAGCAAAGCAGGCATTCAGTAACTCTGCTTTCTCTGTGTCCTTTACCACCAGGGCACCCATCTCATTCAGAAGCAGGCCCTCATTTTCCCTAGTCATCTTTTTCCTGCCAATGTACTTGAAGAAGTCCTTCTTGTTGTCCTTGATATCCTTCATCAGGTTTAATTCCAAATGGACCTTAGCACTAGTTTGCACTAGTTCTATTAAGAGCAGATTCTGGCCCAGAGTATAAGAAACAGACTTGACAATTGATGATACAGTGAGATATACCCCGGCACAATGAGAACTGAAAACACATTTGAGAGATTTGCCTTGGGGTTTGAATGAGCAGTAGCCAATTTATTGTCCATGACTGAAACCATGAAAGATTTGAACCCAAATCCTAAATTAATAATTCACTGTGGTGGGTTGACCTTGGTTGAACACCAGATGCCCACTAAAGCTGCTCTATCACTCTCCCTTATCAACTGGATAGGGGGGAGAGAAAATATAATGAAAGGCTCATAGGCTGATATAAGGACAGGGAGATCACTCAACAGTTACTGTCATGGGCAAAACAGACTTGACTCGAGGAAACTAATTTAATTTATTACCAATCAAGTCAAAGTGGGTTAATGAGAAATAAAATCCAAATCTTAAAAACACCTTCCCCCACCCCTCCCTTCTTCCCAGGCTCAACTTCACTCCTGGCTTTTCTTCCTTCCCCTGAGTGGCAGAGGGGTATGGGGAATGGGGGGTTGCAGTCAGTTCATCACATGTTGTTTTTACTGCTTCTTCCTCCTCACACACTTCCCCTGCTTAAGCGTGGGGTCTCACCCATGGGAGACAGTCCGTCATGAACTGCTCCAGCATGGGTCCTTTCCACAGGGTGCAGTCCTTCAGGAACAGACTGCTCCATTGAGGGTCCCCCACGGGATCACAGGTCCTGTCAGAAAACCTGCTCCAGTGTGGGGTCCTCTCCACGGGGCTGCAGTTCCAGCATTGGCTCTTCACAGGGTCACAGCTTCCTTCAGGACACATCCACCTGCTTTGATGTGGGGTCCTCCATGGGCTGCAGGTGGATATCTGCTCCACCATTAACCTCCATGGGGACAGCCTGCTTCACCATGGCCTTCACCACAGGCTGCAGGGGAATCTCTGCTCCAGCACTTGGAGCATCTCCTCCCTCTCCTTCTTCACTGACCTTTGTGTCTGCATAGTTGTGGCACTCAGGTAGTCTCACTCCTCTCTCCCAGCTGCTGTTGTGCAGCAGTTTTTTCCCCTTCTTAAATATGATATTACAGAGGCACTACCACTGTTGTTGATTGGCTCAGCTTTGGCCAGCAGCAGGTCCATCTTGGAGCCATCTGGCATTGGCTTTATCAGACATGGAGGCAGCTTCTGGAATCTTCTCACAGAAGCCACCCTTGTAGCACTCCTGCTACCAAAACCTTGTCATGCAAACCAAATACATTCAAATTTGTAAATCACGTACACACACAAAAAATCGTTTACTCCAAGCTCAGCAAAACAGAATGGTTCTGCCTATCAAAGTCTCATACAGACCTGTATACTTAAAATTGCTAGGGGAAAGCACACTGCAAATGATTTAGAGGTTTCATCTGAACAAGCATAAAAACATTCACTGAATTTACTGATGGCAAGAATCACAGGGAGGAAAATGAAGAGAAAAATAGACAGGTATTCATTTCACATCATCAAAGTCTTGCCTTTTTGAATTCTGCTAAACAGCTATCAATACCATATCACAAGAAAGCACTCTTTCCCCACAACAGACTCTGTATTTGCAAATACTGCAATAGTGTCAAGGTCTGTGATTTCTGCTGATATATTTCCAGATTGCTTTCATGTTTAATCTTGAATAGAAAAGTGTGGTAGTCAGCTTTCCTACAAATTATTTTGAAACTTTAATTAGACTCAGGCTGCATGTCTACAAGTAGCTGAGTCTACCACAGGGCTCACTGTCACCAAAAGTGGAGAAGTGTTGCTTCCCTCTCACCCCATCCCATCCCATCCCATCCCATCCCTTCCTGTTTGTTCTTCACACTCCCACTTCTCATCCCCATTCAGATTATTTCCTCCCTTGAGCCAGCTCAGGCACTAACTGAACCCTTCTTCAGGCTGTTTCAATGCACCATCTCAGCAGAAGACTACCCTGGGTTTTTTTTCTAGATTATTCTTTTGCTGTATTTGTGAGGTGGAGCAGCCACAGAGGGCACCACAACAGTCATGAGTGGCAGGAGTTCATGACAGAGATGGACAGGGAATACATGTGGAGAAGGAGAGAGGATAGAATAGAATAGAATAGAATAGAATAGAATAGAATAGAATAGAATAGAATAGAATAGAATAGAATAGAATAGAATAGAATAGAATAGTTCAATTGGAAGGGACCTACAATGATCATCTAGTCCAACTGCCTGACCACTTCAGGGCTGACCAAAAGTTAAAGCATGTTATTAAGGGCATTGTCCAAATGCCCCTTAAGCACTGACAGGCATGGGGCATTGACCACATCTATAGGAAGCATGTCCCAGTGTTTGATCACCATCTCGGTAAAGAAATGTTTCCTATTGTCAAGTCTAAACCCCCCTGATGCAGCTTTGACCCATTCCCATGCACCCTGCCACTGGATACCAGGGAGGAGATAGCACCTCCCTCTCTACTTCACCTCCTCAGGAAATTGTAGAGAGCAATTTGGTCACCCCTCAGCCTCCTTTTCTCCAAACTAGACACACCCAGAGTCCTCAACTGCTCCTCATAGGACATTCAGCCCTTTCCCCCTGAGACAAGATAATATAACCAGCTGCTCGAAGTAACAGTGACCTGTTAGATTGGCTTTCCATATCTTGGCATGGTAACTTGACTGGAATTTCTTTGAAAATCACATGTTGGAAATCACCTTATGCTTATCTTCTGATTTTCTGGCCTGATTTCCTGTGTTCATTCCTCTCATCCTGGTCCTTTTCCCTGGTCTATCTGTCCTTTTGTTTCCTTTCCTCTCTCCTTCAGCATCTCAGCTCCCACATTCATTCTTGTTCCCCATGCCATGTTCCTCTTTCATTCTCCACTGCTACCACCCACTCTAAACTCCCTCCACCCCAGCCAGTGCAACAAGCAGGTACACCTCACACTTGCGCAGGTACACCTCACACTTGCACAGGAGCACAGCAAAAGAATCATTCCTCATTCCCCCAATTTTTGTAAATCCACTTAAAAAAACCCCAAACAAACCAAAAAATACCCCAACAATCAGTACCCATTTTTATCTGCTGCATAAAAGTAAATACATCCTCTATAATATGTAGATGTCTTAAACCAAACTTCCTTACTGACAAGTTGCATGACATTAGAGATCACAGCTGGATGTTAAATACTAATCATTCAGGTTTCAAAGTATTCTGACCTTTCTCTCACTCAGCATTTTAAGATCTGTGTCTTGTTTGGTCCAATTCTGAACAATGTTTTTTTCAGAGGACACTTCAAAAGAATTTGAAAGAATTAGGGCTGCCCATATGCTGCAAACACCAACCAGACACTAGTCCAATCAAAGCACAAATCTCTAATGTCCCACTTCGCATAAAACATCGCTGAGTGCTTATGAGTGTGAAGCAATTCTTGATGAAACCAACACAGCTCAGCTTTCAGCACATACCCAACACAACAGCTGAGGTATTTCAATTGTTGCCCTGCAATGACTCCTCTCAATAGGAAGGTTTTCAGCAGCACTGGAGACATAAGGCTCTCCCTTTCCTACACAGGGGAGCAACAGGGCATAAGAACTGGCACAGCTTGAGCTACCCAGCAACAAAAAACAGCCTGCAGGGAATTATTATACACAGTTTTACAGATGTTAGGAGTGAAAGACATCTACACCTCATGTCTACATTTTCAGATGCGTGGCAACCCTAAGTGGCATGGGAGAAATTAGCACAGGGAGGGAAGTGAGTGATACAGAGAGAAGACATCAACCAAGCTGGGAGTTAATTTTGGGCTCTCCTGTTTCTGGGACAGTTTCCCCAGGAAGCCAAATGCTGCCATTTTCTGGAGATAGACCGTGGGATGCTGATTCATCACACAGGCGCCTGAGACCTAAATATCAGATTTGGTCAGATTAGGTATTTATTCCATTTCCTTGTGTCATGGTTTCAGCTGGGATAGAGTTAATTTTCTTCTTAGTAGATGGTGCAGTGATGTGGTGTAATGTGGGTGGTGGGTAACGTGGGAGGATGGGGAAGTTCGAGGTGTGCCTCAAGGGGATTTGATTTTGGGTGAAAACAGCCAATAAATTGAGTGATATTAATTGTTACATAATATTGTATACTGTCCTGGTTTCAGCTGGGATAGAGTTAAATTTCTCCAAAAAGGACTGTCATGGTTTAACCCTGGCCAAGCACCACACGGCCACTCCCTCCTTCCCAGAAGGATGAGGAGGAGAATAGGAAAGGAATGTAAAACTCGAGGGTTGAGATAAGAACAATTTAATAGGTAAAGCAAAAGCCACACATGAAAGCAAAGCAAAGCAAGGAATTTGTTCACTACTTTCCATTGGCAGGCAGGTGTTTGGCCATCCCCAGGAAAGCAGGGCTCCAGAAAGCAGGGCTCCATCATGTGTAATGGTTACTTGGGAAGACAAATACCATAATTCTGGATGTCCCCACCTTCCTTCTTCTTCCCCCAGCATATATACTCAGCATGACATCATGTGGTATAGAATACCTCTTTGACTAGTGAAACAGAGCAAGATCTTAAAGAATTAGTCAGGATGGGTTTGGTACCATGCTCTGGGTGATGCTCTGTTTATAACAGAGAGAGCATGGCCTGTTCTGTTCCGCTGATGGTACTAAAGTAAGAGATAGGAGGAATGTACTCTGAGCAATCTAGCAGTCATAAATAAAGATAAGGTAGGCATTTGAAGGAGATGAGAGGGCCATGAGTCAGGAGGTTTTGCAAGCTCCGGAAACAAGTTCAAGTGAGGAAGAAGACTGAGTGACCCCCAAAAGTGAGGCCGAAGAATGGAATGACCACCCAAAAGTCTCCCCAAAAGACGATTCTAGAATACTCCGCCTCAAGCTCCACTTAAACCCCACCTATTATGAATATGATGATTAGATGTCGAAATTACATGAATATATATATATGTAAAGATGTAACCTCTCACAAAAATTGTATAAATTGCCTGACATTTCACTGAAAACTTTGGAGCTAGTTTGTCTAGTGCGAACCGGCTAGCCTCCCCAACGTTGCATGAAATAAATACCTTTGCTGCTTAAAGACAAAATTCGTCTCTGAGCAGTTACTCTGTGCCATTTTGACATCATTACCCTACCAAAGAGTCTATTAACTCCACCTCAGTTTCTTTTTATGTTCTTGGATAATTTCTCTAAACAGTAGGCATAACGGTTCCCCCACTCCTTCTTTACTTTGCTTATCAACTTGAGAAGCTTTTCATGGCAAGTCCTGTTTGTGTATTCACACATGATTTCCAAAGAGTTTATTAGGGCATATCTGCCCTATTAAAACAAAAAGAAAATATTTTACATGAGCTTCTTAACAGTAACTGGATTAGAATTGGGCATTAATCACACTGGTAAAACACTATATACCTTCAGAAAGAACGGCGTCCTACTTTAGCAGTTATCATTGGGAGTATTCAGCAAATGTTTGAGTTTGATATCTATGCTTATATACAGAATAAATGTCCTGGTTTCGGCTGGGCTGGAGTTAACTTTCTTCTTAGTAGCTAGTAAAGTGATGTGTTTTGGCTATGATTTGAGAATAATGTTGATAGGACACTGATGTTTTTAGTTATTGCTAGGCAATGTTTATACTAAGTCAAGGATTTTTCAGTTTCTTGGGCCTTGCCAGCCAGAGGGCTGGAGGGGCAAAGGAAATTGGGAGGGGACACAGCTGGGACAGGTGACCCAAACTAGCCAAAGAAGTATTCCATACCATGGGACGTCATGCTTAGTATATAAATTTGGAGGGTTAGCTGGGGCAGGATTGTTGCTCAAGGACTGGCTGGGCATCGGTTAGCAGGTGGTGAGTAGTTGTACTGTGCATCACTTGTTTTCCTTTCTCCCTTTTCCGTTGGATTTTAACCTTTCCCCCCACCTTTCCATTCTAATTGCTATTATTATTGTTTTTACCTTTTTATTCTGTTTAAATTATTGAATTGTTCTTATCTCAACCCTTGAGTTTTACATTCATTTGTGATTCTCCTCCCCACCCCTCCGGGTGGTGGTGGAATGAACAAGGGGCTGTGTGGTGCTTGGTTGCCAGCTGGGGTTAAACCAAGACAATGAAACAACTACAATTACATACAGGCTGAGTCACCACTCCCTGCTGTTGGCTTCTGGAGGAGAGGAGACACTTCAACATCTCAGAACTCAAATGCAAGTAATTACTATATTGATAGGAAGCTCAGAGGCAAATTTGCTTTGAGAAGCTTGGAGATAAACCAATTCAGAATATAGCCTTATCTGCATTCTCAATGTCAGTACTCTACCAAGAAAGGAAGATTTAATATAGGGATCTTTTCTGCTGAAGCCATTTGCAGCTGCTGAATTAATGCACAAACATGGATGGCCATACTAAGACCAGAAAAGAGAAGATCAAGGCTCAGTGTCTGCTATTTACCCAAATTTCCACACGTGGTTTCTTCCTACAAATTTTTAGTGTTTTATCTACAGACTGACCACTAATTTATTTTCACGGTATCATAGAATGTACTAGGTCGGAAGGCACCTCTTCTCTAGAGTCCACTCACTCTGCTCAGGACAGGGTCATCTACAGCAGGCTTCCCAGGGCTTCCATGTCTGGTTTTGAGTATCTCCAAGGATGGAGACTCCACATTCCTCTCTGAAACAACCAATTCCAGTAATCAATAACAACTATAATTTTTTTTTAAAAAAAAAAATTAATGGCATTTTCTGTCTTTCAGTTTGTGGTTATTTTCTCTTATCCTTTCACTTGATACCCCTAGAAATAAGCCTAGATACATCTTCTACACTCTTTCTCACCAGGTATTTATACACATTGATAAGATGCCTCCTAAACCTTCTTTTCTCCAGGTGTCATGGTTTAACCTCAGCCAATAACTAAATACCATGCAGCTGCTCACTCACTACCTGCTTCCCCTGGTGGGATGGGGAGGATAATTGGGGAAAAAGTAAAACTCGAGGGTTGAGATAAGAACAATTTAATAACTGAAATAAAATATAATAATTATAATAATTGTAATGGAAAGGGAGATAACAAAAAGAGAAAGAGAAATAAAACTTGAAGCAAAACAAAAAAGCAAAACAAGTGATGCACAATACAATTGCTTACCACCCACTAACCAATGCCTAGCCAGTCCCCAAGCAGCAATCCCACTCCTTCCACCCCACCCCCCAGCTAACTCCCCCCAGTTTATATAGAGTATGACATCTCATGGTAGAGATTACCATTTTGGCCAGTTTGTATCAGCTGTCCTGACTGTGTCTCCTCCCAAATTCTTGTGCCCCTCCAGCTTTCTTGCTGGCAGGGCATGAGAAACTGAAAAGTCCTTGACTCTAGTATAAACATTACTTAGCAACAACTAAAAACATCAGTGTTTTATCAACCTTATTGTCACACCAAATCCAAAACACAGCACTGTACTAGCTACTAGGAAGAAAATTAAGTCTATCAAGTCTATCCTAGCAAAAACCAGGACACCAGGCTAAACAATCCCAGAACTTGAGTATTAAATTCCAACTCCTGATCACCTTCAATTACCTAGAGAAATATGCTGGTGCAGAAACTGCTTAAAAAAAAATAACCATCCCCCCAAAAAACCCAACAACATTTACAGGCTGAAATTTGAGGTTGAAATTTACACATGCTCTGGGATATCTGACTGAAGAAAAGCATGCACATTTGCAGCACAGACACTCTTGTGTAAGAAGCTACACCTTCCAACAGTGAAGATGGTCCTATATCATGTCCTTTGAGAGCAGTGATAAACTGTACCTAGTTGATTACAGATTAAAGGATTACTGAAAGCAAAAAAGAAGAAAGAAATGGAAGGAAGATTTCTTTTAACATCATAGAATCATTTAGGTTGGAAAAGAACTTTGATATCAAGTCCAATCATTGACCCAGGACTGCCAAGTCCACCAATAAACTATGTCCCTAAGCACCACATCTATGTTTTTTAAACACCTCCAGGGATGGTGATTCCACCACCTTCCCCAGGCAGACTGTTCCAATGCTTCACCACTCGTTCAGTGAAGAAATTTTTCCTAATATCCAATCTAAGCCTCCTCTGGCACAACTTGAGGCTGTTTCCTCTTGTCCTGTTGCTTGTTATCTGGGAGAAGAGACCTAACCCTGACCTGCCTACAACCTCCTGGAAGAGACTGCGTCGATGAGAACCACCATTGCTACAGCAGATGTTTGTCTCAACATTAATATGGCAGGAAAGTCACACCATTGCCACATCAGAGGTTTATCTCAACATTATTAAGGCAGGAAACCCACCGACTGACACCATGGAGCATCGGGGAGAGCTAATCCTGAGAATCTTAACCAAACCCTTGTGCATTTGCCCAGACCTGAGGTGGGGGGATCGAGGGGCCTGGAGACCTCTGAAGACCACCTGACAGTATTGGGCACGCACACCACTGCTGGGTGGAAGGTGTGGTTAAGCAGATCAGCTCGTGACAACCCTATAAAAGAACAGAACCAACCAACATTGGATGGAATGTTCCCCCACCAGACTTGGAAACGAATCGGACTGTTGGGACACCGCAGCTCCAGGGTGGTAGCCATTGCTGTGAACTCTTAAATTCTTTCCTTCCTTCCTCTCTTTCTCACTCGCTCTCTCCTTTGCATTTGCAAACCTGTTGTCGGGCAAAAATAGTTCCTTGGCTCTTGACTCCATTTTCAGTCTTAATCCTGTTACTGAGAATACAATCAGAACCTCGCTCCAGTCTTGGACCAGCATGTGACACCTCCTTTCAGGTAGTTTGAGAGAACAATAAGGTCCCCCCTCAGCCACCTCTTCTCCAAATTAAACCACCCAAGTTTCCTCAGCTGCTCCTCATAAGACTTGTGCTCTAGACCCTTCACCAGCTTTGTTGCCTTTCTTTGGACATGCTCCAGCACCTCAGTGTCTTTCTTGCAGTGAGGGGCCCAAAAGTAAAAACAGTATTCGAGGTGTGGCTTTACCAGTGCTGAGTACAGGGGCATGATCAGTTCCCTTGTCCTCCTGGCCATGCTATTTCTAATACAAGCCAGGATGCTCTTGGCCACCTGGGCACACTGCTGGCTCATGTTCAGCAAGCCTTCAACCAGCAACTCCAGGTCCTTTTCTGCCAGGCAGCTTTCCAGCCACTCTTCCCCAAGCCTGTAGCATTGCATGGGGTTGTTGTGACCCACGTGTAGAACCTGGCACTTCTCCTTGTTGAACCTCATACAATTGGCCTTGGCCCATCGGTCCAGCCTGTCCAGATCCCTCTGCAGAGCCTTCCTACCCTCAAGCAGATCAACACTCCCTCCCCAACTTGGTGTCATCTGCAAACTAAACTGAGGGTACACTAAATCCCCTCATCCAGATCGTTGATAAATATATTAAACAGATCTCGCCCCAGTATTGAGCCCTGGAGGACACCACTTGTGACTGGGCGCCAGCTAAATATAACTCCATTTATTACCACTCTTTGGGCTCAGCTGTAGCCAGCTTTTTACATAGCATAGAGTACAGCTGTCCAAGCCATGATCAGCCAGTTTCTCCAGGAGGATGCTGTGGGAGAGGGTGTCAAAGGCTTTACTAAGGTCCAGGTAGACAACATCCAAAGCCTTTCCCTCGTCCACTAGGCAGTTCATCTTGTTGTAGAAGGAGATCGGGTTCCTCAAGTAGGACCTGCCTTTCATAAACTCATGCTGGCTGAGCCTGGTCCCCAGGTTGTCTCTCCACTTTGCCAGGACTGTTGATAAATGATGGAGTGTGGCTTGGTGATCTCATTCGCTAGCTCCCTCAGTATATTCGGGTGGATCCCATCCTGCTCCATATACTTGTGCATGTCTAAGTGGAGCAGCATGTCACTAACTGTTTCCTCCTGGACTGTGGGGACTTCATTCTGTTCCTCCTCATCCCTGTCTTCCAGCTCAGGGGGATGAGTACCCTGAGGGTAACTGGTCTTGCTATTAAAGACTGAGGCAAAGAAAGCATTAAGTCCCTCAGCCTTTTCCTCATCCTTTGTGGCAATGTTCCCCACTGCATCCAATAAAGGATGGAGATTATCCTTGGCCCTCCTTTTGTTTCTAATGTATTTGTAAAAACAGTTTTTGTTATCTTTTATGGCAGTGGCCAGCCTGAGTTCTAGCTGGGCTTTCATCTCTCTGATCTTTGCCTTGCATAACCTTGCGACATCCTCATAGTCCTCCAGAGCTGCCTGCCCCTTCTTCCAAAAGTGATAAAGTCTCTTAACCCTGAATTCCAGCCAAAGCTCTCTTTTTAGCCAGGCCGGTCTTCTCCCCTGCCGGCTTGTTTTTTGGCAGATGAGAATGGCCTGCTCCTGCACCTTTAAGACTACCTTATTGAGGAATGTCCAGCCTTCCTGGACCCCTTAGCCCTTTCAGGACTGGCCCCCAAGAGACTCTGTCAACCAGGCTCTTAAACAGGCCAAAGTCAGCCCTCCAGAAGTCCAAGGTAGCAGTTCTGCTGACAGCCCTCCTTACTTCTCTGAGAATTGAAAACGCTATCATCTCATGACTTCTATGCCCAAGACATCCTCTGACCACCATGTCACCCACCAGTCCTTCCCTGTTTGTAAACAGCAGGTCCATTGGGGCATCTCCCCTGCTTGGCTCACTGACCATCTGTGTCAGGAAGTAGTCTTCCACACACTCCAGGAACTTCCTAGACTGTTCTCTCTCTGCTGTGTAGTATTTCCAACAGACATCCAGTAGGTTGAAGTCCCCCATGAGAACAAGGGCTAGCAACCTTGAGACTTCTCCCAGTTGCTTGTGGAATGTTTCATCTGTCTCTTCATCCTGGTTGGGTGGTCTGTAACAGACTCCCACCAGGATATCCACCTTGTTGGCCCTCCACCTGTTTCTTACCCATAATCACTCTACCCTACTGTCACCATCATTCAGCTCTAGGCAGTCGAAACACTCCCTGACATACAGAGCTACCCCACTGCCTCTCCTTCCTTGCCTATCCTTTCTGAAGAGTTTGTAGCCAGCCATTGCAGCACTCCAGTCATGTGAGGTATCCCACCATGTTTCCATGATGGCGATTATGTCATAATCTTCCTGTCGCACAATGGCTTCCAGGTCCTCCTGTTTGTTGCCTGCGCTTCGGGCATTGACATAGATGTGCTTCAGCTGTACTATTGATCTCGCCAACCCTGGCATGCTGCCCCCAGGCTCATCTCTAACAAGCTTGGTTTTATTCCCTTCCCCCTTCAAATCTAGACACATTAAGATCAACTCTTTACTTATTGCTATACAAAGAAAGATTTAACGCACAAATGAAATCAAGCATGAATTAGTAGGAATAAGAAAGGTAATACAGAGAAGATTCTGTAACTTCAAACAGTTATTAAAAGACCAAGAAGAAATACTGAATGTTGACTCAAAGAGTATTTCAGCTAAAGACAGAACTTTTAAATTATGCAGAAACCAGTCACACACAAATAAACAGAATGGCTAGATTAAAAATTATTGCATATAGTTACAGATCAGTACAGCTGAGTAGACACCATAAAGCTTCCTGTCCTGGCTGGAAGAATTATTCAAATAGCATAAACTAGATAGCACTTAGTCCTAGAGAGACATATAAAAGCATGCTAAGTGTCCTTCTACCTCTTTGCCTCTTCAAGGATTTTTAGAAAAGGTTTTAAATTAACTCCTCATAGGGAGTCTGTTACTAGTTTTAAGTAGTCCACCCAGATCATCTTCAAAAGCTGAGGAAATAATTGTTAACCTCACAGAAAGAGCAGTCATCTTCAAATTCCAGCTTCAACAGCAATGGGTGAATTGCCAGGCTGAAGAGCAAGGAAGACTTTAGACCTCCTTCTTTCACTCTGAATTAGGTAGAAATAATCCCTTTAATTCTAAACTCCTGCTCCTGTAGGAGTATGTAGTGAAGTTCACAACTTCCTCCCTGTGCATCACAACATGCATTAATAAATGTACTAATAGTACCCATACCCTAACTTGCAGTTTTTAATTCTTAGCCTATTTCTAGATGCGACAGCCAAGTTTTCCAAGAAACTCAGTTCTGAAAATTCCTTTTGCCATGTATTTACCAGGTAAACTTTACATAATTTGTCAGTATACTAGAGGATGGCTGCAGCACAATCCTTGTAATCATTACTGGCCTCCATTTACTAACATCATCCAACATTTCATTGCCCAGGGTTTCCAGAATCAGAATAGGATGGGCTTCTTTAATACTATCTGAAACCTCTCCTGTGGTTAACCAGCTACAAGATGATCAGCCCTTCCAGGAATTCTCCCTGAGAATCCACCTGACAAATGTCTCAAACCAAATCTGCCTAGACCTGTCTGATCTCCTTTTAATTTCTGTAATGTTCTTGATATAACCTCATCCTGTATTAGATTCTCAAAGGCAGTGTTACCTGTACTTGCCATCCTTTCACAATAGAGGGGGAGCAGTTACCTATTTTCCTCTACCAGTCTCAGATCCATTGTGGGATTCAACTCTATCACTATTCAGTATTATCCAGGAATACCTAAGTTTCAGTAACAGAATCAGGAACACTCCTCCCATATCAATTACCTGCCCTTTCTTCATAAGGGATTTCTTATGCTTTGCTTTATGCTGATTGGCTTTCTTGCTTTTGGTGGGAATGACACTCTGTGGGAAGACAGAAGATGTGACAAAAAACCTGTTTCAACTATGGGTCTCACATCTGCTATTCCCTGGTGTCATGGTTTAACCCCGGCCAGCAACCAAGTACCACGCAGCTGCTTGCTCACTCCCCCTCACCCAGAGGTATGGGAAGGAGGATTGGAAAGGAATGTAAAACTCAAGGGTTGAGATAAGAACAATTTAATAGGTAAAGCAAAAGCTGCACACACAAGCAAAGCAAAGTAAAGAATTCATTCACCACTTCCCATGGGTAGGCAGGTGTTCAGCCATCCCCAGGAAAGCAGGGCTCCATCACATGTAACGGTTACTCAGGAAGACAAACACCATAATGCCAAATGTCCCCCCCTTCCTCCTTCTTCCCCCAGTTTATATACTCAGCATGACGTCATATGATATGGAATACCTCTTTGGCTAGTTTGGGTCACCTGTCCTGGCTGTGTCCTCTCCCAATTTCCTGTGCCCCTCCAGTCCTCTGGCTGGCAGGGCCCAAGGAACTGAAAAGTCCTTGATTTAGTATAAACATCACCCAGCAACAACTAAGTCATCAGTGTGCTATCAACATTGTTCTCACATCATAGCCAAAACACAGCACTATACTAGCTACTAAGAAGAAAATTATCTCTATCCCAGCTGAAACCAGGAAAGTTTACTTTAAAAAAGAACTCTCCCTACACGTTGCCTATAAATGTGTAATACAATATCAACATGATTGTCAGTATTGTGTAATAGATGAAAAATTGCCATAAGAATCTTAATTATTGAACATCAAATTCAGGACAGATGAAGTTCTTGCAGCACAAGATCACTTAGAACTGATAACTTAATTTTGAAAACTCATCTACAATCTATCTTTGGTGCACATTGGTTGGGGATGGCTCATTTTGAATGAGCTCTAGCATATGATGCACTGGAAAGCCACATTCATTGTTTCCATCAGAGATATACAGCCAGTATGTGTGGTCTCTACAGAGCCAGTAGGCCAAGTTGTCAATAGACTCTCTCACTAACGGCTGACTTCAAGAATTGCTCTTGCCTCAGGAAACCTCCTCAATGGAGCTCCAGAATAAGGAAAGCTTCATCTGCTTCTGAGATAAAAGGAGCAGGTGTCTTCTCCAATGACAGAAAAACTGAGTACAGAAGAGATATCAGGAGAGACTTCTGTATGACCAAGCAGACACTATAAATATTGAAGCTATTTCTCCTGTCTGAAAGGAAACAGAACTATCTACATCCCAACAACTTGGTGCAACATGACCCTATAAGAAACTTTCTGAGTCTTGCCATCTCATCCTTTCCATTTTAATTTTGGGAAAGGCTGCTTATGCAGTTCCATTCCATGTCACTACTTGCAATCTCATAATCTGAAACAACAGTACACACAGAATTTCAAAGATCAGTCACCCACTTGAAAGTGATACAATTTTAAGCAAATTAGCTTAGTACTAGAGAAAATATTTGCCTCATTAGGTAAAACCAAATCTTATTTTTAGATTCTAGCTTATGTTCCCTTGTGAATGCTCCAATAGGGCTAAGCAAGAATTAATACAGGAAAAAGAATCCAACTTGGAGGTTTCCATCCTTTATAATTTAAATTGCTTTTCTTTGTTTCTCTTAAACAGAAAACTCAACAAAATAGAATGCTAATCTGCTCCCATGATATTGAAAGGAGTAGAATCACAAGTTTCTGCTGAGCAAAGTTCAAAAATACGAATGCTGCATCTTCTAAGTTTTCTACTTTTAAACATTTAGTAGCTATACAATCTTTAAGGGGAAAAAAAAAGAAGCTTTTTTGGCTTTATCATTGTACAGAAGCATTAAACATCCTGAACAGATGAGTACAAAATGAAAGATTACTTTAGAAAATTACATACATTATGATCTCTCAACTTCGCCAGTGACAAAAAGCATAAACCCATACCACTTTTTCTTCGATAGAAGGTAAAACAGTGCCACCCACTGGTTTTCCAGTGTATCCCTTTGCCTTTTGACACAAGCTGCAGAAAGCTGAACTTGGTATTTTGCAATTATAAAATAGCCAGCTCACAAAAAGCTTTCCCTTCCTCCCTCACTTCAACACTGGATTCTTCTACCAGGTTATACAACTACAGTGATATATCACTCACTAGCAAAGCTGTATAAAGTAAAAAAACCCTCCTTTGAACTTGCTCTACTACAACTGAAACCTCAGGATAGACAAAGGTTGAACCACAGAAAAAAATAGGTTTTTGTTTACCTGGGAGCAGGATTTTCTTTGACTTTACAACATAATGTCAGGTTTCCACAGCCACTACTTGCATGCAACTCAAACTTTCAAGCTAAAGGTAATACCCATATCGCACCAACACTGAAGATTATCTGCAGGGTCAGAATAACCAACTTTTTAAAAATATTTTTTCATTCATTTTGCATCATTCCTTTATCACACCAGAAAACAGATACTATCAAGCACTCACTTTTAAACTAGGTGTAAGAAGCCAATATATTGATAATTGCCTTAAACATTGCTTAGTGTACAAATTCAAGCGGAGTTGCTTCAACAAAGCTGTTCTCATATTGGAGAGGAACTGAAATAAGCTGTAGCTGCAGTGAGCTGCTGTTGCCTAACTTGGTAACCACAAGGTGGTACAGGATGGAATGGCTTTAGGTCTTGTGAAGGCAATATCTAGCTAGCGCTTCCTGGAAAAAAACTGCTAATGTGCACAGCAGGGATTGTTAAACCCTTCACAACCACCGATGAAGACCCCCTGTCCTGCTCAAACTTTGAGCTTGCGAGGGCACAGACTACACCCACCCTCACTACTAACAGGATGCCACTGGATACATGGGTGGTGATATCCCCCCCCCCCCCCTCGCTTTCTTTTCATTGAATAGTGAGATTTAAGTAACAATGTGTGGCACAGGACTTGCTTATCCAGTTAAAGTAATCACTATTGAGCTATCGTATCTAACCACATCTTGTATTTTGTATTAATAAATCATAGAACTGGTTGGTTGGTGTTGTTTCGCCTTAATTCAGTCCAAGGATATCATGAACTTGGTCGTTGGTCTCAAGGGGAGGAAGGTTGTCCTAAATGACTCCTTTCGGGTTGTGACACTAGATTATAGGTCATTCTCTATAATCAACATGTCTACCCAGCAGTTTATCTTCTGTTCCTACTCTGAACATGCAAGTTTTTAATCCAAGGATCAGCAGTGATCAGAACTAGTAATACTCAAGCATTGTTAAGACAAAAAGAGTGCTTAAGAACTTTTTTACTTCTTTAAAAAAACCCCAAAACTGTACTCATTCACATCCTACTTATCTAGATTATCCTCTGCTGGTGGAAAAAGTGGCAACTATAATTTTTTCCAACATAGTAAAGTAACAAATAAGTCTCTACAACTACCTCATCTTTCATTAGCAAAATACTCTGTAAGCCAGTCTACAACAGGAAGCAGAATCCCCAATTGCTCAGGCTGAAGAATGTGCAGGCAAGTATTTCAAGAAGAGTCACATGATTCAGTACTCCCTCTTTAAAAAGAAACTGGACTTAACTCTTTAAAAGAACACTGGAAAATTCAAGAAATGTCAGTGGCAGTGTACAGAACTATGTTAAATTCTAAGCATGTTTAATTACCTCAAAACGAGATATACTATGTTGATAAGTAAATATTCCAAAATAGTCCTTACATATTGTATCTTATTAATCAGAGATCCTAGTTGTGGTTTGGGCTCAGCTGTGGTCTACTAAAAATAACCATAGGGCGTCCAAATATCAGCAACGAAAACATCCTCAAGATGTCTACAGCTGAAAACAAGGTCCCAAGCTAAAGGAAAAACATGTAGACTCCAAAAGCATTTGAGAGTTCTCTCTGTGGTTCCCGAGGCAAGAGCTTAAAAAAGTGTATGCATATTAATAATAGAATCTTTGTCTTGAAGCAAGTTTTTGTTTATACTGCTTCTCAATAAATGTCTAAAGATTTCCCCTGCTATGTAACTAAATTGCCAGCTATTTACTTTTAAGAATCACCTTTTATTCTGAGCTCACTTTCTCTTTACAAGAAATAAGGATTTAATACAACTAATTTCTTTTCAGGCACAAAATTAGAATTTTTTCACTGATCCTGAATACTGAGACAGCAATTACCTAGTGAAGTAATCAGATTGTCATAGGAATTCATACTTTGCCTTATAGGCCCAAAGATCATAAAAGATGTATATAGTGCTTGCTAGACAAATAATTGACTAAGAACAAGGCGTATTCTAGCCCATACTTCATGTGGTTACAATGAAGTTCAGGCACATATACAGGAATACTTAATGTGTTTAATAATTTACAACTCTTTTGGTCTGTTTAACAGACAACAAGCCAACTGAAGCAGAACTTCATTATTAAACGCTTTCACACTGCCATCTTCCACAACATCATATAATGACTTTCTGTCTGTACCCCAACAGGTATTCTTCCAAGAATTATTTTGAATAGTTTCTACAATTAGTGCTAAATTATTTAGCTGGCAACAAAAGAAAGCAAAGTGTTTTCCATCAGTCACTACTGCCTGCGATACAAAAGGATGGGTCACATCTACTTCACTCCAGAATCCTACAAAATAAACACTAGTTATGCAGGACTTGAAATTCTTATCAGCACACACATCTAAACCTCAATCCTGATGTTAGCTGGGGAACAAAAAACCCATCTACACAGAGTAGATAAGCAGGCACTTCTTTATTGCATTGCTGGGTGCTTGTTGGAATTTCCACAAATCAAGCACACCTATGCAGATTTTACCATTACATTTATACACAAAATTACAAGGTAGTACACTCCCAGTTACAATGATTGGTGATTAATTTGCATATAATTATAATATCTGCTGTGTCATCCTCTTCGGTTACTGTGCTTGTGCAGAGGAAGGGTCTTCACCTGGGGGAGTGTCTTCTTGACCTGTGGGTGTGTTCTTTAGTATTATAATGAAGGTAGTTCACTTCAGAACATCTTAAAAGTAAGTTTTGTTGCCAAGTTGGATGGCTAGATGTCCATCTTGCCAAACTGTCCAATAATTCATCCCATACACAATGGAACCTAGGTGTTCTGGTTATGGTCTAGAGCAGGGGTCCTCAAACTATGGCCCATGGGCCGGATACGGCCCCCCCAGGATCCTCAATCTGGCCCCTGGTATTTACAGAACACCCCCACCCCCACCCCCCACCGGGGGTTGGGGGGGGAAACCAAGCAGCCGCAGATGACTTCCTGCCACTTCATCCATGCGCCAGCCCCCTGGCTAAAATGTTTGAGGACCCCTGCTCTAGAGATTAAAGACCAAGGTTAACATGGTCCAGAGAGCAGGGACTTCTGAATATCACAACTTAAGTGACAAGCAACACAGCAACTCATACATCATTGGTTAATAAGTACTCACATAATGCTAACATAGAGACTTGGTTCTTAAAATCGAGATATTTCTATAGCTAACTTTTTTGCAAACAAACACTAACTATACAAAATTTTAGTAAAATTTGAAGATACTCTACAACACTGAATCTCAGAAAAATACTGGCAACTGCAGCAGCCACTTAGGGGTAAAATTCCTGTCTGCTTTACAACACAAGCATTCTTCATACAGACTAAATACAAAGATATAAAACACAAGCATCAATTAAGGATCTTTCCAAGATCAGGGACACAGTGGCATATTTGCATTTTGTACTGTATGAAAGCTGGGCATCAATCACAATGTTAACCCATGCTGGTTGAAAAAAACCACCAAACTGAACAATCAAGGGACTTTTCAAAATTGCATAAGTTATTAATGCATCCAAATCCTGCAAGTGATCTGAGGGGAAATGTCTTTTGACTATTCTACACTTTTCACAGGGCAGTGAACATTTGTTTCATGACAGAAGCATGCATATGTATGCATGAGCATAACTGACTCCCCTAGTCAAAGTACTCCAAGACAAAGCCTTAAATAACTTGCTTGTATATGCTTTGCTTCATTCATTGGATCAATTAATTTTTGAAAACCTACTTAAAGGATAGTCTTCAGAAGAAAAAGCATGAAAAAAAAGTGGTGGGAAGAAAAGGTTAGAGAGCTTTAGAGTATGCATTCATCGCTGGGAAGAATTTAACAGGTTGACTCACCTTGATACATTGCTTGTGCTGCTATCCAGGCAAAGATACTTGCAATACCATTGGCTCAATAAATCAATATCAAGTATTTCTCTTGTAATATTGTCTGAAGATGTTGGAGGAATGTAGAGAGCATTATGGCAGTTGCTGGAGGCTGCGATGCCTGTGAAGGACCTTGAAGGCTAAAGAAAAAAGAAAGTAAGATAAGGTTGGCTGAATGCCTGGAAGACAAACGGGATATGAAGCAAGGCTGGAGCAGATGTGCGATGCCATGTCAGCAGCTGGCTGAGAACATGAAACTCACAGAGAGATAAGAAAGAAGAGAGAAAAAAAATGCAAAAACTTCAGTGTGTTTGTAGCTTAGTAATTAACCAATTATATGTAGCCATGAAGTGTGTGAACAGTATTGATTAACCAATGATATTTTAGTATGGTGCGCGTGAACAACGAACGAGGATATATAAGCGTGGGTTTTGGACTAATAAAGGGTCTTCTGGTCAGATTCAGGAGTCTGTGTCTCAATCTCCTCAGAGGAAGCCATTGTACTAAACATCATATCCTACACCTGCATAACAAATAAAGTGGTTCTTGGTTTTGTAGTGTACTCCTCACTATATTAGGTTGTAGGGAAGACAGACATTACTCTGAGGTAACTGCTACAAGGCAGACAACATGCCTTTCAAATTATTCTTTTAACCAACTCAGTTTTATTTTAAAATTTTAAAAATTCTTCAGAAATGGTGGTGTTGGCCAATGTCTCTCTTAATCTGGGGACAGATTTTGAACAAGGCATATCTCTTCTTCTTGGTGCTGATCTTGGAGAACGAGGACCAGGTTTCAACCAAATAGGAACATCTCAATTTTTAACGAGTTAAGGTTTAATTCCTTGCCTAGCCACGTTTTGTTTGTGAATCAAGGCAAGATCCACAAAAGAACTTTAGTGAGGCCTCTGTCTTGCCCTCTTGTGTCTGCTAAAATCTCTGAATAGTACTGGAACCCACCTTTTTCTTGACAAAAGTTAATAGACTAACCTGAAATATATGGGATATTTCAGAACTGAAAGGATTAGATCTCATTATTTTTCAGAGCAAACATGATATTAGATATTCATTGGAGAAAAAGGCAATGTCTTATTCATGCTTACACTGTGTTTCTCTGACTTAATGGGTGTCAGCTTCTTACCACCTTCTTGGGTTGAGATTTCTATGTTTACAGATTTCTTTGTTTTATGTACGGTTTACAGCATTTGCCGGCTTAGGTAATATTGGTGAGACTGTATGACTGCATTTTGTCAGACAACTGAATTGAATCAGACAATGGGACTCATTTCCAAAATAACTTCATAAACTCCTAGGCCAAGAAACACAGCATTGAGTGGGTGTTTCACATCCCCTATTACCCACAAGCCTCTGGAAAGACTGAGAGATATAATGGGCTGTTGAAGACTATGTTGAGAGCATTGGGCAATGGGGCATGGAAGCACTGGGATACAAATTTAGAAGCAGCCACTTGGCTGGTTAACACCAGAGGATCTGCTAACCATCCTGGTGCTGCCCAAACAAAACCGCTACATACTGTGGGAGGAGATAAGGTCCCCACAGTGCACATAGGGAAGTGGCTGGGGAAGGTGGTGTGGATTGCTCCTCCCATAGGAAAAGGCAAACCCATTCATGGGATTGTCTTCACTCAAGGACCTGGGTGTACTTGGTGAGTAATGGGAAGACCCCATCTGTGCCTCAAGGAGATTTAACCTCTATTGCATTGGGTTTGTGTGGCAAGGTTTTGGTAGCAGGAGTCTACAGGGGTGGCTTCTGTGAGAAGATGCTAGAAGCTTCCCCTATGTCTGATGGAGCCAATGCCAGCCAGCTCCAAGATGTACCTGCCACTGGCCAAGGCTGAACCAATCAGCTATGGTGGTAGTGCCTCTGTGATAACATATTTAAGAAGGGGGAAAAAAACCCCTCCACATCAATGGCAGAAACTGGAAGAGTGGAGTGTGAATATGTGAGAAAAACAACTCTGCATACACCAAGGTCAGTGAGAAAGGAGGGGGAGGAGGTGCTCCAGGCACTGGAGCAAATATTCCCCTGCAGACTGTGGTGAAGACCATGGTGAGGTAGGATGTCCCTCTGCAGTCCAAGGAGGTTAACAGTGAAGAACATATCCACCTGCAGCTCGTAGAGGACCCCACACCAGAGCATGTGAATGTCCCCAAAGAAGGCTGTGACCCTATGGGAAGCTCACAGTGGAGCAGGCTCCTGGCAGGACCTGTGGACCCATGGAGAGAAAGGAGCCCATGCTGGAGCAGGCACCTGGCAGGACCTGTGACCCCAGAGGGGACCCACACTGGAGTAGTATGTCCCTGAAGGACTGCACCCCATGGAAGGGACCCACACTAGAGCAGTTTGTGAAGAACTGCAGCCTGCGGGAAGGCCTCACAGAGAAGTTAATGGAGAACTGTCTCCCATGGGAGGGACCTCATGCTGGAGCAGTGGAAGAGTGTGAAGAGTACTCCCCCTGTGGAGGAAGGAGTGGAAGAGACGTGATGAACTCACTGCAACCCCCCCTTCCCATGCCCCTGTGCTGCTCGGGGGAGGAGGTAGAGAAATCAGGAGTGAAGTTAAATCTGGGAAGAAGGGAGGTGTGGGGGGAAGGTCTTTTTAAGTTTTGTTTTAATTTCTCATTATCCTACTCTCATCTGAATTGTAATAAATTAAACTGATTTCCCCAAGTCGAGTCTGTTTTGCTCATGACAGTAATTGCTGAATGATCTCCGTGTCCTTACTTTGACCCACAACTTTTTGTTATAATTTTCTCTCCCCTGTCCAGTTGGAGAGGGGAATGATAGAGCAGCTTTGGTGGGCACCTGGCGTCCAGCCAAGGTCAACCCACCACAATGTTCCATATAAAATTCAATATAGTATAATAGAGACAATCTTAACTGTTGAAAATATGTTCATTATTTTATGACTTATGTCTTGAGATTATTTTAAAACATATTATATGTTACAACAGCTGCCAGATGATAATTTAAATCAACCCATAGCATATATACATGAAGTAGGGAAAAGTCATTATCTTCTTTACTAATTTAAATCTGTGGACAAAAATGAGCTTCTTATATAATTTTCAAATATCTTTATAGGCATATAAAATGCATATGAGAAGCTGAACTCTTCTATTACACATCCTTCAAAATTAAAATTCTTCTAGAACTACATAACACTCTAAGCAGCACCAATTAGAATTAAGTCTGTATTATTTTTCAACTGCTATTTTAATAGTAGTTTCTAAAAACAAATTCCTTTTGGGCTAAAATTGCCCAAAGTTCATCTATAGATCAAAGATCACCACTACTCCCATTTGAAGAAAAATCAAAGCACCTTTGTTGCAGGACTATGGAAATGGCGGAAAAAAGATGTATTTCTCACCAAAATTTCACTTTAATAAAGAAAAAAAAACATTACTTCAAAGTTGGACCACTTCCTAGTTCTCATGTGAGAGCCAAGATTCCAGATGAATTTAATGAAAGTCCCTCACATCATTTCAAAGTAAGGAGCCTTCCAACTGGGAATGCAAAAGATGCATAGGCACATTGTACCTTCTGTGCCTTTAGATACCATTACAGCAGGGCAGCTGAGAATGGTGATGACATTTAATACCACTCTGGCTTCATAGTGCTGTAAAGATAAAAGCTTATCTTGAAGACATGCTTTGACAAAACTTAGTTTCACTGCATCAATGCCCATTAGCTACAAAAAAATCAGAAGTTCTTTGGGAAAACTAGATTTCTTAGTCAGTTTTGTATTTCACTGATGTTGTAGTGAATACCTCACACATTTCCCATGCATTTAGGAGAACATCTAAACTAGTGGGCATCCCTTATGTGCTGTTTCAGGCCATTGCATGCACATGAGACAAATTTTCCCAAGGTCTGTTTGTATGTGCAGAAAATCCAGGAGTGTGAGCTATTTTTAACCCCTACTCTTTGAGATAACTTAGTGCTAAATTAATATGAAACAAACAGAAGTTGATTGACTGAAGGAAATAAGATACTATCATTTTGAAAGGCAAGTAGAGCTATTTGGATTCTGATGTGATAGTTAAGTGACAGTTCAAGCATTTGCAGTAAGACACTTCATCATTCACACAATTACAATATTCAGCTGGTGAAAGAGGTACACTATGAGAAAATTTGTGGAGTCGGTTATAGTGTATCAAAGATCAAGCTAAGGGAAGACTGATGAGTAGATTTGGCTCAATATGAAGATGAAGGACTGGATGAAGAACACAAGTGTTACAGAGGAAAGCTAATGTATTTAAATATTATTATAATATGGTATTACTGAGGTGGCAAGTGTTTACACTTGTTCTTAAAAGTTGTCATGAAGGTGAAATTTGAAGAACAGCAGGCATTCCACTTACTTTCTCTTTTCTTCTAGTATCAAGAACACCAAACATTTTCATTCAGTTTAAATGGCATACAAATCCAGCTATTGACTGCCTGTGTGCTTTTTTAGAGACTTGGAAGCCTAACTTCAAATCCCATAATTAACCTATAGACTTCTTTCAGCAAATGAGGATTGGTGATCAAGTATTTCTCTGCCACTTTAAAAAAAACCAAACCACTCATTTCACCAAATATGCATAATGTGTGCTCTGTTTTACCAACTTGGACACTTATTTTAGCCTAAAGAAAACTCTAATGCTTGGAAAGTGAAAAGAGCAGGTAGGAAAAAGGCACTTTCCAATCCCCATCAAAACCCAAAGACTACTATCTACAGACCATATCTATAGTATATCCCCTATAATTCTCCAGCTTCAAAAACAAGCTGTTCTCACCAGCAGGCAAAAAAAGTAGACCTTGCAGCACATCCTGAAACTTCATTTCAGGCTATGACAATCCTAAGGAAGTTATGGATCTGAAGAATGCAGTGTGATAAATGAAGAGTATCCTGCCATCTGCATTATATGCTGTTTCTGCCATCCTGAGAAACACTTAAGGAAAGATAGCACAGAGTTGAAGAAAGTCATGGGTCTGCTCTTTGCGAACATTTAGCTGGTGTGGCATTGGAAAGTGTGCTGCCATGCTTGACAAGGTAAATCCACACAGAGGACTTCTTAGTTCAAACCCAACACTGTGCAAAGAGCCATTTTATGGACTGGATATGATCTGTGTCCAGCCAGCTTGGAGACTGAGCCATTAAATGGATCCTTTATTATCTGTATAACTGTAGTATTCAAAGGTGTAATAAACCCAGTACCTAAAAGTCAATGGGAACACTTACCAATACAAAACACACAAAAAGAACCACAGGATCACAGAAGGAAATCCTGTTCACCTAAATGCAGCACCAGGTTCAGTTTCTATCTGAATTTGATATGTCTACTTTTTCTGTGATGGAAAAATACATAAGTACACATCCTTCTCTGTGGCATGTGAAGGCACAGACCCCAAGTCAGTGAAGAAGTGATATTGTTTATTGCATACATAAGTACTGGTTGTATACAAATGCTTATCTACAAATGCTTATCTACCCAAGTTCTGCCCTGGAATGTACCTATGTCCAGCAGAGCACCTTGGAATTTATCTATGTGTAGCAAAGCAGTTGCTCATTACAAGCTGTTCACACGCTTACAGTTTCACTGCCAAATTTGGCCGCTTATCTGTACACTAACAGTTTTGCCAATTCAGCCTTGTTTCTCTACAAGGTCAACTTATTTTCGTCCCCTTACAATTCCCCCTTTTTTCTTTATTAAATTGGATAAGGTTAAGGCTGTGTGAGTTTGAACCTTCATAGCTTGATGGACAGCCCTTTGTATCATGGATCACATCAGGTTCATCAAACATGGCAGACATATAACAGTGGCCAAAACCCCTAGAAATATAACAAACCCACACATCAATATTTTTTGTATCCAAGGTCCTAATCCTAGGGTCCAATCCCAACCTTCAAAAGGATTCTATCTGGAATCTTCCTTCAACTTATTTGTCAAATCATGTAGCTGTTTCAAACTGATGAATTGACACTGAATTATCACTCAAATTCATACAAGCACATTCCATCAAACTCCTCAGTCTGTGCCCATGAGCTAAGAACAAAAAAATCAATCGCAGCTCTATTCTGCAAAGTGGCATGTCACACTGATTGTAGATCAATCAATAATTTTTCAAGGGCCAAACTAGTTACATTAGTCTGTTTGCATTATTCTGGCTTGTTCTCTGGCTTGTCATTGGTAGGAGGTCTGTGATCAGCTGGTCGAATGATCTGAGTGGGGATCCACTGAGGCCCTCAATCTGTAGAGACACAAGCATACCCTTTTCCCCATGTTATTAATTCTACTGGAACGCTCCATTGGTTAGTTTCTGGGTCTTTGCAGTGGACCCAAGGCATTTCCCACCAAGCAGGACAAGAGAAATGTTTATGCACAGTGCTATGGTTGGAAAAGCGGTTTAAAAAATTTATCATATACAGAGCTTTCCACAGTTATTCCTGTGGTGAGGTACCTGGGCTATTCCCCCTTTCTTTGTTTTTGCAGCATGTCTTTAAGAGACTGATGAGTTCGTGTCCAGGCCCGGAATGGTCGGGTCTGGGGAGATTCTTTGTGATTCCCAGAGTGAGATTAAGACACAAACGAGGTCAAATGCCATAAAGAAAAGAAGTTTAATGGTACTCGCATAGAGGCAGGAAATGGAGAGAAAGAGAGGAAAAATAAAGAGAGGTGCAATAGCTACCACCGCATGGAGCTAGGGTCCCGTCAGCCCGGATCGACTTCACGTCAGGTGGGGAATTCCACTCGGTGCTGGTTGTCATGGTTCTTTTATAGATGTTCGAAAGTTGTTCACCTAAAAGTCTCTACTCCTTCCAAGAGCTGTTTTGCATAGCCTCACCCCTCACTCGGTGGTGGTGCAAGCATCCATACCGTCTTATCAGAGAATTTTTCATCCTCTGGGGTCTGGGCGTACTTGCTGGGATGAGGGTACAAAACAGGAGATGTGTGGTTTTCGTGGTCAAGCAGATGCAGCGGTGTTTGGGTAAATGTCCATGGTCCACCAAAGCCAGATATAGACAAGTTCTCTACAGGGCCTCTGTGTCGGTTAGCGGTCAGCCAGCAATGTTGAGACAGATAGCACAGTTCTAATAATGTCCTTCACAGTTCATTCAACAATGGCCTGTCCATTGCATGAGTAGGGAATGCCCATCACATGGGTAATGCCCCATTTTTTTCAAAAACAGGTGTGTGTCTTGTGCTATATATGCTGGGCCATTGATTTAAAGAATCAGTCACCAATATTTGAGTGAGAGGTTATCTTTATTCGGCAGCGCTGGGTGCATGGGGGTTCGCTCCACCAAAGTCATGCACACCGAGGGAACCTTTCAGCCCCCTCTTTATACAAGTCACTCATGTCTATTCATTAACTTTCCGGGAACTCATTAACATATCTCACACCTGGACAATTAGCACATTCCCATTCAAGGACCTAGTATATCTTCAAGTTAACAACATTAACATATCTTGTGCCTGGACAACTAGCACACTCCCTATGTCACCCATTCAAGGATTTAGTGCATCTTCAAGTTAATGATAAGGGTCTCCTCAGATAAACATGAGCACACTGTTCTTTAAATAAATTAGATATGGCCCATTATTCACCATTGTCGGTTTTAATTTGAGCAGGAACTCCCATGGCAGCAAAACAAGCAAGCCAAAGACAGCAAATGTCACAGCTTTTCTCCCTGGTGTGAGCGGTGGCAAAAACATAGTGTGAAAAGGTGTCAACTGAAATGTGAACTTTTTTAAGATTCCCAAATGAGGGAATATATATGATATTAGTTTGCCAAATTTCCCGGGCTTGAAGGCCACAAGGGTTAACACTGGGATAAAGGGGTAAAGGGCTAAAGTTCTGACAGTCAGGACAGTGTCTCACAATCTCCCAGGCCTGTTCTTGTGTGAGCCGATATGAATGTTGCAGTACCTTAGCATTTTGGTGGAAAAAGTCATGTGAAAGCTTAGCCTGTTGATAAGCACTGGGGGTAACAACAGTAAAGATGTCTGCCACCTTATTGCCTTCAACAATGGGACCAGGCAATGAGGTGTGTGAGACCACACATGTAAAACAAAATAGTCATGACAGCAATGCTCCAATAGGAACAAAAGATGCTTCAATAAAACAAATAACTGTTGGTTAGAAACTGTTTTTAAAAATGAATGTTTCAATCTATGCACTATCCCTACAACATATAAAGAATCTGCAACTAGGTTTAAAGGTTATTGTCTGAACAATGTAAAGGCACGAAGAGCCTCAGCTAACTCCACTATTTGTGCAGAGCCCGTAACAAAGGTAACGTCTGCGTCCCAATGCCCTTGCTCATTTTTCCATGATACAACAGCTTTTCCCGAAGGCCCCGAGCCATCAATAAAAACAGTCAGGGCATTTGGGATAGGTACATGAGAAATATGCAGTTTTAATTGTAAGGGTAAATCAGTTAAAGAGTGAAGCAATTTATGTTGAGGAATAGAAAAGGCAATGGTTCCACTAAAGTCATCCAGAGCAGACTGTAGTGAGAGGCTTTTTTTAACCCAAAAGTCAAAGTCCTGCTTGGCCAAAGGCATAAAAATGGTGGCTGGGTCATGGGCCATAAGTTCCTGTAGACGATGTTGACCCTTTTGAATGAGGAGCACCAACATGTCAATAGGAGTTGTCACTGTTTTGGAAAAAGAGTGAGGCAAAAAGACTCACTCCAAAATCCTCAATGGATCCTGGTGTTCAGCTGCCCATTGAAACAAAAGAGCATAAGGCTGAAATTCATTATAAATCAAAACCAACAAAACAAGCAAAGGTAGTATAATGTGATGACTGACGCTCCTGTATGTTACTAGTTATGCTTTGCAAAGCCCTTTTGGCCTCAAAGGTGAGTGTACGCGGCGACAACAAATTAGAGTCTCCTTTTAACAAGGTGAACAAAGGTGCCAGGTCTTGTGTAGTTATTCCCAGATGTGGTCACACCCAATTCATGGTACCCAGTAACTTTTGCAGGTCATTGAGGGTCCTGACATTTGTAGCAAGGTGTAAAGGTTGAAGAAGAATAGCTCTGTCAACAATTTTCCATCCGAGGTATTTTCATGGCGTTTGAGTTTGGACCTTTTCCTCTGCTATACAGAGGTTGGTGTTGCTTAATGATCGTCTTAGGTTCATCACGGCTTGAGTGACCAATGAGGATGATGATGCCGATACTAACGTCATCCATATAGTGGTAGACCAAAACCTGCGGGTACCTTTTGCGAACAGGACCGATAGCCTGCGCTACAAATATTTGACACATGGTGGGGCTGTTTAACATGCCTTGTGGCAACACAGCCCAGTGAAAACGCACGGTGGGTTCCTGATGATTAATTGCTGGTACCGTAAATGCAAACCGAGGTGCATCGTCAGGATGGAACGGTATGGTAAAGAAACAGTCTTTAAGATCAATCACTATAAGTGGCCAGGAGTCTGGCAGCATGGCAGGAGAGGGGATGCCGGGTTGTAAAGCTCCCATAGGCTCAATCACTGTGTTGATAGCTCACGTCATGTAGAAGTTGCCACTTGCCACTCTTTTTTGGTATTACAAAGACAGGAGTATTCCAAGGGCTAGTGGAGGGCACAATATGGCCTGCCTTGAGTTGCTCCTGCACCAGTTCATGCAATTTGTGCAGCCTTTCTGTGCACAAGGGCCACTGTTCCACCCACACCGGTGTATCTGTTTCCCAGGTGAGTTTAATCATTGGCTGCACCTCAGTGGCCCTTAGGAAAACTTTGTCTTCAAGGTAACCCCCCATTGGCTCAACAAATCATGTCTCCACAGGGTGCAGGGGACTTGCATGACATATGGAGTGATATGTCCTCATTGTCCTTCGGGGCGGAGTACTAAAACTGGTTGGGTGCTTTGTTTAGGCAGCTGTATTCCCCCAACACCTACTGTTGCTGATGTGGGGTCTTTCAAAGGCCACTCTTTCAGCCAGTTCGATTGCAAAACTACTGAAACATCAGCACCAGTGTCCACTAGTCCCGAAAAGGGTCTTCCCTCTATATAACAGGTTAATAATGGTTGGTTGTGAGTAATTTGGTGTGCCCACATAATCTGTGGAAGGTTGGTGCCGCCAAACCCACCTTGCCTTTCGCCTCTCCCTTTTGGACCCACATTTTGATATAATACAAGCTGAGCTATTTTTTCTCCCTTATGAATATGGCACAGAGGGGATGGGGTCCAAGCCATAATTTTTATTTCACCAATGTAATTGGTGTCAATCACTCCAGGATGTATAAACAGCCCTGAGCGAGTGACTGACGAGTGTCCCAAGAAAAGCGCATTACAGTCATTCCCTAAGGGACACCAGACTCCGGTTGGGAGCAAATGTACAGTGGTATCAGTGATTAAGATTGACTGGGAGACGGCCAAGTCCAGTCTGGCACTGCTGCGAGTGGCTGGTCGGAGGTCTGAGGCTGTTGTTGGACCATCATTGCTGCCGGATTTTTTGTCTGGGCGCACAGCAGTTTTGTGCTCCACTTCCCGTTTCCCTGATTTGGGGAAAGGGCATGGACATCTTGATGGAGTTTAGAATGGCACTCATTGGCCCAGTGATGCCCTTTTTGGTAGCGTGGGCAAGGTCTTGAAGGAATCTTGGGCCCATATGTTTTTTTCCTATCTCCTGCCCTACATTCCTTTTTAAAGTGACCTGCCTGACCACAGTGAAAACAAGAGCCTCATTGTGCATTTGCCACTACCATTTGCTGTGACAAGGCAGCGGCAAGTATATCTGCATGATGGGTCTCGGTGCCAACATTCTGACAAGCCCTTATCATATCTGCTAATGCAGAGTTACTATTCCAAAGCGGACGCAAAACTCTTTGACAATCCACATTTGCATTTTCAACTGCGAGCTGCGTGAGAAGTAATTGTCTTCCTCTGACTCTACTTGTTGATCTATTGCATTTTGTAGGCAATCTAAAAAGTCTGCATAAGTCTCTTGGGACCCTTGCCGGACAGCTGCAAATGACTGTTTGGGCTTTCCCCCAGAGACCTTTCTTAAGGAGGCAAGAGCTTTCTGGGTGGCTTGTTCAAGTGCCTCTCTAGGCAATTGTACCTGTGCTACCACAGCAGAATATCTGCCCTCCCCCATCAGTTCATCCATACCTATATTTTTCATGTTTGTTAAATTGTCCATTGTTTGCACAGTAGCTAGGTCTCAGTACTCCATTATCCAAACTGTGTACTGCATAGAGGTAAGCGTCATATGTCACAGGGCTTTCCAATCATATGGGGTCATAACATATCCTTCTGCAATGGCAGTGTACAAGTTCATAGTAAATGCCAATCTGAGTCCAAAATCTTTAACTGAGCACCTGAGTTCTTTTACAGCTTTGTATGGGAGTTGCTCCCACACAGCTGGTTGCCCCGCCTGGTACTGGACTGGGAATGCACTGAATAATTCCACATCTCCCTTTCACATAGCCTCCGTTCTGCACTCATCTAAGGCACTGTAGTTTACTTCAGGCAACTCACCGGAATGTGACAACTCAGCCAGTTTTGCCCAATATGCAGGATCTGTGAGTGGGGGCAATTTTGGCTGTTTTGGTCCAGGCTCCTTGATCATAGGGCTAAATGGAGCTGTTGGTGTGGTTGGAGGCACAGGGATTACACCTGTATCGTTATAATCTGATGGGTAAAGATCTGTCTCCCTTTCCGGATCTGCTAAGCCTGGGTCGAAAGTATCATCGGGCTCAGGATCATTAGATAATGACTGCGGCTGCTGTTCTTTATCTCTGCTTGCTGTTGATGAGGCTGTCGTGCTATAATGCAGAAGTTTTGCCTCATTAACAGTCTGTAAGTGGCTAAGAGCTGAAAACACTTGCTGCCACGTTATCAGCAAACTCTGATTTCTCATCATTTCGCTGTCCCAACTCATCCCCGATATGTTTCCATATGGTAATATTCAGCGTGTCCTCCTTAGGGAACCAAGAACAATTGCTCTGAGCCCATGCCAAGAGGGAGGGATAGCTGAGACACATTGTCCCCATAAGTCTTTAAAATTTTCTGCAAAACATCCACATGATTTTTCTGTTCCCGTGTTAATGATTGCCCCATGGTTCCTAGCCACTCACCTGCCATCCAGCAGTGGTGATGAGAGCACTCGCGTATCAGTCTTCCCTTTTCCCCTGGTTCAGCTGGGCTATGCCACCAGAGTTGCAGTTTTTATCCCTCAAGTTCCTGTTCGGGCACGTTTGTGGCATGTGAAGGCACGGACCCCAAGTCAGTGAAGAAATGAGATTGTTTATTGCATACATAAGTGCTGGTTGTGGCAATTGAGACATGGACTCTGAGAGGATGGTGAAGCAAAGACCTTTATTGTAGGTGACTTACAGCTTTTATAGGTTTATACTCTACACACGCTTTGCTAAAAGCTTTATTATTGGTCAAGCTGTACTGTCCACGTGCCCAGCCGCTGTTTACTATAGGCTACTCTCTGCTGTTCATGCTGTTTCCTTATCTTCTAGAGGTTAGACCACATCCTTCTTTCGTCTCTGTTTCATCCGGGTTTCATCTCATACTCCCTCAAAGTTGTTTACTTCTTTATTGCAAGATCACAGCTGCACATTGTCAAGGGCAAGGTCACAGCTGCACATTGTCAAGGGCAAACCCACTGTCTCCATTCTCTATAGCTGGTTATATACAATCGCTTATCTACCCATGTTCTGCCCTGGAATGTGCCTACGTGCAGCAGAGCACCTGGGAATTTGTCTATGAGTAGCAAAGCAGTTGCTCATTACAAGCTGTTCACACGCTTACAGTTTCACTGCCAAATTTGGCTGCTTATCTGTACACTAACAGTTTTGCCAATTCAGCCTTGTTTCTCTACAAGGTCAACTTATTTTCACCCCTTACACTTCTCAACCAAAACATTCCACATTTGAAGCTTCATTCATTTAGTTTGAATAGCTCAAGGCTTGAGAGCAGTGTATTTGGTAATTAAAAAATAATTGCATCTTCTTTGAAATAATAGAGAAACCTTCATTGCTTAGAGTCTCAAGTGCTAACCACCAAATGTACTTGGACTGTCTTCCCTAACTGTACTAAACTTGTGGTATATATGAAGGTCAGCTGATATTTCTCCTTGGTGAGGATTAAGTTTAGAGGATGACTGTAAGATAAATACATGATCTGGCTAATGACTCACAACTGACTCACAGTGAAATGATTGCTAAGACTGTATTTCTAAAAAGAAAAATAAGTACATATAGTTACAGATTTTTTTTCTTTCTACATATCCTTTAAGTGCTGATTTACTGACTTTGGGCATGGCTTCCTTTTAGTATCATAGAAGCACACAGACTGGAAGGGACCTCCAGAAGCCATCAGTCCAACCTCCTACTCCAAGCAGGACCAGTTAGGTCATGTTGCTGATCACTATGTCCAACAATGGTTTGAATACCTCCAAGGATGTAGATTCCAGTGCTCCTGTGGGTCCCTGTTCCAGTGTTTGATGATCCTCATGGTAAAAACTTTTTTTTCATATCAAGTCAGAATTTCCCAAATTCCATCTTGTGCCTTTGCCTCTCAGCCTTTTACTGTGCTCCTCAAAAAAAAAAAAAAAAAAAAAAAAAAGTCTATCTCTGTCTTCTCTAAGCCCTCCCATTAGGTAGCTGAAGACAGCAATCAGGTCTTGCCTGAACCTTCCCTTCTGAACAAGTCCTGGTCCCTCAGCCTCTCCTCACAGGGCAAGTGTTCTTATCACTAAATGTCTTGGTGGCCCTCCACTAAATTAACTTTATTTTTCAAATGTCCTTCTTTTACTGGGGAGTCCAAAACTGGATACAGTACTCCAGATTCAGTCTCACAAGTGCTGAACAAAGAGGGAAGAATCACTTCTTTCAGCCTGCTAGCTTCCCTCCTGTTTGTATGAATGCTGGAGGTTTTCTGCTGATGGCTAGGGTGCACTGCTGGCTCATGCTGAATTTATTGTTGACCAAGACCCTCGGGTTATTTTCTGCAAAGCTCCTCTCCAGCTAGTCAGCCCCCCACCTGTACAGATGCATGGGGCTATTCTGTCCCAGATCTTTGCATTTGTCTTTGTTCAGCTTCAGGAGGTTCCTGTCAGCCCATATCTCCAGCCTCTCTAGATTGCAATAGCCTCAGTACAGTCATAACCATAAAATTGTACGGACAATAAAATGGCCTATACTATATATCACGTATAATACCAAAGTCACTTGGGAACCTAGTATTGGGCTAGCTAACAGTGAAGACAAAGGAAGAAGGAGTCACTGTACGCTGAAAATTTTTAGAAATTCTTCTGCATTGTTACATTTTCAAACTGCATCAATAACATAAGAACTTACCACTATTATGTTTAGAGAGCATCTCACTGATACATATCACATTAGCAGACTAACACTTAGACTACAACTATACTAGTAAAGCAACTGGCATAGAACAGCATACCTCCATACTATGAACCAGTCTTTGCTCCCAAACCAGGGGGGCCTGTACACACAGTTCTTTGGGAATGTTCCCCTGCCCACGCCTAACAACCATCTGGGAGGGTCCAGCTGGCCCAGATCATTGGCTGGTCCAGCAGGTTAGTAATTCTTATATTTGTGCTCCAGCAATAAAAACAAGCCCTGGCACTGGCTAATTTTTGGTTATAGATATTACTTTGGTTTCTTTTCACATCCCTATCTTTTACTTTTCATTGTCCAAACTTCTCTTTAAGCCACATTTCTAGCAGTTCTTTCAATGAGTTAGACTACACTTTATTGACTTTGAATGTGAGATAAGCACCAAAGTCACTTTAGTTATGACTCATCTTACCTAAGTTCAACTGTTGCAAAGTTAGGCATCTAGACTATACTAATTACCAAACCAGAGAGAAAAAAAGAACCTTAAGGGTGATTTTTTCCATTCTTTCGTAACACTTAACACTCCCAGCCCATCATGCATAATTTTTCTGTAAACACATGATTCTAGTGTTACACATTCTGAAATGACCAAAGGAAAAATTTCTTATATTCCAATATTAGATTTGAAATATATTCATAAAAACACAACACCAGCAATATTTTCAAAATACAGGAACTCAATAGTCTTCTTGTCTAAGTGTTTGACAGACATTGGTCAACCACAGGATTACTCCCTGAATGAATCTTACCTGTTGTGTCCAGTGAAAGCTGTCAGATACTCAGTACCCCAAACATTTAAAATCAGATGGTCATTATGTCACAACAATATACTTTTATTCTTTATGCAACATTGCAATGTTGTCATGGTATAACCTCAGCTGGTAATTAGAGTGCCACTCATCCACTCACTCACTCCCCCCTCACCCAGAGGGATGGGGAGGAGAATCAAAATAGAATGTAAAACTTGAGGGTTGAGATAAGAACAATTTAATAATTGAAATAAAATAAAAACAAAAGAACAATTGTTATGATAACAATAACAGTTATAATGAAAAGGAGGGAGGAGGGAAGATCAAAATCTAAAGGGAAGGGAGAAAAAACAAGTGATACACAATACAACTGCTCACCACCTGCTGAATGATACCCAGCCACTCCCTGAGCAATGATCAACAGGCCCTGGACAACTCCCCCCAGTTTATACAATGAGCATTGCATCCCATGGTATGGAATACCTCTTTGGCTAGTTTGGTCACCTGTCCTGGCTGTGTCCCCTCCCAGTTTCCTGTGCCCCTCGAGCCCTCTGGCTGGCAAGGCATGAGAAAATAGAAAGGTTCTTGACTTAGTATAAACATTACCCAGCAACAACCAAAAATGTCAGTGTGCTGTCAACATTGTTCTCACACCAAAGCCAAAACACAGCACTGCATCAGCTACTAAGAAGAAATCTAACTCTATCCCAGCTGAAACCAGGACAAATGTGTAGTGCACAATGCATTTAAATGGCCTTCAACTCCTATTTCAGAGCCGTTTGTTAAAAAGCAAATGGTCTGAAGCTTCCCTTAGAGAAAGCTGCTATGCTAAAGTTGGATTGGGAAGAAGGCAATTTCTGTACAGCTGGTTTTACATGCACTTGGTTTTCAATAATTTGTTTAAACCCTGTTATAACATAATACTCTAGTAGCTGTGGCAGGATTAGCAGCAATACTGCAAATGGCAGTGTCATCAGGTAAAAATGTATAGTTTTGTGGTTTCTGAAAAATGAAGACATTAAAAGTCATTAACATATAAAAGATTGAATCATGGACTTTACAATAGACTGCTATAAAAAGACCAGATGTTGCTCACAGGAGATCTGAATCTGGGTGACAAGATGTTGCTACTTGTTCATTAAATGAGACAATTGAAAATTGCAATTCCACTTCCACCAAAACCTCTGTAGACATGTTAGCTCTTCCATTCTTAGCATTATTTTAACATGACAACCATGCAAGGAATATGTTATAGCATGGATAGAAAATTCACTGCTAAAGAAGCAAAAGTGAGTAATCTTGTTTCTCAAAAATACATATAATTCTATAAAAAAAGAAATCACAACATATTTATAACTGGTTTAGATTAGAACATAGAGGAACATGCTTTCTTAAACAAGCCTTTTTGCACAGAGACATATCATGAACAAGTAACTGTATATTCAGAATGTTGTAACGAAACCCAAAAAGATGGTGACTAGGGCAAGGTTCAAGTATAAATACAATATTAGCAAGCTGTCATTATATTCTGCTCAGATTCAGGAGTCCACTCCTAAAGTTCCTTCTTACTGTCTCCAGATGAGATCAGTTCATGAACACACATGTATGAGGTTTCAGATGAGGTTGAAGTATACAAACTGTTATTTCATGAGTTTTGTCAATAAAACATAACCTTTTAAAACCATAGTCAGAAACGTTTAATGGGCAGTCCTAGGGCTAACTAAAGAAACATTTACTATTTTTACTTTAAGTAGTTTTAAAGTTTACATATGGTGCATTTTATGTAGGCATTTGAAGGACATCCTAGGTAAAATTTTCCTTATCAAATTATTAGTATTTATTGAGCAGATATTTAGGTTAGGTAAGTTGTGCAGGCTTCCCTTATAGTCAATGGATATCTAGTCAACCCAGTCAGTGGAGTCTGGAAGGCAGTTTCTCCTTAGACACATACATTTAGTCAGCTGAGTAAGCTCTCTGACTATTCTCTGTAATGGGAAATTATGCATCCATCCACCATAGTAGACACACATCTGGTAGACACCAAAGCTGAATCTATCCCAGATCACTTATGCAGATAGTACCTTTTCTTCAGCTAACACATTAGGGTTGGACAAAGACAGCTAAAGGTGCTTTAACAGTGTAGGCAAACTTGTACTTTACTGTGACATGAATGAGGTACTTGCTATTCTTCCTGCAAAGGGGATGGGGCAGCTATTGCTTTCTGGAGGGAATGCCCTGGCCCTCTGCAGTAACCTCCTCTTCATGCCCCTGCCCCTCTCACAGTTGCCCCAGCAGCAGTTGGCTTGCCTTGGGGTTGCGATTTATGCAAAGCAAGAAGAGGAGTCTTTGTGCAGTTCCTGCAAGTGTGCTACTCTAGGCAATTGCCTGTATAGTGCTGAGGTACAGCCAAAACCTATTGGAAGCATGAAAAGTCTGTATTTTCATTCAGAAACTCTTAATTAGATTTATGCATTGTTCAGGTACCTGAAAAGGCTGGTTTCCTTATTCACTTACCAACTAATAGCAAGTATTCAGATAAAACAGGTTTCAGTTACCCAAACCAAAGAGAGAATCTAAAAAACAGCTTTGTTTTCTGTCTGGATTTCAGGCACTGGAGTCACTCATAACATGTTTTCAGAGTTCTCTATAACTATATGGGACAGAAACTTCCTATAAAAAACTTCTTTCTACCCACTAAAAACAAAAGAATAAATTCATCTTTTCATGCCAATCCAGAATGGGACTTAAGCTTCAACATATCAGAATTTCCTGTTGGACATTGTGCCTTTTTTCCCCTTAATTTTAGTGCCTTTGCTAGAATGACATCTGAAATGTTGTGATCTCTGATTTACCTCCTTTTGCCTACACTGTACCTTTCTTTGTGTCTAGCAATTTGCACTTCCCTTCCTTCAGTTTTATAATTTTCTTCTTCTCAAGTGTTATATCTTTAAAAATATTTAACATTGAGCCTGATTTGCTCTTTTTACTCCCATTTTTCTTTCAGAAAAACATAAGACACTTCTAAAATCCTGATGCTATCACACATGGACTGTTATATATATCAACAAATTATATTTTTAATTTCAAAATAAGCAGAGTCAGCAGTTGGAACCAGAAAATGTCCTTAATTTTTCTTTTTTTTATTTAACAGCATGGTGTACAGGGTAAAATATTTATACCATTTATTGCTCTTTTATTTGCTCATCCACACTAAAATATCCCCATTTCAAATTAACAGTTTGGTTTAGGGCTTTAACCTACAAATATATATATATATATGTATATTGATTACTTTAGATCTACTTTAGTTTTGTTTTCTATTACCTAACAAAACTTAAACTCTCTTCTCTAAGATGTAGCTTCTGGGATTTCAGAACAACTTAAAAAATTAAATTCCATAAATGATTTTGAAAAGCTCAACTTTCCTTTCCAAGTGTCTAAGCTGATCATTTTACCATTCAAGCAGAGGGAAGAGAGCAGATATAGCTGTACTAAGGGTGGCCTGTAAGTCTGCTCTTCCTCACTACTACAAACAGGTCTGGACTTATCCATGGACAGAGATAACGTAACAGTATAAAATGCTTCTCAGCACAAAGTCAATACTGTTAAAACACCAGCAGTCACCAGTACCTGTACTCACTTCTTAGAGCGGGGAAGGCAGAGGAATGTAGAACATATATGTTAAAATCTGTAACATCAAAGGCTTTGTATTTATTTCATCCTCCCTGAAAATGAACTGCTATCCACCTTTGCAACCAACACTGTCCCATTCCTTGCCTACCAAAACATTTTAAAACTCCTCTGTCCATCCAGCTGTTTCTTTGCCTCCTTTCATTTCCTCCTCTCCACCTGGGGACAGAGGAAGCTGTATGAGGTGGAGCTGCATGGCACACCGGGTATTCTCTCTGAGCAGCAATCTATTCCCACATCATCACCTGCTGTACTTGGTCCATATATTTGGAGCCTTTCTGGCCTTCTGTCCCCAGAGCAAATACAGTGTCTAGGGACCTTAATGCATAAAGATTTCAAGTATTTAACATTCGTGTCAGTGCGCACACGCTTAAAGTTAAGCAGAAGCTTAAATAATAGAGGTAGTTTGTAGAATAAGGGTCTAATTCTGGCAAAGGACTATGTATTGGCAGTATAAATTCTTCCTCCCAAAGAGGAGTCCCTCTGCAGGCCCATATTCTAAAGCACTGGGGCCAAAATCATCCCTGGAATTACACTGGTTAAGCTTCCAAAAACAATCCTGCAAAGAAAGCAGTATGTAAACCCAGCAGATGATTTTGATTAATAAGAACATGTTCCTAAAAGTAAATTTACAGAGTCTTAAAAAAGTACTAGTGTTTGTAACTAGTAAAACAAAATGGGAAACAAAGATACCTTCTAAGATAACACACACTGATGGTTACAAACTACCTGACAGATTACTTAAAAGAAAATAGCTGGCCATAAACACAGAGAGGGATGCTGAGGGGAAGTACGTGTACATGTGTTTTGCCTTAGCCATCTACATTCTAGAAACATTTTTGAAGGTCACATTGCTTGAGGCAGCCAAATCACCCCCAATTTAGAAGCAAGAATGATATTAAATAAGCTTTCTGTAAAGGCCTGTTAAAAGAAAATCCTCCATTTCATCTCTTCTGAGTCCCTTTTTTTATCCCTGCTTCACATTCTCAGTACCTTCCAGCTATGCATGAGCATGCATGTGTGTTTATGTGTGCAAGTTTTCATTATCATGAGCACTGCTATTTGTGAGGCAGTAGTTTTTATAAATAAAGGAGTCAGAGTTCATGTGCCAGCCCACCATCTCCCTTCCTGTAATAAAATTAGTTTAAAATTCATGGCATTTAAAAAAACCTCTAAATTGGGATTGTGTTTATATGGTCTTGTAGGTTTTGAGTTGTTTTACAGGGAGAATGGGAACAGAGTTCCATTTATTTGCAACTATTTAAAACTTACATTTCACTGAAAACTTGTAGAAGGCTTGAAGAACTGAAAGACAATTTAAAAAAAGATGTAAAAATAACAAGAATAATGAGAAAATCACAGGCTTTCACAATTCTTTCTCCTTAATCTCTTCTCTTGCTCCAGAATATTTTCCTTTTTTGATTAGTGTGTTTTTCCTGTTAAACTCAGAGATGCACGCAACCACATCAGTGCTGCCATGCCATAACACTTTTTGCTGCTGCTCCTCCCCAAACCCAAACATGAACTTTCACATTTTGCCAATAACAACCTCTGTTCTCCTTTCTCCTGTTTATTCCAGTTCTTCTAAACTTTTATGGGGAAAAGCCTTTTAGTGTTTCATTTTGATTTTCCTTGTACATTCTAATAGCAACTAATCGATTGAGTCCCTAGGGAAACTCAGATTTCCTAGGTTTTGGATTCTTATATGGCATTAGGCTAGACATGTGCCATACTGCTCTGTGATATGAGAGCTTCAGGATAGCTACGGAAACGATCAGAGGATGACCAGAAAACTTGACAAACTGAGGCACCAACAAAGTTGAGCTACCATCTGAATGGATGGGTTAAGGATCACAGTTTGGGGCTTACATGACCCAGTTCTGCCTCATTCACATGCTAGAGTACCACTGTTATGACAAATGTGGACAAACCTCTCCTTGACCCCAAAGATGGAAGTGCTGGAGACATCCACATAAACTAAACTGTGTCCAAATGCAGTCTGGCAGCATCAGTCCAATGCTGCACCTGAACTAATGCTCTTGGCCAAGGGCTTACTACCTTGGATGCCTCATCACTGACACAGCTGGACTGCATCTGGATCCAAGCACCTATTTTCACATAAATCTAGGCTTGCCACAGCTGATTGGCCACAGACTTCAAATCTCTGCTAGATAAGACCTAGTTTCCCTTGAGATTAAGCTCTAAGCACATCCTGAGCAGAAATACCCATAAGGCACTGAGGGAAAGAAAGGTGGATGAGAGACTTTTCAGCTTGGAGTTTTAAGGGAAGGCCATACAGGACAGTAGGAATAAGGGAGAGACAAGCGAAGAGTGACAATCTGAAGAAAGGTCACAATGCAGACAGGGAATTGTCTGCAGACTCCTGATGCTGCTTGTTGTCATTAAGAAAAATACAAGCACAATGTCTGAAATTAAAGGCAAACCCTTGATTGTCAAAAAGAAAATGAACTCTGACTTCTGTGCACACACAAAAAACCAGCTGCAGCTAATGTTTAATTCATTGTAGTTTGGGGTTTTTTTTAGTTTCCCAGGGAACAGAACATATAGTGATTGAAAGCACATGTTGCTAAACTGATGCCCTAGAAAAATCCCAAGTGGCTTAATGTCATGCAGCCTAATTTAATTTGCATTAATAGTACAGTTTGCCAAAAACATTGCTGGTAGTGTGGGGTTTGGTGTATGTGCTACTGCAAAAAGTAAAGGGAAATCGTATCAACATTTTAGCATACTGTGTCCACTCACTTGCAAAATATATCCAGGGTCCAGATCCCCAGAAATATTTAGAGGCCTAAATGCCACTGTCACTTTGAGAGATGAGGTCTGTCTTACTATATGGGGGTGTCCGTGTTTTGAATCATGTTAAAGAAGTATAGCAGAGGTATTTTAAAAGTTTGTTATAATGAACTCACCCTAGATACGCTGCAGATTCCAGTGGTATTTCCTATACTTCCAGCAGTCTAAAATACAAAATTGGTGATATCTCTAAAACTACAATGAAGTTTGTTTCCATTCCACAGCACGGTAACAACAGCATAGCCAAAGGTTAGACATTGACAAAAAAAAGGCATATATTAAAATTAGGATCAGGGGAAAGCTGTTAAGATCAAATTTAATATGCTGTGATGGTGACAGGTAAAGCTGTAGTCTCAGTGACACACAAAAATATCTACGCAGCTCAAAGGCTGTAAGATTCACAGCTGTCACTTGCAGGAGTAAACAGAAATTTTGATATCTGGTGACTTCCTCTGTAGATTATGAGGACAAGAATAAATAAGTAATTCAAGCATGTAGGAAAAAGTCAAGAAACAAATTAATACACAACAAGCAAGGTCCATCAGGTAAAACAAGAAACTATAAGAGAATTGATACTAGGAGGATGTTCAGGGAAAGGTCTGTTCTGCTGTTCAGTGAAAGGTCAGAATCAGGGAGAGTTTGAAAAAGTTGACCAAAACATTTAATACATTTTGTATTAGTTTTCACTAACAAAAGTTGTTATCACAATTAATGACATCAACAGAGAAAAATTCCCAGCTTTAAATGGGAATAGATAAACTTAAATATTTTCAAATTACCAGGAATTGTTCCCAGGAACTACTAAATTTCATTTGTCATTCTCAAAGAGCCACCAAAACCACGTTACAACTCATTAGCAGTTACCTTTAAATAACTCAAAGTGAATGGATGAATAGAAGGGAAATATGGTGCTGGTCTTCAAAAAAGGAAAGAGAAAGTGTAGAATTACAGGTTTTCTGCTCAAATTAAATTCCCACAAAAGTATTGGTTCAAATAACCAAAATATTCGTGGTCATCTACAAGGAAACAGATAAAACACTAACAACCTATATTGATTTATCATGAGTCAAAAACCTGGGGCCAGGAAAAAGAAAGTACGTCATACACCCGGACTTGACCTTAGTCTATTTAGAATCACCAGTGACTTAGATGTTGATATATACTTTTTAAATCTATTTCTGACATAAAAATGGGATGACCTGTAAGTACTTTAGAGGACAGGCTCCAAATTCAAATAGCTGTTGTGGGAAAATTACTTGGGGGTGGGGGGGGATGTGTGTGTGTGAGTATTACAGAAAACTTGGACCTAATAGAAGCATAAGCGCAGTATTACAGAAAGCTTTTTTTAGGGTAAAATACAGCTGTCACCGTCAGGATGGTTGGCATGCACGGAATCTACATCATCACATCTCCCTAATCAACACATCCTGCCAGCTCAGCACATGCTGATAGGAGTAATGGAGGATGGAGAGGAGTGGAGACACCGCAGCCACACTCTGTTGTGCTCCCTGCAGGAATAGGAACTTGATGGCACCACACAGCTGATAAGGTGCATACCAGTTGTCACATGAAGAATCCATGAGGTGCCCATGGCTGAGCCAATCGTGGTGAAATGACTTTCCTCAGATGAAATAATCTCATTGTAATACTAACACACACCTCCATCTCAAAGCTACCTGCCTCCAAGGTACTACCACACCTCACTGGGCACATGATACCTATCAGTAACAACAATATGTATGACTAGAGTCACTCAAGCTCCGCTTAAATGTGATGGAAATGGACTAGTCCTGGACTGAAATAAGTCCAAAGGGGGGGAATTGTCTAAACTCCTGGATTACCCAACTCTGATTCAGTGTTCACAAGGCTAGGTCAATCTGAACACTTTAAAGTTGTTACGAATGAAGGGACTTCTAATTGAGGAAGTCAGCCTTGGGGAGGATGAGAAACAAAGAACAGATAGTGAAAAGAACACCATTATCTAAGTTATGCAGAAAGAAGCCTTCAAGTGAGAAAAGTTCTAGCTATGAGAGGAAACAGGATGATAAGGTGTTGAAATCCACTGACATCAACAGAAAATTAGTCTAAAATAGGACAAAGATAATAGTGGTAGTGGGAGATCACGATCTCCAACTCAAATAGCCCCCCCCCCCCAAAAAAAAGAGGGCTAAACCCCATGTCATGGTTTAACCTCGGCTGGCAACCAAGCACCATGCAGCCACTTGCTCACTCCCCTTCACCCAGAGGGATGGGGAGAAGAATCAGAAAGGAATGTAAAACTCAGGGGTTGAGATAAGAACAATTTAATAGGTAAAGCAAAAGCCACACATACAAGCAAAGCAAATCAAGGAATTCATTCTTCCTGACTTAATGCCAGTATGAACTGAATCTGCATTCACATTCACTAGCTCTCTTCATGTTGTGCCTCTCCACTCCAGCCTCATTTACCACCTCCTTTGCTGATCTCAGAGCTTCCAATGTCCTCTGAACCATCAACTCCGCTCACTCACAGGACCCCCCCACTCCTTTTTCTTTTCTTATCTGATGATGAAACAGCTTACTGCAGGAAGATAGTCATCAGCCATGCTCCCTCTCACAACCAAGTAATAAAAGGGACAGCTATGAAAGGAATACAACTTCAAAAAGTTTATATGAGCTTTATATGACCCTAATAATTTCTAGAAATTAAATGCGTCTAACATATATTCTTAGCAACCTTTGGATCAATATGTTTACCTTATATACAGCATAGCTTCCAAACATGTTAATATACTTTTGTTTGGGGAATGTTTAAAATAGGCTGTCTTTTATTTTATGAAACTCACCAGCTGTTTGACAAATACGGGAATATTTTGTATAACTTTTCCATTTTGCAGAATCCAGAATAAATAGCAAGTTACACCTGTAAAGCTAAGGCAACAAAACCTATTGGACTTGTAGTCTCAAACAAGACTTTGAACACACTTTGTTCTAGCGGTTCAAATGAAGATGTCTCTAATGCAATTGGAGAAATCATAATTATGCTCCGTTTCTGCTTCAAAAGAAATCTGAGATGTGTTCTTATTCTTCTCAAGGAATGAAAGCCTGAACACAGAGCTTTATTTTCTGTCAAAAAGTCTTAACACATTCAGGCTGATTGGAGTTTTACGAGCAATACTTTTTGTCTCAGCTTTAGTCCTCTCTTACCTATTCTGTCAAACCAAGAAAAGCTTTGCTCTAGTCAAGTAGCAGTGGTAGGTAAAAGTTCACCTATAGTTTTAAGTACAAAAATTCCAAGTATATACTTCAAGGAATAACTGAAAGTTGTGTAAGACTGTGCACTCTACCCAAGACAAGGGGGTCCGTGGTGGGTTGATCTTGACTGGATGCTAGGTGCCCATCAAGCCACTCTATCACTCCCCTCCTCAACCAAACAGGGGGGAGAAAATGTAACAAAAGGACAGGGACACCACTCAGCAATTATTGTCTCAGACAAAACAGATTCAACTTGGGGAAATTAATTTATTACCATTCAAATCAGAAAAAACCACCTTCCCCAGACCTCTCCCTTCTTCCCAAGCTTAACAATTCCTGATATCTCTACCTGCTCCCCCCAAGCAACACAGGAACGGGGAATGGTGGTTACAGTCAGTTCATCACACGTTTCTGCTGTTCCTTCCTCCTCACACTCTTCTGCTCCAGGGTGGGGTCCTTCCCAAAAAAGACAGTTCTCCATGAAATTCTCCAACATGAGTCCTTCCCAGGGGCTACAGTTCTTCACAAAATGCTCCAGTATGGAGCCCTTCCATGGAGTGCAGTCCTTTAGGAAGAGACTGCTTCAGCATGGGTCTCCCCAGGGTCACAAGTCCTGCCAGCAAACCTGCTCCAGCATTGGCTTCCCACGGGGTCACAGTCTCCTTCAGGCATCCAATCTGCTCCAGTGTGGGGTTCTCCACAGGCTACAGGTGGATATGTTCTCCACTGTTAACCTTAATGGACTGCAGGGGGAAAGCCTGTCTCACCATGGTCTTCACCATGGGCTGCTGGAGAATCTCTGTTCTGGCACCTGGAGCACCTCTTCCCCATTCTTCTTCATTGACCTTGATGTCTGCAGAGTTGTTTTTTTCACATAGTCTCATGCCTCTCTTCCACTGAAATTGTGTTTTGTTGATTTTTTTCCCCTACTTAATATATTATCACAGAGGCGCTACCACTGTTGTTGATTAGCTCGTCCTTGGCAAGTGTCAGGACCGTCTTGGAGCTGGCTGTCAGTGGCTCCATTGGACATGGGGGAAGCTTCTGGCATCTTCTCACAAAAGCCACCCCTGTAGCTTCCCGCTACCAAAACCTTGCCATGCAAATCCACTACAGGGTTTTATAGGGATGAGGACCATAACGAACTCCCCACAGTCAAGGAGTAAATGGTTAGTGACTCACTGCTCCACTTAGACATGCACAAGTCTATGGGGCCAGATGGGATGCACCTGAGGGGTACTGAGGGAGTTGGCGGAGGAGCTTGCCAGGCCACTCTCCATCATTTATCAACAGTCCTGGATAACTGGGGAGGTCCCAGAAGACTGGAGGTTAAAAAATGTGACACCCATCTAAAAAAAAGGCAGGAAGGAGCATCTAGGGAACTACAGGCCTGTCAGCCTGACCTTGGTGCTGGGGAAGGTTATGGAGCAGATCATCCTGAGTGTCATCTAATGGCACATGCAAGACAACCTGGGGACCAGGCTCAGCCAGCATGAGTTTATGAAAGGCAGGTCCTACTTGAGGAACCCGATCTCCTTCTACAACAAGATGAACTGCCTAGTGGACGAGGGAAAGGCTTTGGATGTTGTCTACCTGGACCTTAGTAAAGCCTTTGACACCCTCTCCCACAGCATCCTCCTGGAGAAACTGGCTGATCATGGCTTGGACAGCTGTACTCTATGCTATGTAAAAAGCTGGCTACGGCTGAGCCCAAAGAGTGGTAATAAATGGAGTTATATTTAGCTGGCGCCCAGTCACAAGTGGTGTCCTCCAGGGCTCAATACTGGGGCGAGATCTGTTTAATATATTTATCAATGATCTGGATGAGGGGATTTAGTGTACCCTCAGTTTAGTTTGCAGATGACACCAAGTTGGGGAGGGAGTGTTGATCTGCTTGAGGGTAGGAAGGCTCTGCAGAGGGATCTGGACAGGCTGGACCGATGGGCCAAGGCCAATTGTATGAGGTTCAACAAGGAGAAGTGCCAGGTTCTACACGTGGGTCACAACAACCCCATGCAATGCTACAGGCTTGGGGAAGAGTGGCTGGAAAGCTGCCTGGCAGAAAAGGACCTGGAGTTGCTGGTTGAAGGCTTGCTGAACATGAGCCAGCAGTGTGCCCAGGTGGCCAAGAGCATCCTGGCTTGTATTAGAAATAGCATGGCCAGGAGGACAAGGGAACTGATCATGCCCCTGTACTCAGCACTGGTAAAGCCACACCTCGAATACTGTTTTTACTTTTGGGCCCCTCACTGCAAGAAAGACACTGAGGTGCTGGAGCATGTCCAAAGAAAGGCAACAAAGCTGGTGAAGGGTCTAGAGCACAAGTCTTATGAGGAGCAGCTGAGGAAACTTGGGTGGTTTAATTTGGAGAAGAGAAGACTCAGAGGAATCTTATTGTTCTCTCAAACTACTAGAAAGGAGGTTGTAGGCAGGTGGGGGTAGGTTTCTTCTCCCATTTAACAAGTGACAGGACAAGAGGAAATGGCCTCAAGTTTTTCCAGGGGAGGTTTAGATTGGATATTAGGAAAAATTTCTTCACTGAAAAGGTGATCAAGCATTGGAACAGTCTGCCCAATGAGGTGGTGGAATCACCATCCCTGGAGGTGTTTAAAAAACATAGATGTGGTGCTTAGGGACGTGTTTTATTGTTGGACTTGTCAGTTCTGGGTCAATGGTTGGACTTGATGGTCTCAAAGGTCTTTTCCAACCTAAATGATTCTGTGATTCTAAGATTTTCATAATCAATCTCTAGTAATATTGCTGTAGTAGCCAATTCAGTTGCTCTTTGTGGTAGTTTAACCCCAGCTGGCAACTAAGCACCATAGAGCTGCTTGCTCACTCTCCCCCGACTGTGGGATGGGGAAGACAATCAGAAGAGTAAAAGTGAGAAAGAAATTCATGGGTTGAGACAAAGATAGTTTAATAATTTAAAAGAAAATTTAAAAAAAAATTGTAAAGGAAAAAACAGCAAAGAGGAAAATAAAACCCAAGAAAGACGTCATTCAAATGAAAACAATTGCTCACCACCAACCAACTGATGCTCAGCCAGTCTCTTAGCAGTGCCTGCCCCCCCCCCCAACCTTGCCTCCATCTTTATTGCTATCATGACATCATATGATATGGTCAGTTGAGTTCAGCTTTCTCAGCTGTGTCCCCTCCCAGCTTTTTGTGTACTTCCAACCTACTCGTTGGTAGGGCAGTGTGAGGAGCAGAAAAGGTCTTGACTCTGTGTAAGCACTGCTCAGCAGTATCTAAAACTTCCCTGTATTATCAACACTGTTTTCAGCACAAATCCAAAACATAGCCCCGTACAAGCTGCTATGAAGAAAATTAGCTCTATCCCAGCCAAAACCAGTACACTCTTCTTTAACTTTATTGGGTGGTTTCATTTGCTTTGTGGCAAAGATTCCTTTTTAATACTTGGCTTTATATAATTTATATATTTACATACTTTAATATCGTAATCATACAAATTACACTATGTACTCAACTTCCTGACAGATAAACTAATGTGGACCTGCAGAAGAAGTAATAATTTGTGATGCTGAAGTTTCTCTGTGATGAACTAAGATAATTTCAAGGAATCAGAGACAATGGAAGATGAGTATGTAAATTACATGTGAAGTCTTATCTTCATGGGTATTTTTTGGATGAGGAAAAAATCTATCCACAGGTTGCTTTGGCTGCAGAACACAGAAAGTCATAGATTCATCTATAGAGATTGCCAAATAGAATTTACTTCTATCTTTGATCTCTGAGAATTTTTTTTGCTATTCTGCTGCTCAGGGGTGCTGGGAAGGAGTAAACTGCATAATCTGAAAGGAAGATAAAGTGTCCCTAGATACCTGCCTAGTCAAGAGAATCAGGGTAGGAAGCAACAATGTCCTTGTATTTCTACAGCACCAAGGTGAGATAGAGTGTAGAAGAGAAAAAGTAGTCTTTTAAAATATGTTCTTTAGTAACAACAAAGGTATGGAGATGATAGAAGTTTACTAGAGCCCTCTTGCTCATAGGCTCAGTTAGGCATGGGCCTGAGACCCCTCTGCAATGGAGACCATGGCAGAGGAGAGGCAAGATGCAGCAAGCAGCATCCACTGCAGCTACATCACCAGCACCATGCATTTGTGCTCGTTTACCTAAGGTGACCAGCAGTCTAAAGCAGACTTCAAGCTTCACTTTTGTTTGGGAGAACTCTGGACTTCATGTGAAAAAATACAGTTTTTGGAATTCCACAATGGCCACAGTGTATAAGTGACTATCACTTGGGGCCCTTCCCACACAAGATCAGCTAAGCAGCTTTATATGTTACACAGGAGACTGGACTTGCCATCAGACTGAGGATTGTCAAGACTATGAATCAGTCATGATCTCAAATGTAGGAGACACTTTCCTCAGCCAGCAGTGCAAGAGAGGTCATTACTTCAGGCATCAATGGTTACATGAATACTGATCACATGGTAACACCGGGAATCTGAAGAACTAGTGTGCCTTTTGGCAAGTAGATGGAAAGAATACAGGACATAGGAGAAGATCCAGGGATCCACCACTGTGGTGTATGATGCACAGACTCCAGGAGTGAATTGAAGGCATGAAGACACTCGAAGACACCTCAAAGACACTCTATCAAAATCAAGCAAGCCTTTTATACCTTTACAGGGGGCTGATGTGTCAGCCTGTAACTATGCTCAGTAATTTTCCACTTAGCTCTTTTTTTCTATTACAGACACAGCAACTTAGCAACTCCCTTTATCTACAAGGCCACAAGCTCTGCAGACTACTCCGTATCTTAAAGTTTCTCTTCTTGCTCCCATGGCTTCCTTCCAACAAGCATAACTGTGTCTCTCTTCCAAGGTCGATCTTCACTCACTGATGCCATTGAACTAGCTCGAGACACACCCACATCTCCCCGTTCTTTATATATAAAAAAGGCTTGTTTCAATGCTCTATTAAAGTTTGCACACATTTTAACATACACGGAATAAGGATCAGAATACATATAAAAAATGAATAAGCACCCTACACCTATTTGTAACAAGCTCTTTATCCATGCAGTTAAACCTAATCTACTAAAAAGATTTCAAAAAATGTTAAAACCATCACTTTGTTTTAGTTTCTGTACTCCTTCTTGCAAGTTTTCAATACTTTTGTGAATAGATTCAGAATGGTCAGACAGATTCATACAACAAAGTCCATCAAAATCCTGACAGCCATGACCTTGCGCTAACAATAAAAAATCTATTGCAGCTCTATTCTGTAGCTTAGCATGTCTTATTGAATCAACATCTGTCAATATTCCACTCAGGGCTAATGAAGTTGCATTAGTTTGTTTTGCAAGCCAACAGCCAAGCTTATTCAAGGTGGTTAACGCTTGTGCTGTTCCTACTCCTGGAGCCAATATAGATGCTGCTATAATTTCACCAGGGCTCCAAAATTCCATATTATCTTTACAATCAGTTTTAAAGGCATGTGCAGGGCGTTTGTGGTGGCATAACTTTTGAGTTATAATCATGGATGTATTGGGTGTTAACCTTCCAATGCTACATGGTCCTCCTTTTGCATGGGAGGGAATGCCAGGCCACGCGCAATCTCCACAAATTAGAAATAATCCTGTGGGCAGTTTAAGTGGACGATTGCTAGACCTTGATATATTAGGAGAAGTATATTTACACCAAGCACTAGTATTTCTATACACAGGTATGGTAGCATTTAACCACTGAATCATTTTTATATCATCTTTGCCTGTGTAGTTGAAATATAAAAATAATCCATTTTTACAGATCCTAATAAGTCCAGTTCCTGTGGTTCAATCCCACCATATGCTAAATATGAAACCCAACCATCCCAATTGTTAACCACATCTCCAAATTTCTGAATTATGATCTGTTTATCTGAATAAACAGGCCAATCATCAACAGGTTGTCCAACCAGACAGGTTGTAAAAGGATTTTCTGGAGAAGCAGTTGACAGACATAGTGTGTCCTGTCCCATGCGATTGGCCAAGGTTACCCAGATGTTGCTTTTGGGTTGAGATGGGATCTATATTGATGCAGCTGACATCATGGCACAGGTGATGGCGATGACTGAGATAATGATGGCTTGATCCATTGAGCTGGTACCCATCTTGGGTGAAACTGTGGAAACACAAGCATACCCTCTTCCCCAAGTTATTAATGGAAAAAGACCCTCCCACTGATTTGTCTGTAAATATTTTACTAAAACTTGTGCTTTCTCATTAGATTTTGAAGCATTGTGTAAGCCAAAATGGCATTGTATAGGTCCTTCCTCCGTCCAACGATTTAAAAAATTCAAAACATAACAAGCTTTAGCTATATGCTCCTGTGGAGTTAACCCTAGACTCCCCCTTTTTTGTTTTTGCAACATAGATTTGAGTGCTACATGTGTGTTTGATAATGGCTTAGCCTGTGGGAGAATGTGGAATGCCTGTAATATGCTGAATTCCCCATTGTTGAAAAAATGTCTGTGTCTTATGTGCTATATAGCCTGGGCCATTTCTGTTTTTATTGTTTTTGGAACTCCCAGGGTGGCAAAGGCCATAATAAAGTGTCTGCAAACATCTTTTGCTTTTTCACCTGAGTGTACTGATGCATAAATGCAAGATGAAAAGGTGTTGATAGAGACATGTACATATTCGTACTTGCCAAACTCTGGTATATGAGTAACATCTGTCTGCCAAATTTCAAGTGACGAAAGACCTCGAGGATTAGTTCCGATTGACGGTGCAGGCAAAACTTGCTGACAATCGGGACATGTCTTGCTCGGTCTTGAGTCAGTTGAAATGTGCGTTGCAGTACTTTTGCATTTTGATGATAAAATTCACGAGATAAATGAGCCTGTGCAAAACTGTCACGTAAGACCTGCATGGTACCTGCAAGCCTGTCTGCTTGTGTGTTTCCCTCACTTATGGGGCCGGGTAGGGAGGTATGTGAGCGTACGTGTTGTATAAAATATGGATGTGCCTGTCAATCTAGGAGCCACTTGAGCTCCCAGAGAAGAGCAATTAAGGCTTTGTGTGAGACTTCCTTCAAAAAGGAGTGTTCTAGCCTAGAAACAAAGTCTGCAATGTAGGCAGAATCTGTGATAATGTTTATTGGGGTAGTCCATAATTTGAAAACACAGACTACTGCAGAGAGTTCTACTACCTGAGGCAATCCTGTGACAATATGTATGTGGCTTTTCCAGTTTCCTTCATCATCTCTCCAAACTATCACTGCTCGACCTGTGTTACCAGACCCATCAGTGAATACTGTAGGGGCATCAGCTATTGGTGTGATAGCTAATTGTGAAGTAGGTAAAAGAGAAAGAGAGTGCAGGGATTGTATAATTTTGTGTCCTGGGAAATGAATACTTACCAGTCCTGTAAAATCTGCTAGAGCACACTGTAGAGGAATTTTTAAATGACCGAGGACATATGTTACCATTGTCTGGGTTGGACAACCAAGGCCTGTTAGTTGAAGCTGCAGAGCAGCTTTAAATTGTCCTTGGAACAAGCAGTGTGATAAAGAAAACAAGCTATGCACAAACAAGAAGCCAGGTGCAGAGCAAGTCCTGGGAACCACAAAATCAACACACTCTCATCGGCACATTCTGATCAGGTGCCTGCAGCATGCTCACCAATCAGCAACACGGACGCCCGTGTGACCAGAAACTTTTATCCAATCAGCTGTGTGTAGAATTGCGTGAGTGGTTGGTTTAAGTTTGTGTGGATAACTGGCTAGCTGAAAAAGGTCACATAGACATAGTCCAGCTGGCTGGACAAAAATGCACATCACTCTCAGCTTATCTGAAGTAAAGCAAAAATACACTATCCTTGGCTGTTCTTGTTACACAATAACAGGAAGATCGCGGTGGGAAAAGAATGTTACAGGTGGGAACAGATAACTACAGAAGAGAAACTAGGGGCAGGCTTGGTATTTAGGCAACTAACCAATAATGAGCTTAACTTTTGTAATATGTATGAGCTAATTATAAGAAGGCATAAAAGGTGACTGTAAGGGACAATAAACGAAGTCTGCTGATTACTCATATTGAGTGACTGTGTCTTCCCTCCGTCGCGACAAGTTTGTTTAATAAAGTGAGCGTGACATGTAGCCATATTGGTGTGATTGTCGTGACTTGGCCGACTCTCCACGGGGGACCCTCTTCGGCACGCTGAAAAAAAAAAGAATGGTGAGTTAAAAAAGTTAGTTGTTTTGTATCTAGAGGCAAATAGATAACATTAGGATCAACACCATCTAAAGTTAATAAATGCTCTCTTCCTTTCTGAATTGCCATAGCTATCATTTCAATAGCTGTGGTAACTGTTTTTCCAAAATTATGTTGTAAAAATATCCATTCCAGAATAATCAAAGGATATATGTCTTGTGGAACCCACTGTGTGTGCTAAGAGACCATAGGGTTGAAAAGTTGAATAAAAAATGAAAAAGCTAATAGGGTAGTCCATTTTTCACCTATGAGCCATTTGACCTGCTAATTTTACAACGACTTTATCGAGAGCAGTTTTTGCAGAGAGAGTAAGCATTCGAGGAGATGTCAAGTCTTGATCTTCTTCCAATAGTTTAAAGAGGGGATGGAGTTCTTCAGTAGATATCCCTAAGAGAGGACGAACCCAATTTATGGTTCCTAACAGTTTTTGTAAATCATTCAGAGTCCTTATTTCTGTTTGCAAGGTGATATGTTGAGGTTGGATGTTCTGATATTTTCCTTCCTAAATATCGCCAATGTGGTGTTTCTTGTATTTTTTCTTCTGCAGTTTTGAGTCCTGCTGTTGAGACTGCTTGGACTACTTGCTGTTTCACTTATTGGGCTGTCTGTTTTGATTCTGCAGCAATTAAGATGTCATCCATATACCGGTGCTGGCACACAGATTGCTGCAGCTCCACGGGGGGGCCAGTCGGAGGGGTGATTTGTTGTCATAGCGCAACCCCTCATGGTGCTCCGCTTGGAGTTTCCCAGTAAGGTCAAAGACTAGCCATTCTGGTCAAATTTTGATCGTCATTGATTGGCATAATACGACATAATTACGACAGCATAGACAGATTCCAGTTGGACACCCTTTATTATTTACTTTTGCTTTCAGACAGTTCTTTCACAGATGGCTGTACTGACCGCACGAAAAGCATTGCTGTGATTTAACTGATAGCACTGCAAATGCTTCCACAATCAGAGACAAATCATGCTGTCTAGACCCAATATTCATACAAGCATTCAACATATCATCAATGCTAGGATTCTTTAAAATTTGTAATACTTTCTGACAGTCAGGGTTGGCATTTTCAATAGCAAGTTGTTTAAAAATATATTCACGTGCTTTCTCACTATCAATCTGCTTTTCCAAAGCCTCATTAAGTCTGTCCAAAAATTTCATAAATGGTTCATTTGCTTCTTGTTTAATTTTGACAAAAGGCTGCCTCTGTTTACCCGCTTCAGGGACAGTTTTCAAAGCATCGAGTGCCAATTGTTTTACTTGCTGCAAATCTGCCTGGCAAATCCTAGCTTGCGCAGTGTTGGTGCTATGATCAGCTTGTCCTAGTAATACATCTACACTGACCACTCACAGTGGATCACGCACCCCCAACACTGTTCTCAGCAGCTTGGACGCCTGCAAGCTGCCTCATTTTTGACTCCCACATAGTGTATTGCTGTGGATAACTGACTAGCTGAAAAGGGTCACATAGACATAGTCCAGCTGGCTGGACAAAAATGCACATCGCTCTCAGCTTATCTGAAGTAAAGCAAAATACACTGTCTTTGGCTGTCCTTGTTACACAGTAACAGGAAGATTTCGGTGGGAAAAGAATGTTGCAGGTGGGAACAGAAAACTACAGAAGAGAAACTAGGGGCAGGCTTGGTATTTAGGCAACTAACCAATAATGAGCTTAACTTTTGTAATATGTATGAGCTAATTATAAGAAGGCATAAAAGGTGACTGTAAGAGACAATAAACGAAGTCTGCTGATCACTCATATTGAGCGACTGTGTCTTCCCTCCGTCGCGACAAATGGCGCCCGAACAGGGACCCTAGAGAGGGCTGAACCTGCGAGCCACGGTTCGACGGAGATTCGGGTACCGGTCCTGAAAGCAGCGCAGGAGGCGGAAGGGCACAGTCCCCGCGCCCGGGAGCACCTACAGAGGGTCCCGCCGGCCACGCGTCGCCGAAGTCTCGCAAAGGCTGCAACAGCGCTGACGAAGGTATGGAGAGACAAGCGACGTATGATTCGCTCATATGCTTTTTAGAAAAGCGGAGCGTTCAGGACATAGATTGTAAAAAGGAATTACTCGGGTTATTAGCGTATGGGATAGCATCCGGGACCCCCGCGGCAGCGGCGAGCGGCGGCGCAGCCCGGCAGGCCCCTTCCCGGCCGCGGTTTCTCTCCAAGGCGGCACCCCCCCCCTCCACCCCCCCCGCTCCGATCGGCGCCATGGCGATGCAAGCGGCCAAGCGAGCTAACATCCGGCTGCCCCCAGAGGTCAATCGGATCCTTTATATTCGGAACCTGCCGTATAAAATCACAGCGGAGGAAATGTATGATATTTTTGGGAAATACGGACCTATTCGACAAATCAGAGTTAGAAACACTCCTGAAACAAGAGGAACAGCTTAAGCTTCTCAAGGAAAAATACGGAATTCATTACAAACCCACCAAAAAAAGTGCTTCAGATGTCCCCTACAAGAAATGGGTTTCTGCCTTGACCTAGCAAACATCTCTGTGCTTAAAGAGAAGCCTTTTTGCCTTGATGGAGATAATTTATGCTGTATTCTGTATTTATGCTGTATTCTGAATGTGGAAATTGGTTGGGACTAGGAGGCTGGCTTAAAGGCATTTTGCAAACGGGATTATTATTTTTGATCATTATTGTAATAATAGTTTCTTGATCAAAACCAGCCAACACTATTTGTAAGCATTAGGCATATCTGAAGAGAATGCCTTTATTTGAATCAGCAGTTAAGGTGTAGTTTAGTCTGAGGCTGTGGTTTTATCTGCTTCTGGTGAATTTTTGAAGTGATGAAATCAGAGATACAAGGTATACTAAGAGTTATGAGGTAATAAGGTAATAATCTAAGTAAGGGTGCTGTCTTTTATATCTACAAGTGCAATATGCTTTTATGTAGCAGAGAGAAACTTTAACAATAATGTTGCTTGAGCGAGATGTGCATGTGACAACTTGGGAAAAGGGATATCACAACTGGAGTGCAACAGTGTTTCTACGTCTGGCAGAGTGAAATCTTTCAAGACCTGAGTTTAGACAGTCTAAAATAAGTTGTTAGTATACAGAAAACCCATCTTAAGCCTCTTTTGCTTACATAGTGTAATGGAAGTCAACTGCTATTGTAGAGAATTAATGATTTTTAATACATATTAACAAATGCTACTATTTTAACTTGAGGCAGTTGAGTGAGAAATACTCTCGTGTAGCATTTGAGGGAATGTCACCATAAATCGCACTTACATTAAGACTGCATTTTTAATTACTGTACTCGTTAAGATTCGATGATGCCATAAGGCTAAGGCCTTTTATCACAGATTGGTTCTGAACTAAAAGGTGTGTGCACATGTAGATATGCACATTTGTGTTATTTTCCTTAATTGGCTACAAAATAATATAATTAGGTTGGGGACTAGATCTTGGGAATTTGTCTATTATACTTCTGTTTGTTAAGGAACATGCATAACACACAGCACCCATGTAGGCTTGGCTTGTGGCATAGTTGTCAAATTTAGCATAGACATTCAGACAGATAAGCAACGTACTCTTCTTGTGTGTATCACCTACAAGCCATTATGGCTTAGTGTGTAAATCTGTATGTAACTATTGAAAAAAACACTTATGAATGTATATAGCTTAGAACTAATTTTTCCCCTTTGTTAATTCTTTGATATCAATGAGGTATTCTTCAGAAAATGTATGGACTGGTTGGTTGCATAAGGGCAGTTGTTATTTGGACAGAAAATTGTTAATGGTCAGGGATTTTCCACTAAAATATTTGCAAATATTCCTAGTCAAACATCATTTTGGTTTCTTTTTGGGTTTTGAGCTTGCATTAGTCCATGTTCAGAACTTTAAAATTACCTTTGAATTTTTTAAACTTTTTATATCACTGGAACAGAAAGAGCATCTAAATTAAAGCTTCAAGCTAACTTTATTTTTCAAGTATTTCAGGAATTATACTTCTGAACTGACATTTTATAAGTTGGCTGTGTATTTTCCTGTGTTAAAACGCTGTTATTGAAAATGGTCAACCAAGCCTATGTCACCCAAAATAAAAACGGGGGAATTGTGGATAACTGGCTAGCTGAAAAGGGTCACATAGACATAGTCCAGCTGGCTGGACAAAAATGCACATCGCTCTCAGCTTATCTGAAGTAAAGCAAAATACACTGTCTTTGGCTGTCCTTGTTACACAGTAACAGGAAGATTTCGGTGGGAAAAGAATGTTGCAGGTGGGAACAGAAAACTACAGAAGAGAAACTAGGGGCGGGCTTGGTATTTAGGCAACTAACCAATAATGAGCTTAACTTTTGTAATATGTATGAGCTAATTATAAGAAGGCATAAAAGGTGACTGTAAGAGACAATAAACGAAGTCTGCTGATCACTCGTATTGAGCGACTGTGTCTTCCCTCCGTCGCAACATATTGCATGTCCGTCATTATCAAGTGAAACAGCATTTTAAAATCATTAGGGGTAAACACATGAGTATCACAGAGAGACTCTACTAAATGAGCCCCAAGTCCATGGTCTGTAACTGTTCTCCTGATATCTTTAATAAGAGCATACAAGGGAGCTTCCCATCGCAGATCTTGATCTGGCACATATGCCACAGGGAAAGCACGCAGCACATCTGTATCCCCCGCTCACTTTGCTTCCCCTTTTACAGCTGTCCATTTATCATGAGGGTCTGGAGGGTATAAATCTGGCTCTTTTTCTGGATCAGTAAGCTCTGGTTCAAGAGGATTACCTGTGTCATCATTGAGAGTATCAGGTGGTATAGCTGCAAGAGCAGTAGCAGCAGGTTTAGTTTTTGGTCTTATGGCAGGCTCTGCTAAAGAGGGTGGTGATGAAGGAGCTGAAGAAGCTGTTTCTGCTTCTTTTGATTGTGAGCCAGCATGAGCTTTTAAAGTTTCAAAAATAATTCCCCAAGGGCTCAACAGAGTAGCTGCTACCTTATCATTTTTTGTAGCACAGTCCCATAGATGGACGTCTATTTTATCCCAAATCTCTAGAGTATAAATGTTAGTGGTATTGACAGATGGGTCGGCTTTTGATGCCCATAGAAGAATGCGTTTTAATTCTTCCTCATCTATTTTCTTCCTATACTTCTTAAGAATGTTAGCAAAAGCTTGTAAAAGAGTTCTCTCTTCCTTTGTTAAAGCAGTCCCCATACTTATCAGTCGCTTACCTTCATCCTGCAATAGGTAACTGAGCATGCTGGATATGCTTCCTTTCAGCGTATACACTTCCTTTCAGTGTGTAGTCCCATAGTTTGGCTGAGCTACACCACTGGATCAACAGCTAGTTGATTTTGAGCCCCACGTTGGGTGCCATTTGTGGCGTATGATGCATGGACTCCGGGAGCGGATCGAAGACATGAAGACACTCGAAGACACCTCAAAGACACTCTATCAAAATCAAGCAAGCCTTTTATACCTTTACAGGGGGCTGATGTGTCAGCCTGTAACTATGCTCAGTAATTTTCCACTTAGCTCTTTTTTTCTATTACAGACACAGCAACTTAGCAACTCCCTTTATCTACAAGGCCACAAGCTCTGCAGACTACTCCGTATCTTAAAGTTTCTCTTCTTGCTCCCATGGCTTCCTTCCAACAAGCATAACTGTGTCTCTCTTCCAAGGTCGATCTTCACTCACTGATGCCATTGAACTAGCTCGAGGCATACCCACACACTAGAGTTATCTATGACAAGTAGAAACATGGACCACGATGAAAATGTTTCAAGGATACCATAAACACACCTTTGATTGGATACTAACTGGCCTGTGCTTTGGGTCTCTTAGCTGCACATAGGGACTAAAGTATATACTGCCCTGAGGCTTCCTGCTTGGGCAGGAAAAGACTGCAAGAGGTAACAGACACTATAGTATAATAAAAGAGTTGGGTTTTTTTAAATGAACTCTGGCATGGACTGTGTGATAGATGTAATAGACACTGAATCTGATTGCTGACCTTATCCAAAACTCTAGAAAAACTGCATATTGTTTGTTATATGACGATACTTGTATGCTGCCAAGAATCAGCAAATTTACAAACTAAAAGACTCAGATCATTCAATCAGGAGAAATCCGAAGGAAAAGTAGAATCATAGAATCATTTAGGTTGGAAAAGACTCTTAAGATCATAGAGTTGACTCTTAAGATCAACCGTTAACCTAACACTGCCAAGTCCACTGCTAAACCATGTCCCTAAAGCGCCACATCTACACGTCTCTTAAAATACCTCCAGGGATGATGATTCAACCACTCAACCTTCTTTCAGATAGTTGTAGATAGCTATAAGGTCTCCCCTCAGACTCCTCCAGACTAAACAACCCCAGCTCCCTCAGCCACTCCTCTAGACCTGTTCTCTAGAAGACTTGTTCTCTAGACCCTTCACCAGCTTTGTTGCCTTTCTTTGGACATGCTCCAGCACCTCAGTGTCTTCCTTGTAGTACATAGCCCAAAATGGAACACAGTATTTGAGGCGCAGCCTCACCAGTGCTGAGTACAAAGGGACAATCACTTCCCTACCTTTGCTGGCCACACTATTTCTGATACAAGCCAGGATGCTATTGGCCTTCTTGGCCACCTGGGCACACTGCCAGTTCATATTCAGCCAGCTGTCAACCAGAACCCCCAAGACCTTTTAGAATCACAGAATCATAGAATGTTTTGGATTGGAAGGGACCTTAAAGACCATCTAGTTCCAACACACACAGACACACCCACACACCCCCACCATGGGCAGAGACACCTTCCACTAGACCAGGTTGCTCGAAGCCCCATCCAACCTGGCCTTGAACAATTCCAGGGAGGGGGCATCCACAACTTCTCTGGGCAACCTGTTCCAGTATCTCACCACCCTCACAGTAAAGAATTTCTTCCTAATATCTAATCTAAATCTAGTCCAAATACTTTCTTTCAGTTTAAAACTATTACCCCTTCTCCTATCACTACATGCTCTTGTACAAAGTCCCTCTCCGGCTTTCTTGTAGACTCCCTTTAGGTACTTGAAGGCTGCTATAAGGTCTCCCTGGAGCCTTTTCTTCTCCAGGCTGAACAACCGAACTCTCTCAGACTGTCTTCATAGGAGATGTGCCTCCAACCCCCTGATCATCTTCGTGGACCTCCTCTGGACCAGCTAGAGCAGGTCCATGTCCTTCTTATGTTGTGTGCCTCAGAACTGAACACAGTACTCCAGGTGGGGTCTCACAAAAGTGCAGTACAGGGGGACAATCATGTCCCTTCACCTGCTAGCCAAGCTTCTTTTGATGCAGCCCAGGATTTGGTTGGCTTTCTGGGCTGCAAGCATAAATCACTGGGCCATGCTGAGATTCTTGTCCACCAGTGCCCCCATGTCTTTCTCTTCAGTGCTTCTTTCAGTCCGTTCTCTGCCCAGTCTTTCTTTGTGCCTGGGATTGCCCCAACCCACTTGGCTTTGTTGAACTTAATGAGGTTTGCACAGGCCCACCTCTCAAACCTGTCAAGGTCCCTCTGGTTGGCATCCCTTCCCTCAGGTGTGTCAACTGCACCACACAGTTTGGTGGTGTTGGCAAAGTTGCTGAGGGTGCACTCAGTCCCACTGACCATGTTACCAACAAAGACATTAAACAGCACTGATCACAATATCAGCCCCTGAGGAACGCCACTTGTCACCAGTCTCTACTTGGACATTGAGCCATTGACCACAACTCTGAATGTGACAACGACGTGATTTAAACCCAGCTGGCAACCAAGCACCATGCAGCTACTTGCTAACTCCCCCTCACCCAGAGGGATGGGGGAGAGAATCAGAAAGGAATGTAAAACTCAAGGGTTCAGATAAGAACAATTTAATAGGTAAAGCAAAAGCTGCGCACTCAAGCAAAGCAAAGCAAGGTATTCATTCACCACTTCCCATCAGCAGGCAGGTGCTCAGCCATCCCCAGGAAAGCAGGGCTCCATCACGCATAACGGTTACTTGGGAAGACAAATGCCATAATGCCAAATGTCCCCCCCTTCCTCCTTCCTCCCCCAGTTTATACATTCAGCCTGATGTCACATGGTATGGAATACCTCTTTGGCTAGTTCAGGTCACCTGATAATACCAGTCTCGTAACCATTTGTTGATTCGCCAGATTCAACTGGCCCATTCAAACCCCTTTCCTTTGATCAGGAGTATTCATGAAAAAAGCACCTGTGCACTAGAGTCCCTTACTCCTGTTCCCAGGGTTCTGTAATCATTCTTGATGCTCCTCAGACTGCTCCTGGCTGTATCACTGGTGCCCACATGAAACAGTAGTGGTGGATAATAGTCTGTGGACTGTACGAGGCTAGGTAGTCTCTAGGTAACATCTCTGATACAAGCCCCCAGTAAGCAGCACACCTCTCTAGAGAGTGTGTCATGCAGGCGAATGGGTGCCTCCATACCTGTCAGAAGGGAGTCACCTACTATCACCCATTGCCTTTTCTTAGTTGTGCTGGTTGTTATACGGGGAGCAGATTGGGCTGCCTTACTCAGCTCCAGCATCTCTCCTGATGTGATGTGTTGTCCTGGTTTCAGTTAGGATGGAGTTAATTTTATTCTTAGTAGTTAGCACAGTGCTGTGTTTTGGCTATGATGTGAGAACAATGTTGATAGCACACTGATGGTTTTAGTTGTTGCTGGGCAATGTTTATACTGAGTCAAGGACTTTTTGGTTTCTTTGGCCCTGCCAGTGAAAAGGCTGGAGGTGCATGGGAAATTGGGAGGGGACACAGCCAGGACAGGTGACCCAAGCTGGCCAAAGAGGTATTCCATACCATATGACATCATGCTGAGTATATAAACTGGGGGAAGAAGAAGGAAGGGGGGGACATTTGGCATTATGGCATTTGTCTTCCCAAGTAGCCATTATGCGTGATGGAGCCCTGCTTTCCTGGGAATGGCCGAACACCTGTTTGCCAAAGGGAAATAGTGAATGAATTCCTTGTTTTGCTTTGCTTGCGTGCGTGGGTTTTTCTTTACCTATTGAATTGTTCTTATCTGAACCCTTGAGTTTTACATTCCTTTCCGATTGTCTTCCCTATCCCTCTGGGTGAGAGGAGTTCGCAAGTGGCTGTCTGGTACTCTAGTTGTCGGCCAGGGTTAAACCATGACATGGGTCTTCAGTCTGCACAGCAGCAAAGTGGTTCTGCAAGGGCACCTCAGGCTTCAGGGCAAGTGTCTTCCCCCTGCAGGTCCTTGCCATTGCGAGCTTCTATTCTCCTACATTGCTGGCACCCCTTCCTTCTGTGTGTACTGGTTGGTGAGTGTTTGGCTGTTTTGCTGTAGGTTGTGGGTCTACTGTAGACTGTGCTTGGAACCAGCTATCTACTCCTCGGCCTCCCTGATGTCACACAGCCTTTTCACTGCCTCCTGCTGCAGGAGGTCCTTCCTGGGCACACCTTTTGCAGGCAAGTCTGCTGCCTGTCCTTGCCCCAGGAGAAAGTTCTAGGCGCTTCCTGCAGTCTGAGGTTTGCACTGCAGCCTCTCCCTTGAGCAGCTCTGTCTGGGCGAAGGCATTGGTCACCACTGGGGTAGATGGTGCAGACCCATCAGCCAGAGCTCCAGCCTTGGCTCTCAGATGAGTGCCCACCATTCTGCCTTGAGGGTCAGGTAGGATGAATGCCCTTGACCTGTGCAGATGGACACAGAAAGGTGCCCAGTTGCTGGGTTATGTGGGCTTCAAGTCTCTCCACTTGGCCAGTGGAATGTCCCCCCCTTTGAAATGGCGGCCTCTCTGTGTGCCCTCCCGCAAAAACTACCGTGCCATGCCGTGGCTGACTTCCAGGACCTGTTTGCCCACTCTGTTCATAGTGCTCCTGGTTGATAGCACTCCCTAGGGCTGCCCTTTGTGGGAGCAGCAGGGGTGGTCAAATAACTCCTGGTCCCGCCCATGCCTCATCAGCTGTTCTTATGCCACTCTAATGCAACCTGCACACTCCTGGCAATTTTCCACCAAGCAGCTTTCCAGCAACTCTTCCCCAAGCCTGTAGCATTGCATGGGGTTGTTGTGACCCAAGTGCAGGACCCAGAACCTCTCCTTATTGAACCTCATACAATTGACCTTGGCCCATCAATCCAGACTGTCCAGAACCCTCTGCAGAGCCTTTCTACCCTCAAGCAGATCAATACTCCTGCGTAACTCAGAGCAATCTGCAAACTTACAGAGGGTGCACTCGATCTCTTCATGCAGATCATCAATAAATACATTTAACAGATCTTGCCCCAAAACTGAGCCCTGGCGAATACCACTTGTGACCGGATGCCAACTGGATGTAACTCCATCCACCACAAAACTTTTGGGCCCAACCATTGTCATGGTTTAACCCCGACTGGCAATCAAGCATCACGCAGCTGCTTGTTCACTACCCCCTAACCCAGAGGGATGGGGAGGACAATCAGAAAGGAATGCAAAACTCAAGGGTTCAGATAAGAACAATTCAATAGATAAAGCAAAAGCTGTGCATACAAGCAAAGAAAAACAAAGAATTCATTCACCACTTCCCATGGGCAGGCAGGCCTCTATCATGCGTAACAGTTACTTGGGAAGACAAACGCCATAATACCAAATGTCCCCACCTTCCTTCTTCTTCCCCCAGTTTATAAACTCAGCATGATGTCATATGGTATGGAATACCTCTTTGGCTAGCTTGGGTCACCTGTCCTGGCTGTGTCCCCTCTAATTCCCTGTGCCCCTCCAGCCTTCTTGCTGGTGCATCCCAAGAAACAGAAAAGTCCTTAACTTAGTATAAAAATTACCCAGCAACAACTAAAATCATCACTGTGCTATCAGCATTGTTCTCACACCAAAGCCAAAACACAGCACTGTACCAGCTGCTAAGAAGAAACCTAACTCTATCCCAGCTGAAATCAGGACAGCTGTCTAGACAGTTTTTTACCCAGTGAAGAATATGCTTCTCCAAGACTTGAGCATCCAGTTTCTCCAGGAGAATGCTCTGGGAGATCGTGTCAAAGGCTTTACTAAAGTCCAGGTAGACAATGTCCACAAATTTTCCCTCATCCACTAAGCAGGTCACCTTATCATAGAAGGAGATAAGGTTAGTCAAGTTGGTAATTGTCCTGGTTTCTGCACTTGCCATGGGGCTTGCTTGCCTTACTGTATATTAGAGTCTACTTCTCGTTAGTGGCTGCTTCCTGCTCTCAATGCTCACTGTACTGCTGTACTGCTTATCATCTTACTGTGCTGTGCCCGGGAACATTTTGATAACAGCAATGGCAATGTGCCGGGGCTTGCAGATGGCCAGGGCATGGCTCCTGTTTCTGTGTTGCTGTACTGGACAGCCTGGAGCTCCCGTGCGAACTCGAGTCAAAGGGACTGTGTGACCTGTGGATGAGTCCACATGGGAGCAGGACACCCCAAAGCCCCTGTAGCCGTGACTAAGTCCATGCCCAAGCAGGTAGATCTTGGAGTGTCTGTGGCCATGGTTATGTCTGTGCCGCAGCAGCTATGCTTCTGAAGGAATTGTGGCCCAAGGACAAGTCCATGTTGGAGAAGGTGCACCTCGAAGCATCTGGGGCCATAGATAAGTCCATGATGCAGTAGGTACACCCAGAAGCATCAGTGGCTGTGCATGAGGTCATGATGGAGCACCTCAAAGCGTGTGGCCATGGATAAGCCCACAACAGAGCAGGTACAGCCCTGGAGGGATTGCAGCCAGGGATAAGGCCGTGCTGGAGCTGATTTACTTCTGAAGGGACTGTGGCCAGGGATAAGGCCATGCTGGAGCAGGTCTATGGTCATGGCCCATGGATAAGGCCATGTTGGAACAAGTGCACTTCGAAGTGACTGTGGCTGTGGATGAGTCTATGCCGCAGCAGGTACACCCCTGGAGACGCTGCAGCTTGTAGCTGAGGCTCCACTTGGAGCAGGTACAACCCTAAGGGACTGCAGTCTAGGGATAAGTCCAAGCTGGAGCAGGGGCAAGGGGAGGAGTTCATTGCAATGTTAAACCCTATGGGCTGGTCCGTAGGGACCAGGGGTGGAGATTGTAATGGATATACCTTTAAATTGTTGTAATCCATGTTTCATTTTATAGGAATGACCATAGCAGGAACCACCTGGACCATTGGAGGACAAGCCTTACAAGAAGCGGTGCAAGTGCAGCAGTGACCTGACCTGAGCTGGCTTTGATGCCTGATAACCTCATACAATACACAACCTCTCTTCTCCTGAGTGACCACCATAAGAGCTCATGTTCATGGACTAAATGAACTCAATGGACATTTTGTGGACATTTTATAGACATTTTTACAGAGGTCGTCCGTAGACAAGGGGAATTATGTCTGTGTATTGTATCAAATGATGGGAAAGGGGGTGGTGGTTAATGAGGTTGTATTGGAAAGTGTGGCATGATGTATATGGTACGGAATAAGGGGTGGATTCTGTCCTGGTTTCAGCTGGGATAGAGTTAATTTTCTTCTTAGCAGCTACTAAAGTGATGTATTTTGGCTATGATGTGAGAACAATGCTGATAGCACAGTGATGTTTTTAGTTGTTGCTGGGTAATGCTTATATTAAATCAAGAACTTTTCAGTTTCTTGGGCCCTGCCGGCCAGAGGGCTGGAGGGGCATGGGAAATTGGGAGGGGACACAGTCGGGACAGGTGACCCAAGCTAGCCAAAGAGGTATTCCATACCATATGACGTCATGCTGAGTATATAAACTGGGGGAAGAAGAAGGAAGAGGGGGGGACATTTGGTATTATGACATTTGTCTTCCCGAGTAGCTGTTATGTGTGATGGAGCCCTGCTTTCCTGGGGATGGCTGAACACCTGCCTGCCCATGGGAAGTAGTTAATGATTTCCTTGTTTTGCTTTGCTTGCCTGCACGGCTTTTTCTTTACCTATTGAATTGTTCTTATCTGAACCCTTGAGTTTTACATTCCTTTCTGATTCTCTTCCCTATCCCTCTGGGTGAGGGGGAGCAGGAAAGCGGCTGCATGGTGCTTAGTTGCTGGCTGGGTTTAAACCAGAATAGTAATAAAAGAATTGTTGGAAAGCTTGACAATGTAGTAAAATAAGATATTTTCAGACTTATAGATACAGTATATTCAGTTACAATGTGGGTGCTTTTCACACCCAATCTGAAAATCCAAAATAAAACATGATAAAGAAGATATTTTTCAATTTATCACTATACAGAGCAATAATCCTTTAAAATAGCACAAACTGCATCCAAATATTTGGAAAAAAAAATAGGATATTTATTTGATTATATAAACTCTTTAGGGTAAGGAATATTTCCAATTAGCGCCTCTGTATTTGGAAAAGTTTAACAATAATTTAAAGTTATTCCACACAGTAAACGCACAGAAAGTATTAAAAGTTTGTATTTCAGCATATTCATTTAAGTAAAGGCATATTTTTTAGACTGTAAATACTTGGCAATAAAATGCTTATATGAGGAAATATTTATCTTTAGATTAACTAAGAATTCTGAAGTATGGGTGTGATAGTGCAACATTTATTCTATGTATCTTCTTAAAAGAAAACAGGCCACATAGTATACTGATTTACAACCTGAGAAGTCCTCATGAAAGGTGACTTCATTATACAACCAACGTAGAACTTGTCTTACTGTATTTAATTCAAGATACTCATATAGTCCAAAGAACACTTGCATTTACATAGAGTTAACCTCAGTGACTTTGGTAGGGCAGAGCATCCAAAGAAGAGACCAGAACTGAACTCTTTAATTTGTAAATATCGAAAGGAAATACAAAAACCACCACAACACAATTAGAGAGTATCTTCCTTCCTGTATTCAAAAGAAGAAAACTAAGCTTACTTACTGAGCTCATACTAAAATCCTTTTCATTGCTTAAAGACCACTCAGAGGAACGACAGTTTGCTATAAACCTAAATTAAATATCTAAAATCACTGAAAATAAATCTGACAAGCTAAGAATTTGTGCTTTCAGTCCTTTTCTGGTTATATAGTTCTAGTGCCTATCATTAGTTTACACTGAAATTTAGTAAAGTACTCATACTATTAACTGTATTTTTTTATTGCAATGTAAAGAATAAATTGGTTACGATAACTAAAGAAGTAAACTGTTGCCATGGTTTAACCCCAGCTGGTAACAGTACCACGAAGCCACTCGCTCACTCCCCCCTCACCCAGAGGGATGGGGAGGAGAATCAGGAAAATAATGTAAAACTCGAGAGCTGAGATAAGAACAAATTAATAATTCAAATAAAACAATAATAATAATAATAATAACAATAATAATGATAACAATTATAATGAAAAGGAGGGAGAGGTACAAATTTAAAAGGTAAGGGAGAAAAGAAAACAAGTGATGCATGATACAATTGCTCACCACCCACTGACCAATACCCAGTCTGTGTCCAAGCAGCAACCTACCAGCCTCGGCCAACTACCCCCAGTTTATACGCCAAGCATGACATCCTATGCTATGGAATATCCCTTTAGCTAGTTCAGGGCAGCTGTCCTGGCTGTGTCCCCTCCCAGTTTCCCATGCACCTCCAGCCTTCTCGCTGGCTGGGCCCAAGAAACCAAAAAGTCGTTGACTTAGTATAAACATTACCCAGCAATAACCAAAAACATATGTGTGTTATCTCACACCAAATCCAAAACACAGCACTGCACCATCTACTAAGAAGAAAATTAACTCCACCCCAGCTGAAACCAGGACAGTATCCACCCCCTAATCAAAACCATTTACATCATGACTCATTTTCCAATAAATCATCACCTTTCTTATCTTTTAATATAAATACACAGATATCATTCCCTTAGTCTATGGATCATCCCTCTAAAAGTTCTTTGAGTTCATTTAGTCCATGACATTGTGGTCCATCTGTTATAACAGTCTTTCAAGGCAGAGAAGATCGTATGAGGTGTTGGATTGTTTCATCTTGAAGCCAGACCAAATTCTATCATGGCTGCACTGGTCTGGTTTCACCAAAATCATTCTTCATTGGTGTAGCAATTGGAAAGGAGTGATATTCAGATATCCACATCCAAAGTGGTAGAGATGGAAACCCAGTGCACTAATGGGTATATAGAAGTGACAATACACAATATGATATAGAAATTCAATTCACCGGCTATTTATATCCAAAATCAAATCTTCCTCAGGCACACATCGAACTTCCTTATCCTCCCACATTACCCACCAAGTGCTCCCATGTCCTTGAACAAAAGTAATTCCACAAGTAGGTTTAGCTTTGCTTGAGACAGCAATGACATAGACTGTTTTCCCAAGCATATTTTTAAGCTGCACTACAGGAACTTTATTCCCTTCAACAGTATGTAAATGCTTTGATTGGGCAGGGCCAGCTGTTCTGGCAGATCGTCTGGTGTTGACTTACCACATGGCCTTTGCTAAATGTGTATCTCAGCATTTGAAATTTCTACCACCCATTGCTTTCAGTGTAGTTTTTAACAGTCCATTACATTGTTCGATTTTCCCAGAGGCTGGTGCATGATAGGGAAATGATACACCCACTCAATACCTTGTTCTTTGGCCCAAGTGTCTATGAGGTTATTTCAAAAATGAATTCTATTGTCTTATTCAATTCTTTCTGGGGTGCCATGTCACCATAAGACTTGTTTCTTAAGACCCAGGATAGTGTTCAGGGCAGTAGCATGGAGGACCGGATATGTTTCCTGCCATCTGGTGATTCCTTCCACCATTGTAAGCACATGGTGCTTGTCTTGGTGGGTTTCTGGGAATGTGATATAGTCAGTCTGCTAGGCCTCCCTTCCCATATTTATATTTCAGCTATCAACCGCCAAACCAGAGAGTCTTTAACCACTTGGCTTGCTTAATTGCAGCGCATGTTTCTCATTCATGAATTACCTGTGCAGTAGTGTCCATGGTTAAGTCCACCCCTCAATCCCAGGCCCATCTATAAGTTGCATCTCTTCCTTGATGGCCTGAGGTGTCAGGGGCACACCGAGCTATAAAAAATTCACCTTTATGTTGCCAATCCAAATCTACTTGAGTGACTTCAATCTTAGCAGCCTGATTGATCTGCTAGTTGTTTAGATGTTCCTCATTGGCCCTGACTCTTGGGTACATGAGCATCTACATTACATACCTTCACAACCAGGTTCTCCACCCAGGCAGCAATATCGTGCCATAAAGCGGAAGCCCAGATGGGTTTTCCTCTGCGTTGCCAATTACTTTGCTTCCATTGCTTCAACCACCCCTACAGGGCATTTGCCACCATCCATGAGTCAGTAGAGAGGTAAAGTATTGGCCATCTTTCTCATTCAGCAATGGCTAAAGACACCTGGATAGCTTTCACCTCTGCATACTGACTCGATTCACCTTCTCCATCAGCAGTTTCTGCAACTTGTCATAGGGGAATCCATACAGCTGCCTTCCACCTCCAATACTTTCCTACAATACGGCAGCACCCATCAGTACACAAGGCATACTGCTTCTCATGTTCTGGCAGTTCATTATACAAAGGGGCTTATTCAGCACATGTCACCTCTTCTCCTGGTGACATCCCAAAATCTTTACCTTCTGGCCAGTCCATAATCACTTCCAAGATTCCTGGATGATTGGCATTTCCTATTTGAGCTTAAGCCCAAGATTTTTGATTATTCCACAATCTGTTTACATGGTGTTTCAACATGGGGTGGTAATAAAATGGGATAAACTATATCGAATAGACTTTTCCTTAATGGAAAAATCATTAGAGTTTGGACTAGATAAGTTTTGTTCACCTGATGTCAGGTACTTAATTTTCAAATTTAGGATCAATGATCAATATGTTAAAACTGACAAATTTTTATCTATAAATATAAATATGCACCTGCAGGGTTTTCAAAATTAGATACTGTGTCTCCCTTAAAGCAATGCAAGCTCATCTGATTTATATTTTTTTAAAGCTTTCTTCGTCTGCTATTCTTTAAATAATTTTAATGGCAAGTCACCACATTCTTGCTTAATTATATGAATCAAAAGAAATCCAAGTAAGAGAAAAAAATTAGTTTACATTTTGGATGAAGAAAAAAATATTGTTCAAGTCAGTAGGTCAAATGTGAATTTAAAACTCTGAAAGATAAGCTGTTTGTAATTATAAGAAGTTTACCTATAAAAATAAAATATTAAAAACACTTATTTCACTCCCTGACTGACCAGGCTGTTGTGTTCAAGATTGCCTTTCACTTAATCTTCTGATTGCACTCACACCAATATTTGCAATATCCTCTGCTACATGGGAAAATATTATCATATCTTGCAGAGGAAACACAAAACCTCTGCACAAAAATGTTGACAGTAAAATATTTCTCAGTTAATTTTTTAATTTTGATTATGGATCTTAAGATTTGCCTTCAGCTTTCTGGGTGCCATTTCTGTTTCCGTAATCAATTTGTCCTGGTTTCAGCTGGGATAGAGTTAGGTTTCTTCTTAGTAGCTGGTACAGTGATGTGTTTTGGTTATGATGTAAGAACAATATTGATAGGACACTGATGTTTTTAGTTGTTGCTGGGTAATTTTTATACTAAATCAAGGACTTTTCAGTTTCTTGGGCCCTGCACCAGCAAGAAGGCTGGAGGTGCATGGGAATTGGGAGGGGACACAGCCAGGACAGGGGACCCAAGCTAGCCAAAGAGGTATTCCATACCATATGACATCATGCTGAGTATATAAACTGGGGGAAGAAGAAGGAAGGGGGGGACATTTGGTATTATGGTGTTTGTCTTCCCAAGTAACCATTATGTGTGATGGAGCCCTGCTTTCCTGGGGATGGCTGAACACCTGCTTGCCAAAGGGAAATAGTGAATGAATTCCTTGTTTTGCTTTGCTTGCCTGCACGGCTTTTGCTTTACCTATTGAATTGTTCTTATCTGAACCCTTGAGTTTTACATTCCTTTCTGATTCTCTCCCCATCCCTCTGGGTGTGGGGGAGTGAGCGAGCAGCTGCATGGTACTTAGCTACCAGCTGGGTTTATACCACGACACAACTGCATACTCAGAAGCAAGGAAAAGTTGTTTTCGCACTTTTAGAACTTTTGCTCAAGTCCTGCAAACATCTCTGTACAGGCAGACCCACCCTGTTGAAATTACCAGCTCACTATAGTGTTATTTTAATCTTTCCACTCTATTTTTCTTCCAGTTTTAACTTCATATGGTCTTTTTTCCCAGAGGTGGCTGTCACTGAGGAAAATGGTGACAAAGATGGAGCTGAACCTATGCCAGGAGGTGCAGAAAAGTTTATGGGTAAAATTTGCCAGATTACCCCAAAGTGAGATTTTCAGAGGTGTTAATCAGCAGCTCCTGTGTACACACCTCACTCCCACTGAAATCTATTGACTAATGAATGTAGCTGTCCTGATCTGTTTCAGGAACTAAGGCACTTAAAGGCCAGCTGGGATTTGAGGTAGTACCACCTCCACCACCACCCTCTCTGCTAGACTACTGTACTGTAGATTACTCCATCTGCAGCAGTCAGAAGTGAGTGTCTACCTGTGTCCCACTGCCACAATTCACAGGCTCATGGAGTTGTAAAAAAACCCACCTAAACTGTCAGGCTAAGTGAACGTGGGTTGTATAAATCTACCTTTCTCCCCTAGCTACCAGGAGAAGATGAGTTTGAGCAGAGGAGCATGGCTAATGAAGATAAACTATACCCTTGTGTACCTGGTAGAGATTGTCTGCAGACCCAAGGCATGCTAAAAGCAGGAAGACTTGGGCTACAGCAGGCATGGATTTTAGCTCAAATTAGTAGCCAAAGACTGCTATTAGCTTCTCAATAGTTCTAGCTCCCAAATAGAACTACTTTTGGAAATCCAGTCCTTGGTGGCTCAAACCCTTCTGAGAGTCTTTTAGACTCCTAATCTGTTTACACATATTTTTAACCTTAGTAAACTTTCAGTCAAGCACCAATTCAGATATTTATGGTTCCTAAGCTTTTATTTTGCACCAGCCAGGAAAAGAGTTTGTATTTGTGAACACTGTGACTAAACAAGACTAAAAATTCAAAATATATTGCTGCTCTGATTTAATTTAAAAAGATTTAAAGCTATTTTAGGAAATACATTTTGCTGGTTTATCTGTTTATCTGCTGTTTTTTTATCTGTTTGCATTATTTCCTGCTACTAGAGATAATGCAAATCAAACAGCATCTGGGAAAAAAGTGAGCACACACTGAAATCATCCCTCTGAGTGTGTTAATCTCTAACACTTGGATATTTCAGGCGGTCTTAAAAGCAATGTCTTCTTACAGTGGGATGAGCTGAAGAACAACAAATATTTTGTGCAGGGATTAAAACAGTTTGACACTTCGTGGGTTAAGGTCTTCCATGACTTCTGTCCTTTGGGCACTCAATTAGAAAGTGGGCACTGAACCAGCGATGTACCCTTGTGGCAAAGAAGGCTAGTGGTATCCTGGCCTGCATTAGGAGTATTGCCAGCAGGTCGAGGGAGGTGATCCTTCCTCTCAGCACTGGTGAGGCCACTTTTGGAGTGCTGAGCCTGAGTTCCCCAGTACAAGAGAGAAATGGAGCTACTGGAAATGAAGTCTAGCAAAGGGCCACTAAGATGATGAAGGTACTGGTGCATCTCTCATATGAGGAAAGGCTGAAAAAGCCTGGAGAAGAGAAGGCTCAGGGAGGATCTCATCAAGGTGTACAAATGTCTGAAGTGAGGATGCAAAGATGACAGAGCCAGGCTATTTCCAGCAGTGTCCATTGGCAGGGCAAGAGGTAATGGACACTAACTGAAACAGGAGGTTCCGTTTGAACACCAGGAAACACTTTTTTTACTGTGAGGGTGACTAAGCACTGAAACAGGTTGCCCAGAGAGGTCGTGGAGTCTCCTTCTGCAGGTGCACACAAACGACATGCAGGCTTGAGCAGGACTGTGATCTTGGGCTTGAGTCAGCTTTGAGGAGAGCAGCAGCTCTAGGCACTGAGCTAAAGCCACCACTTCCAGTGCTCCTCTCCCCACTGCCTGGCTGCAGGGTGCTGGGGGTCCTGCACAGCACCTGTCCCAGGGCAGCAAGCACTGCTGAAGGCTCCTGGCAAGTTCCTCTGTCTTCCCTGACCACCTTCTCCTTCACGTACCCTCTGCTAGCTCAAGTCATGCTGGTTGTCTGGGATCTAGGGCAGGTGTCTGGGGTTCTGGGACTGGTGGGCAGTGTGCCTGAGGGGGTAGCCAAGGGGGCAGGTGTGGAGGGAAGCCCATGGGGCTGGCTGCCCCACAGGGATGCTACTGCTGCTTTTCAGCCATCAGGGAAACCCTTTCAGAAGAAGCTCTTACCTCCTCTCTCCCTCCACTTTCTTGGGTTTTCTTTGCTTTTCACTTCCTAGCACGAGGAAAAGTAAGACACTTTGCACATCTTTGCAGGGCATGGTGTTGGGTGCCAATGAAGGTCTGGAGGAGAGTGACTCTGCCGTGAAGGCCAGCAGGAGCCAGCTGCAGTGGGCTAGGCAGTCAGAGGCATCAGAAGACTACCCATGCCCTTGCCTGGGAGATGTCAATGACACTGCCTACATGGATGTCCGCTTCTACAGATTCTGCTATGGCTGCATCCAGACAGAGATGTCCTGGAGTGGATCCCAGCAGTGGTGGCACAGAGGGTCCATGAATCATGATCCCCCATCTGAGAGGAGACCTTTGGGAAGAAACCAAGCATCAAGGGATGGTGGAACTCCAAGGCTCCTGAATGCCACCTCCCAGCAGGATCCCCAACCCAGTACTTCTGGGAAGCAAACACCACCAAGTGCAGAGGAGTGTGTGGTCAGCCCTGGGAATGGAGGATACATCCACATCAGCATGTTGGCACTGCCACCCCTGTGCGTCCAGCTCTCTTTTCAGAGAGCCCAATAAACACCCAGGTGCTTTTCATGGGGTGTTTTTACAAAACCAAAGAACAACCCATTGCAGGGAATACTTTCCAACATTGTCTCAACAATGTAGGAAATGCAGAGGGGAGAATTTCCTGGAGTGTGTGGTGATTTTATTTAATGTAAATGCTGCAACAGAGCAGGTGTTGCTCATACTCTCCCAGCCTCCCCATTTCAAGCACTGAGGCTGGGGTGTCCAAGCCCTTTAAGCAGCAGCCAGGCTGCAGCTCTGAAGACTTGCTAATCCAGGTGCTGTGACCACTGTCTGGCTGACAGCCCTGTCCCTTCTGGGTCCTGTTCCTGGTGCCTCTGCACCCAAACAGTTCCCATCGTCCTCCAGTCACACCAGACTGAGCCTTTCTGTGACACCTCTACAACAGCAGCCAACCCCCATGTCCATGACAGGGAGGCAGCAGGGGGTTGCTTGTCCCTTCTGGGCACAGGCTGGCTGGTTCGCAAAAAACATTCCAGGGGAATGAGGCCCTTTTGCTGATCCACATGCCTTGGCTTGATCCCTGTCAGGGAAGCAAAGCTCCAAACCCCAGGAATCCAGAATTGGACTGCCATGCAAGCAAAGCACAGTTGTGTGTAAAAGTCAGTTCTTTGCTAGCTGAAGAGAGAGGCAAGGAGACTTAATATAGAATTACCAAGGGAATTTATTCTTCTATTTTAGCTATGTGCATAGTGGTGCCCCAGCCTAATGCATGGAGGACCATACAGATGAAAGCAGGGTTTATATATGTTACAATACAGTTGTGTATACCAATCAAGTTAAGGGATGGGCTAATCAGTTACTATTGCTTGAATAATCAGTATGTACTTGTCCTATGCATGTGGTGCAGACATATGATCAGTGGTGTGTTAATCTTCATTGTTCTAAACTCATGCCCTGTGCAGGTTGGGAGTTTATACTGGATTACGGTCAATTGCAGTTCTAGCTGTGGTTATATGCCTGGTTTCATTGAAGGATAAATCCTCTATTGCTTTGTCATTGTTATGGGGTGCCTTCAGCTGGCAAGAGCTAGCTTAGGTTGGGTCTTCGGGTCATATTGACCCTGAGGTAAAAGCTCATATTCTCAGGTAGTGTACATTGTTCTAAGCAAGTTGTATTGCAGTTAGCATCTTGTCTTTCACATGTGCCACAGGCTGAAGCTGTGGAGGAACTGGCTTTCAGAAGCAGCACCTGTGAACTGTTGTTAAAGAGGAAGCCTGAACAACTTGTTTCCAAAACTAATTCAGTGGAAAATTCACAGTAAATAGCTGTAGCTAATCATGCCCTAACCAGAATTCTCATGTAGCTGCAGAGGTACTGAATAGCCCTGAGCATAAATATTTGCAATGGTTTCAGAAAGGATTGATCCACTAACTATCCAAACATGTATTCCTTATAAACCATTGGCAAGAGATGTAAAATTTCCAGCCCTTCCAATCTCAACCATTTTGTGATTCTGATTCTGTATTTGGGAAGAAATGTACCTCCTCTGACCTTATTCAGAGACATGTCTTGGAGAGAGCTCTCTTTTCCCCTGCCCAAAGTTGTTCTGTCCTTAATACTTTGCTCTCATCTTTAGTTAGGGCTGTGACTACTTGTAGCACTATTAAAGACAAAAGATAAGTTCATGCCTTTGTCATGGAGTCCCCTGTTTGTTGAACAAAGTAATAAAATTCTTGCATGTAGTAAACAGTGTAATAACTTTTGAATGAGTCATCTGATCGATTCTCAGATTTCAAAGATTGTTTTGGCCACCAAAAAAACTGGGAAATGGGGGACAGAGATCTGTTTATGCCACCCAATTAGAATAGCCACTGTTTATATAGAGACAAAACAGCTGATGGATGACATCCATCAATGGTGTTCAGCATAACAGTGCTCCTACTTGACTTCCTTCTGATTTCCTTCCACATTCCCACTGACTGGAAGCTATCCAATGTTATTCCAATTTACAAGGAGGGCATGAGGGAAGACCCAGGGAACTACAGACCTGTCTAACTTCAGTACCCAGAAAAATCATGGAGAAGATCATACTGGATGCTATTGAAAGGCATTTAAAGGACAATGCAATCATCAGGCACATTCAACAAGGGTTCACAAAGGGAAAGTCCTGTCTAACTGATGTGATAGCCTTCTATGATAAGGTCACCTGCCTAGTAGAAGAAGGGATGGCAGTGAATGTAGTTTTTTCTGGATTTTAGGAAGGCTTTTGATAATGTCCCGCACATTATCCTTCTAGACAAACTGTCCAACTGTGAGATGAGCAGATACACTGCACTGGGTGAAGAACTGGCTGAATGGCTCAGAGGGTTGTAGTGAATGGGGTGTCCTGGTTTCAGCTGGGATAGAGTTACTTTTCTTCCTAGTAGCTGGTACAGTGCTGTGTTTTGGATTTAGGATGAGAATAATGTTGAGGATAACACACTGATGTTTTTAGTTGTTGCTAAGTAGTATTTATACTAAATCAAGGACTTTTACAGTTTCTCATGCCCTGCCAACGAGGAAGCTGGAGGGGCATGGGAAACTGGGAGAGGACACAGCCAGGACAGGTGACCCAAACTAGCCAAAGGGATATTCCATAGCATAGAACATCGTGCTCGGTATATAAACTGGGGGGAGGTAGCCAGGGGAGTGGGGGGGTGGGGGGTGGATCACTGCTGGCCTTTGGTCAGCAGGTGGAGAGCAATTGTATTGTGCATCACTTGTTTTTTTCCTTGAATTTTATTTCACTTTCTCTTTTTATTATCTTGCTTTTTATTATAATTATTATTAGTAGTATTAGTATTATATTTTACTTGATTTCAATTATTAAACTGTTCTCTCAACCCATGGGGTTTACCTTTTTTCTATTCTCCTCCCCATCCCACTGGATGAGGGGGGAGTGACTGAGCGGCTGCATGGTACTTAGTTACTGGCTGGGGTTAAACCATGAAACAAGGCTACATCTGGCTGGTGACTGGTCATGAATGGTGTTCCTCAGGGCTTGATTCTAGGGCCAATTCTCTTCAATATTTCTATCAATGATCTGTGTAGAGGGATTTTTAAATGACCGAGGACATATGTTACCATTGTCCGGTTTGGACAACCCAGACCTGTTAGTTGAAGTTGCAGAGCAGCTTTAAATTGTCCTGGGAACAAGCAGTGTGATAAAGAAAACAAGCTATGCACAAACAAGAAGCCAGGTGCAGAAGCAAGTCCTGGGAACCGCAAAATCAACACACTCTCATCGGCACACTCTGATCAGGCGCCTGCAGCATGCTCACCAATCAGCGACACGGACACCCACATGGCCAGAGACTTCTATCCAATCAGCTGTGTGTAAAGTCGGGTGAGCGGTTGGTTTAAGTTATAAATATGACCTGTTTGTTTAATAAAGTGAGCACGGCATGTAGCCATATTGGTGTGATTGTCGTGACTTGGCCGACTCTCCACGGGGGACCCTCTTCGTCTGGCACCCGAACAGCGACCCATTTATTCGCTTAAATGCAGTTCACTTAAATGCGGTTTAGCTTAAATGCTGTTCGCTTAAATGTGGAAGTCTCCGTGCATCGGACCTGAAGGGAAGTTGTCCAATTAGGGAGCTGGAGGTCAGAGGTGGGCGGTACCTGGAAGGCAAAAAGCGGAGTCCGGAGCTCGGTGTAGAGCTGCAGATCGCACCCCTGCCGGTGGTAAGACCGCGATGAATAAAACACGGCAGGGCTCTCCGCCGATACCCTCTCTGAGAGAGGTGAGAGCACTAAGGAAGACCGTGATGGAATTAGATGCGGCAATTAAACTTTTAACTAGTATCCTCTTTAAGAGAGGTGAGAGCATTAAAGAAACAGAAGTGGAGGCTTTAGTTCGCTGGGCACGAAAAAAGGATAAGATTCCCGACCCCACATTATTTAGTATGATGGAATGGAGAGAAGTGGGAAATTGCCTCTGGGATACTATGATTGAGGGAGGTAAAGAAAGAAAAGAAGTTAAAGCGTTAGGAGCTACGTGGTGGTCTATAATTAACACTCTGGAAACTATGAAGGCAGAAAAAAAAGTGGCGGCAGCTGTAGAAGCGTTGGGAGGAGATGTGGTAGAAAAGCCAATAGAGCAGAAGGGTGATTCCCCTAAGCCTTCTCTCTTGGCTATGTTTTTCGGAGTTGGGCATACTCGTCCTATGAAGGGTATGTCAGACTCTACGTGTTCAACAGTACAGGAGTTTTTAGATAAGACAGCAGACAAACCGGAAGTTACTCCTCGGGAGTATGTTGTGACTGAGCCGAAACCAGAAGAGGCTTTTGAGCCTCCCCAGGGGCGGCGAATGAAGAGACGGGACGCAGCTTGATGCAAGCAAATGTCAATTTATTGTACAGAAGCACGAGTTTATATACACTTTCAGAAGCTGCGCGTTTTAAACAGATTGGTTCTTGAAGCTAAGCATTGCATACTAGGCAATCCCTGATTGGTGGTTAACTGCCATCAATTAACCGCAAGGTGTTACCTTTCCTTGGCGCCATCCGTCTCCCACTCCCCTGTGCTCTGCAAACATGCCTCATCATGTTAATTGTTGTCTAGACAAGCTCAAGCACATTCCCCTCAGCTAACTGATTGCCATGCATGGTCCTAGTTTCCAGCCCGCTCCTGCATCTCCCCCTTCCTGTTGCACAAAAAGAACCTTTGAAACCGAACGAGTAAAAACAAGGTATAAGTAATAGAACAAATAAAAAAGCAACTAAGACATGTTATCAGTGTCAAAATAGCCCACTGTCTTTGTTCCGTACAATTTTACAATTTCCCCTTTTTGTTTTTGAACAGCTAGTACCAGGTTTGCCATGTTCTGCAGGGCCCTTGCAAACATGACAGCAACCAAGGTAATAGCAAACAAACAATACTGCCAATTGAGTGAATGGATGCCAAAAAGGCTGACATTTTCTCAGATTTTGATAACATGTTGCTGCAATGGGGTGCCTAAAATCCACGCAGCACATACCATCAAAATCCTCACAGCCATGTCCTTGAAGCAACAACAAAAAGCAGTGGCAATTTTGACTCACATTCTTAACTGCCTAACAAACAAGGTGATTTAACTCTTTAATGCTTTCCCTGCTGTTACGCTGGATAAAAGAAGAACCGCTGCGACACGTTCCCATCATAGCCTCCTACTACATTAGCATCTACAGAAAGACAATTATCGACATTCAAAGTGTAAACAGTATCATCTTCTTTTGGATTAGCATTATACATAGGTGGAAGGGCACACCAAACAAGAACTGGTTCAGTCAAAAAGTTCGAACCATCGCATGCCTTCTCTGAACATACCTCTGGGGTCATTGCCTTCATTCCCTCTCTTTTTTATGCAAAGAGAAACACTTTTACCATAACAGAGAAGCCCCTATTTACATCTCTGAGCCCGGACACAAACCGTAGCTGCATGCCACCAGGCTCAGGGCAGGAATCATTCATGTAGTTACATAGCTATATATCTCTACAAGCATGCAGACACCTATTAAACACTAGATAACCATGTTTATCTTTCCTAGTCTCCTTCACAATACCTAGCTGTTCTCTCATCTCTTGTTAGGTCAAATATTCTCCAGTTTCCTCTCCTATCTCTCTCTTCAGACATTCTCTATCCTCTTTTTTCGCTTGTTAATTGCGACGAGGCAAAGGGTGTGTGTAGCTGGGTGACCATGACCTGCTTTATGTTACAATCAACTAAACACTGAATACAGAAAAAAAAAGGCATGGGAGACATAAGGCAAACATCACTAAGGTGGTTAAAGATAATTATAATAAATCCTGTAATACTTTTGAGTCATGGCCCAAAGTTTCCCAGCCGTGAGAAGAGACCAAAGGCATCCCGCCCCTGGCTCTGTTGCAGATCTTTGTTTTAAGGCTTTTGAGTTTTGTATACTTTTGTAAATTAATTCACAGTGGTCACTCAGATTCACGTAACACATCCTATCAAAGTCTTCACACTTGTGTCCCTGTGCTAATAATAAAAATCAATAGCAACTCGGTTCTGTAGCAACATATGATGGACAGAATCAACATCTGTTAATAAGCCAGAAAAAAAAATAGTATTTGTAGTATTACTTTGTTTAGCAAGCTAGCAGCCTAATTTACTAAGCAAGTTAAGAGCGTGTACTATTCTTACAGAAGAGATTAGAGAAGCAAAAATGTGTTATGCTGCATTCCAGAACTCAGCCTGAGAATTACAGTCTGCTGTGAGTTCTGCGTTACAATCATTTGACACATGTTGGGGTTGCGATTGTGAAAGTTGCCCATTTACAATTTTCATTGACATTATCACAGCTAGTTGTTTTAAAAGCAACCCTTGAGCTTCCTGATGTTCGACTTGTTGCAAAATATTCTGAAGCCAATCAATCAAGTTAGTATTAAAGTTAGTGACTCTCTAGGACCCTGCAAGACTGTGGCAAGACTCCCAAATCCTGACTGCTTTAATAGCCATCTCATTCATTTGCAAACAGTTGTCCCTGGGATACCTTGCCTGAGTCACAGAATCGGCACAGTTAATTTTCTCCAGCCAACTGCTCACAGTTAACAGCAATTCCCTGATTAAGGTTTTCAGTCAAGGCCACTACACATAGCTCACAAAAATCAGATAACCACATCATATAATGTATCAGTTAGTACCATACAAAGCAATGACTTCCAATCATGCAGTGTGAGCGTATAAGGCTCTGCCATCACTTCAAGAAGGGACATAGCAAATGCATTATGAATCCTCCCTTCCCGCACTGCTTTGCTTAACTCTGTAACAGCCTCGTATTGCACAGGCTGCCACTCTGCAGGTTGATTTGTCTGACAAAATACTGAACATGCCATAGCGACTCCCAAACCCCATCACTTAAGTGTTTCCCACTTGCATTCCTGCCACCAATCCCTCAGATTTCCTTTCACCCTCCCCAAAATACAATCAATGCATCAGGAGAGATGAGGGGGTGGGGGAAAGGTCTAGCTCCTTTTCCAGATCTATAGGACCTGGATCAAAAGGTTTATCAGTGTCAATAAAATCATTGTCCGAGTTGTCCTGTTCCCGTGCTTGGTCCTGTGTTGTGAGGGTCACTGCAACCAGTGACAGAAGCTTTGGGGGCAGAGGAGGTGTGGACAGAATCGCCATCGCTGACTGTGTCTTGAGAAGAGTCGCGCTGTTGGTGGAATTTACAGCTTCCTCTGATTTAGCACCGTTAGTAGAATTAGTCCACACTTGGCAAAGAGTAGTCAGAATTTGCCACCAAGATGCTAAATGCATTCCCGACATGGAGTTCCCCTCCGCGGCAGCATCATACAATTGGCTGCTGTATGTACACACTTTCATTCTTTCAAAGTCTCTAAAGTTTCTTGGCTGCTCACCTGTCTCGATGAATACAGGTGTTATCCTCGGGGTTTAGGTTGTCCGCCTGGTCCAGACAGCAAGACGATCGTTCAGCCAAGCCGTCTCCTCCGGAACGCAGCCCTCTTCCACGAGCTGTCTTTTTTCCGTCCTTATTCTTCCAAGGCTTCGGAACACCACCATTTGAGGAGATTGAGGCACGGACTCCCTGATCTGACTAGAAGACCCTTCATGAGTCCATATACGTCTCTTTCTGGGGATGAAGCCTGATTCCCCGTTACGGATTTCCCACAGCTCACCTCTCAACTCCGGAGGGATTTCAGGCCGGCTTCTGCTTCCTTTCAGCAGATCATTCAAAGTTCTGTGGGATCCGCTGCATGTCGCTCAGTTAGGCGATTCAAGAGCCCTTCACGTTAGATCCTTAAACGCATCACATCGGGGTCACCAATTTGCGGCGAATGAAGAGACGGGATGCAGCTTGATGCAAGCAAATATCAATTTATTGTACAGAAGCACGAGTTTATATACACTTTCAGAAGCTGCGCGTTTTAAACAGATTGGTTCTTGAAGCTAAGCATTGCATACTAGGCAATCCTTGATTGGTGGTTAACTACCAGCAATTAACAGCAAGGTGTTACCTTTCCTTGGCGCCATCCTTGGCATCATCCGTCTCCCACTCCCCTGTGCTCTGTAAACATGTCTCATCATGTTAATTGTTGTCTAGACAAGCTCGAGCACATTCCCCTCAGCTAACTGATTGCCATGCATGGTCCTAGTTTCCAGCCCGCTCCTGCAATCGGTAGAGGTTATTTTTGTATCTCCACAGATAAAGGATCTATATGGGTCCCTAGCAAGTTTGTGCGATCTGTATGTCAAGATCAGAAGACAGAAGAGAAGACTCAGAGCCAGCAGACAGAATAAACTGTCTATGTTGTAAGGGATGTAACCCGCGGGTATTATGCCAATGCATGCTATGTGGGGTAAAATGGTTCTGTAAGCCAAAGTTTAAATGTAAATGGTGTGAAGAGTGTATGTGTTTAATTAATAACCGGGCATGAAGCAAGAGAAAACATACGACTAGTGTAATATCACGCTGACTGGAGACAGCATACATCTTCAGAATCTGTGAAAGCACAGATTTGTGGGGTGGAATGTGGAAAAGAAAAAAAAAATGTGGAAATTGTAGGAGTAAACATGTTTGAGTGGTGGACTTAGTTTACGGTCTTGATGAATTTTTTTTACCCATTGCCCAAAGTATTTTTGACATCTTGCCTAGAACAAACATATGGGTGACATGGGCAAATATCACAGGAATAACAGACTTTTGTTTAAGTCTGCAACAGGCAGACAACCCCTTTAGAACTTGTTTAATTGGTATTCCCCTGCAAAAGAATGAAACAAATTTTGATGGTTTTTGGAATGTTAAAGCAGTGAATCTAACTTCCATTCAGAATGGTACATGTATGAGTCCAAATGGCAGCATTAAATGCTAAGAATATACGAAGGTTAGCGGGCTGGGGAGAGAAACAATTTAATCTTACATCACAGATTTTAAATTCGTTATTGCTTGATGTAGATAGTGTTAGGCATGCTACGCTACAAATCAGAGCTGCAATAGATTTTTTGTTATTAGCACATGGACACAGTTGTGAAGGATTTGGAAGGGATGTGTTGTATGAACCTTTCCGATCATTCCATATCTATCCACAAGAAGTTGTCACAACTGTAGAGAAACATGAAGCATATTCTTGCTGATGATAATCCCTTTGATGAATGGTTGAGAGAACTGGGGATAAAAGGTTGGTTAAAGACGTTATTGATGGAAGGAATACACTTTGTTATAATCATTGTTGTAATGTTTTTAGCTGTTTATTTTCTTGTGTGAAGAAAGGTTTAACATCTATTGTGCAACAGACATGGGTTGTCCAAAAAGAAAAAGGGGGATATGTAGAGGGATTTTTAAATGACCAAGGACATATGTTACCATTGTCCGGGTTGGACAACCCAGACCTGTTAGTTGAAGTTGCAGAGCAGCTTTAAATTGTCCTGGGAACAAGCAGTGTGATAAAGAAAACAAGCTATGCACAAACAAGAAGCCAGGTGCAGAGCAAGTCCTGGGAACCGCAAAATCAACACACTCTCATCGGCACACTCTGATCAGGCGCCTGCAGCATGCTCACCAATCAGCGACACGGACGCCCACATGGCCAGAGACTTCTATCCAATCAGCTGTGTGTAAAGTCGGGTGAGCAGTCAGTTTAAGTTATAAATATGACCTGTTTGTTTAATAAAGTGAGCACGGCATGTAGCCATATTGGTGTGATTGTCATGACTTGGCCGACTCTCCACGGGGGACCCTCTTTGGATCTGGATGCAGGAGTTGAATGCACCATTAGCAAGTTTGTTGATGATATTAAACTGGGAGGTGCTGTTGACTCTATTGAGGGATGAGAGGCCTTGAAGAAGGATCTAGACAAATCAGAGTATAGGGCCATCATCAATGGCATGAAGCTTAACAAGAACAAATGCCAGATTCTGCACCTGGGATGGAGTAATACTGGACACAAGTATAAATTGGGAGAGGAGTGGCTGGAGAGCAGCCCTGCACAAAGGGATCAGCAGGCTCAATATGTGTCAGCAGTGTGCCCTGGCAGCCAAGAGGGCAAACAGCTTTCTGGGTTGCATTAAACACAATGTAACCAGCTCGTTAAAGGAGGTGATTATCCCTCTGTATTTAGAGTTGGTGCAGCCTCACCTCGAGTACTGTGTGCAGTTCAGGGCCCCACAATTGAAGAAGGCTGTTAAAGTCTTTGAATGTGTCCAGGGGAGGGCAACAAAGCTGGTGACAGGGCTGGAAGGCATGTCCTATGAGGAGCGGCTGAGGACTCTGGGTTTGTCTAGTTTGGAGAAAAGGAGGCTGAGGGGTGACCTCATTGCTCTCTACGGCTTCCTAAGGAGGGGAAGTGGAGAGGGAGGTGCTGATCTCTTCTCCCTGGGATCCAGTGACAGGACGTGTGGGAATGGTTCAAAGCTGTGTCAGGGGAGGTTCAGACTTGGTATTAGTAATTGTTTCTTTGCTGAGATGGTGTTCAAACACTGGAACAGGCTTCCTAGAGAGGTGGTCAATGCCCCATGCCTGTCAGTGCTTAAGAAGCATTTGGACAAGGCGCTTAATAACATGCTTTAACTTTTGGTCAGCACTGAATTGGTCAGGCAGTTGGACTAGGTCATTATAGGTCCCTTCCAACTGAACTATTCTATTCTGTTCTGTTCTGTTCTGTTCTATCAATAATAAGGAAGAGAGAAGTCTGTGGAGATGTGCATATAACACCTGCCTCATATACATGGGATGGGCAAAGGTGGAGGTCCCATCCCCAGCACACAGGAGGAGACAGAGATGGATTGGAAGGGCAGCACGGACAGAGGTGAAAGAGCTCCTGATGAGAATAACCATCTCTGGTTATTAACCAGAACCAGGTCTGGGATCCCAAGCTGGGGTTTATAGACCAACTAAGCAGATGTGTTCAGAATGCCGATCAGAATACTCATCCCTTTGTTTTTCAATTATTAAAAATATATGGTTGGGGAACTGCATGCAGAAATTAAATGTTTCTTTATTATATATTTTTATTCAGTTTATAGCCCTCAAGAGATAAAGGAATATGTACAGACAATTTATTTGACAGGAAATGCATGTCTCTCTGGAGAATAAAGTACACTATATGATATGTTTTTTACCACTCTCATTTTGCAATGGTTTCTGCTCCACTTTATTCTGATTTGTGTAACTGAATCAGCAAAAGACATTCTGGGTGCTTCAAAACCAGAGATTGCTTCTTCCACAAATTCATTATCATCAGTCAGAATTAAAAATGCCCCAAATCTATTCTGAAGGTCATAACAGCTCTTTTTGGAACCATGTCTTCTGCATTCCATATATTTTTCAGTTTTCCAGAGGTACCAAACAGGGATAACTGAACAGACTGGGAAAAAAGGAAGTATGGAAGAAAAAGTTAAATAATTTGTATTTCAGATCAGCAAGTGAAGCAATTCTCTGATCATTAATTTTCTGAATACTGAAGGAATAAGAAATAAATTCTGATTAATTAATTTTGTGTTGTGCTGCTATAAGGATAAGTAACTGTATGTATTGGGCTTGCATGGCAAGGTTTTGGTAGCAGGGTGTCTACAGGGGTGACTTCTGTGAAAAACTGCTAGAAGCTTCTCCTATGTCCCATAGAGCAAACGCCAGCCAGCTCAAAGACAGACAAGCCATTGGCCAATGCTGGGCCAATCAGTGATGTTGGTAGCGCCTTTGTGATAACATATTTAAGAAGGGGAAAAACTGCTGCATAACAGCAACTGCAGAGGGAGGAGTGAGACTATGTGAAAGCGACAACTCTGCAGACACCAAGGGTAGTGAAAAAGGAGGGGGAGGAGGTACTCCAGGTGCCAGAGTAGAACAGTGGAGCAGATATCCAACTGCAGCTCACAGAGGACCTAATGCCAGAGCAGGTGGACATGCCTTAAGGAGGCTGAGACCCTGTGGAGAGCCTGCACTGTAGCAAGCTCCTGGAAGGACCTGTGGACCCATGGATAGAGGACACAGTGGAGTACTCTGATCCTGAAGGACTGCATCCCATGGAAAGGTCCCACACTTGAGCAGTTCATGAATAACTGCAGCCTATGGGAAGAACTCATGTTGGAGAAGTTCCTGGAGGACTGTCTCTTGTGGGTGGGACCCCATGCTGGAGCAGGGGAAGAGTGTGAGGACTCCTCCCCCTGAGGAGGAAAAAGCGGTGTATGATGAACTGACCATGATGAACCCCCTTCCACATCTCCCTGTTGCTGCTGGGGGGGAAGAAGTAGAGAAATCAGGACTGAAATTATGCCCAGGAACAAGGGAGAGGTGGGGGTAAGGTGTTTTAAAATTTAGGTTTTATTTTCTCATTATCCTACTCTGTTTAGGAATTGTAATAAATTAAACTAATTTCCCCGAGCATAGTCTGTTTTGCCCATGACAGTAATTGCTGAGTGATCTCCCTGTCCTTATCTCGACCCATGAACCTTTAGTCATATTTTTCTCCCTCTGTCCAGCTGAGGAGGGGGAGTGATAGAGTGGCCTTGGTGGGCACGTGGCATCCAGCCAAGGTCAACCCACCACATTGTAGTAAAGAAATTTTGAGTGATTCCATTATTGTTTGTCCAAGCGAAAAAAAAAAACCAACCACCTTATTGTTTCTCCTAAAATAATCTGATAAACCTGCTAATTTCAATTATGAATATTAAAAAGATAAATATTTTAATGGGTTTGTATTTACATTTGTTTTGGGGGCTTAGAAGCCAAAAATTGTTTTCAATACAGATTTGAAAGTGATGCACAGAAGAAAAGTATCCGTTTATCTTCTTGTTTCTGTCAAATAAAGACCTGCACCAGTATAAGCTAGGGGTTGAACTGCTGGAAGGCATCTCTGCAGAGAAGGACCTGGGAGTCCTGGTGGACAGCTAATTGCCCATGAGCCAGTAGTGTGCCCTTGTGGCCAAGAAGGCCAATGAGATCCTGGGGGGCACAGTAGGAGGAGTGTGGCCAGCAGGTCGAGGGAGGTTATCCTCCCCCTCTACTCTGCCCTGGTGAGGCCCCATCTGGTGTACTGTGTCCGGTTCTGGGCTCCCCAGTTCAAGAGAGGCAGGGAACTCCTGGAGAGGGTCCAGTGGAGAGGACTATGAAGATAATGATGAGGGGACTGGAGCATCTCCCTTATGAGGAAAGGCTGAGAGAGCTGGGCCTGTTTAGCCTGGAGAAGACTGAGAGGAGATCTTATCAATGCTTTCAAATATCTTAAGGGTGAGTGTCAAGAGGATGGGACCAGGCTCTTTTCAGTGGTGCCCAGTGACAGGACAAGGGGCAACGGGCACAAACTGTGACACAGGAAGTTCCACCTGAATATGAGGAAGAATTTCTTTACTTTGAGGGTGACAGAGCAGTGGAACAGCTGCCGAGAGAGATTGTAGAGTCTCCTTCTCCGGAGACTTTCAAAACCTACCTGGATGTGATTCTGTGCAACCTGCTGTAGGTGAACCTGCTTTAGCAGGGAGTTGGACTATATGATCTCCAGAGGTCCCTTCCAATCCTGACCATTCTGTGTTTCTGTGATATGCTTTTACAATGGTGTATCCATGAGAGTTCATATTTTCAGCCCAAATGCCCCTCAGCTCTTGAATACCAGTCAAATTGCAGACATCTTTTAGTCACAAACCTAAGTCTATTTATGACAGTAGAAAGTTTTTATGATGAGAAAGCATTACAATTAAGTCTAAAAAGATTTTCTTTGATGTATGGAAATTTCTAATTAAATTCTAATGCACAAGTGGTAAAAAGCTTTAAGCATAATAAAAGCATCAACATTTATTAGCTCAAGTGCCAGTGCTAGATTTTGGAAGAGCACAGTCTGTGTGAGCTTATTACCAAGAGAGGCTTAAAATGTCTTTGGATCTGGGTGCCATCTTTGTTGTTTCTGCTTAGATCAAGACATAACTCCTGGGGTAACTCTGTTTATTTCACTGATAATACACATTAGAGAAAGCTTCAGTAGGTCTCTTACCATTAGTAATTGTATGACTCGGTAGTTTACAACATTTTGGAGATAAAGCTCAGCTGATTACAGAGTGCTTTCTAAGTGAAGACATGCAATTACACCACCTAGTTGACCTTGTCTGTTCAGGAATCCTTTTAAGTACACAGTTTCATAGGGGTGGAAGAATTAAAGGACTCAGACAAAGCAATTGTGTTGATCATGATGAATGCACTAGTGCAATGACTTTGAAAGTGTAAACTCTTGAACTGAGCTTAGAAATTATTTTAACTGTGATTTATATAAACATTTCACATCCTGCTCCATAGCGAGCCTGTGTCCCTACTATGCTAAGATAAGATTAACTTATAGTGCTTAGAAGTATGCAGAAATTGTTTAACATATAAACTTATAGGATTGTTTTACTCTTTTTTAGCAGAACATTTACATTTTATCTGAAGAAAAAGTAATATACTGTTGTAGCAACATTAAAGGGTTGTTGGAAACTTTAATAAAGCTAATACAATATTGTCAAAGTTTTATATTAAAATGTGATATTTCATTGGCTCAACCTCATGATGGCAGCTGCAAAGCTATTGTTATATGTGCTGTTATATTAACTGTAGAAGAATGGCTGCAGAAGCATGGCCTTAGAATCTCTGAAGATCTGCACAATCCAGGCCTGGTATTACAATAGGCCTGTAATCAGAATTGTACTGAAGTTGCTGTGCTGAAGTTAACAAGAAAGGTAGCCTTGAGCTATTCTTGAATCCTGAGACCAAGTAATTATGTTGTGCCAACAGGCCATGGCTGTAACAAGATACAGCTGCTGGGAAAGCAGGTGCAGGGCCAAGAAAGATAGGCAGCGGTATGGGAATATAGGGAGTAACAAACTACAAGGCTGAAGCACAGCAACACAATTAGCTACATGGATAGAATGCTTATTTTAGTCATGATAATTAGGGGTGTTGGAACCGCGCGCGTTTAGAGACTACTAACCATTTATATTTCTGCTTTACGAATATGCATGTGTATCGGTTCTATATAAGTAGTGTTAGAAACTAATAAAATTGAGCAAGATGAATAACTCATATTGAGCGTCTTCTTGACTCCAGCGAACCCTTCTTCCAACAATTAACCACTGCCCTCCAGCTTGCTGCCCTTCCACTGAAGCAAGAAAATAATCTGCTTAAAGAGGAAGAAGGAATAGGTGGCAGGAGTTGGAGGGACAGAATTTAATGGTTTTCTGGTTAAGGCCTGAGACTGAAAGGCAAGTGATCTGGGCCAAGAATTTCAAAAGTAGATTCCAGATTCAGACATCTTAAATCCATTCTCCCTATTATTTTCTGTTGACTGGCTCTAGGCTGCAGGAGGTGCCCTGCCAATAGAAAATGCCAGGCACAGAGAATTGGGTGGAATTTAGGATGTGTGAATTGTAGACAATGCCTATATACAATCATAGAAACACAGTCCTGTTGGCATTTTAAAACCATTTCAAAGACCCCACAGTCATAGGCACCTAATTTAAGTAAATTGGCTTATTTTTTTCTTTTTTTCCCAGATCTTTTGGTTTGCTGCAGTGAGGACTGCACAACATACAATTATTCTGAAAATTCACAGCTTTTGAAAAGCAGTACAATAGCAAAAAAAATTAAAAAATAAAAAAAGATCCAGCATACTGCTTGGTTTGCTCTGGTGTAAGCTCAAAGGAAAAGTTGTTCTTAATAGACAAATTATGTTTGTCAGTTTTAATCTTTCACTGATTTTTGTCCTATGGAGGTATGTGTTATGCCAAGAAAGCCAAATAGTCCTCTTCTCTCCAAGCAAAGATGTTGCCTGTGGAGCCTTGACTTTTATAAATCAAGGGAAGTCACTTTTCCTGGAAAATGCAAAAGTATGTGGGAGATGAAGCAAGGAATTGAACATATTTATAGCAATCTACTCCTACTTTCAACAGCAATTAAACAAAAACAAAACCCCAGAGATATTTTACTGGTTTAGAACATCAGAAAGCTCTGTACCTTTCAAGATTAGGTTGTCAGACATCTCCATATGTATTCAGCTTATATCATTTATTTGAGGAAAACTATCTTCTTGCTATCTGTATAATCTCTTGTCTTATTTCCATTCTGCACAAACCACTAGCTCTGATGCCTCATTGCTTAATCCTTCCTGGAGCATGTCCATGTCTTTTGGTACCATTATGAACCACCACAGCACATTTCTCTCTCATTAAGGGTCTGATCCAAACTACACTAATAACTTGTGAATCAGCCACTTGGCTTCCAGAAGCCTTGTGTCAAACTTCAGTTCCCATCAAAAACCTTACCATATTTGCCAACCCACCTGGAAATATATGAACAGATCACGTTCAGGAGGACCTTATTTCTCTCAACTTTTAAACAAGCTATCACAAAAACCCCATTGTTACCATAGTCCCTAAAGGAACACAGAGCTTTAAACAAAGTAAGTGCATAAATGGCACTGTGAACTATGATATATTATTAGCAGAACATCTCAAGGGCACTGTGATTCAAATGTGGATTTCAACTAGCAAAGGGAAGAGGCAGAAACAGAACCACATGCATTTAGTTCTGTCTGTCCACAACACTGAATGGAGGATAGCTGCAGCAGCTTTAACTCAGCTTGTACATTTTGTCTTGGTTCTAATTTAAGCACAACTATTTCTGATGCCATCTGCATGCAGGATTAGAAGTAGACAATGTACTAAAATGGAAATTTGAAAATCCTGGAGGAGCAATGTGCCTTCAGTTGCATCCTATCCCAATCTTCTGTGCTTTGCTCCCACCTAGGGGGTGATGGACTTTTTTGTTCATTTACATTGCCAGTCTGAAAACACCATGACTACCCAGAACAGAGAAATTCTATGCTTTGGGCCACCCAAATGGCGATTTTTGGCTACCCAGGCTCTTGCAGGTCAGTGAGATCCTAGAACCCCTCCATAGAGTTAGAACATAGGGAGAATTATAGCTCTGCTACATATGCCCTCCACAGTGATGGCTTTGGGACCCCAACTAATGGGATAGTGTCACCATAATTTATATATGTCATTAACCCCTGTTTCATGAGAACCTAAGCTTTCTTGCCAATAACAGTCATCCTAATTAAGAAGCATATATCAGGCTAATTATTATCATGCTTTAGTGTCTGAGATCATCCTGCCTTTGTCTCATGTCCAAAAGTTGAAAGAAACTTACTGTAAGTTAAAGAAAATACTCCAAAAACCTCTCAATATGCCAGTTGTAGCTGGGCCAAGCAATGACTAATGGGGACTGCTCATGAGTGTAGGCAGTTGGTCTGTACAGTCATATTTGAGCTTGGATTCACTAAATTCCACACTTTAACTCTTCTATCATGGAGGACCCATTCCTCCTGATAACTGTAAGTTAATGATGTCTCAACCTTTAAGTTTTCAGGTAATTGGCTGGTAAGATTAGAGAAGATATATTTTCCTAAGTGTTTTTCAGAAGTGCCATAATTAACAGTCTATAAATTTTTTTTCATCTTCTTCGTCACTTAGTTGGCAACTAGTCTAAGGTCAAAGAATTCTTTTCCTAGGACAACTGGTCAACATCTTTTGCTCACATATTCAGGCTTAAATTTCCAGATTTGTAACTGGGAAGGGACTCATTGCCAGGTCAGATTGGCAAGGACACTGGAGACTTTTCGCCTTCCTCTGCACTGCTAAGCATGGATTGCTTGCTGGTTTATCTGTTTCTCACCTAATCAGGTCTTGGGCACTGGTGGAACTTGGACAAGGTCTGCTTTCACTCCCTGGCATGAAAAAATTTAGTCTCTGAGACACTGAGGGGCTTCAATGTAACCAAAATTATTGAGCACAATAGAGAAGTGGCTGAAATCAAATGAATGACAATATTTAGTCTTAAATTATAGAAATAGAGAAAACAATGGAATCATTTGAGACTTCCACTGGGAACTGTAAAAGACTGAGCAATAGCCACAGGGATAGAAAATGAAAGTAAAGACTCCATAGATCTGAGTCTTCTCCAAAGTCAACAACAGTAGAATGAATTTTAGGGACGAATCCCTGAAACAGTATTGTTTCAAGTATAAGAAAGCAGCATCAACCCTTTAAGAAAGAAATTCTTGCACGTAAACACATTTTGTAACATAGGATAGTAGGTCCTAATACTATCAGTGAATGGGCAGAAGAGGATGATCTGCTGACTCCTGGAGTCATATTATTGTTCTGCTTCCCAAGGCTGAGTTCACTGTTTAACAGCAAAGGAAGGAATGTTTCTATTTAATGATCGGCTCATGACATCATCTAGAGATCTGGTTTTCCTTCAGTATTATTGGGTCAGCTCTGATATTAGGAAAAACTTCTATGTTCAGATTTAGAAAATTCAGAAGTAGTTCCTATAATCTCCATTCATCCATACTTCCATACAAAGGAAGTACTTCCATACATCCATTCAAAATAGGCAGTGCCTTGTTTGCACACATAGAACTTCTTCAAATACAGACCAACATAGCAAATGATGAGGTATCTTCCATAAAATATCACTAAAACTTTGGAGCATAGGTGGAAATGTGCATTTGTATGAATACACCTATGTGTGCACGTATATCCTTTGTATACATACACATTTAACTACACTATTTGTGTTTTAGATAAATCCACCAAACATTGCTTTTCTGATTTAGGGTGCTTCTATATAAAAAATACTATCTCCCGTACCAACAGAAAGTAATAACTTTTTTTTTCTTTCTTTCTTTGAGGGGAAATAGAAAGAACCCAGCTCCTACACTTCAAAGTACTTGAATATTCTGGGTGCCTGCTCCTGCCTTTTATTCACAGAATAGGCTAAGGAGAGCTAATCCTTTCTTCCAGCAATTCCCTATGTGTTAGGTGCAATAGTGATTTCTTCTCTTCCATCATCCATTTTCAGTATTGATTATTTACTATATAAAAATGGCATCACACATTTTACGTATGTGCCCAACACCCACATGGTTCTTAGTGAGCACTGGCAGGCTGTCCCAATCTGCTAGTCTAGTTTTCCTTGAACAATGAGAAGGGATTGTGGATAACTGGCTAGCTGAAAAAGTTCACATAGACATAGTCCAGCTGGCTGGACAAAAATGCACACCGTTCTCAGCTTATCTGAAGTAAAGCAAAAATACACTGTCTTTGGCTGTTCTTGTTACACAATAACAGAAAGATCGCGGTGGGAAAAGAATGTTACAGGTGGGAACAGATAACTACAGAAGAGAAACTAGGGGCGGGCTTGGTATTTAGGCAACTAACCAATAATGAGCTTAACTTTTGTAATATGTATGAGCTAATTATAACAAGGCATAAAAGGTGACTGTAAGGGACAATAAATGAAGTCTGCTGATTACTCATATTGAGTGACTGTGTCTTCCCTCCGTCGCGACAAATGGCGCCCGAACAGGGACCCTAGAGAGGGCTGAACCTGCGAGCCACGGTTCGACGGAGATTCGGAGATTCGGGTACCGGTCCTGAAAGCAGCGCAGGAGGCGGAAGGGCACAGTCCCCGCGCCCGGGAGCACCTACAGAGGGTCCCGCTGGCCACGCGTCGCCGAAGTCTCGCAAAGGCTGCAACAGCGCTGACGAAGGTATGGAGACACAAGCGACGTATGATTTGCTCAAATGCTTTTTAGAAAAGCGGAGCATTCGGGGCATAGATTGTAAAAAGGAATTACCCGGGTTATTAGCGTAGTGGGTAGCGAGGGGTCATTTTGGGAATCCGGATACGGTTTTCGAGCATGCAGAGTGGCGTAATTATGGGGACACACTGTTTGCCGAAGTAATAGCCGAAAATAAAACTGCCAAAAAACTGATGAAACCGTGGCAAGCTGTCGCTAATGCCCTTTTGCAACATCGAGCCGAACAGAGAGCGGCTGCTGCTGCCTCTGAGCGACTGGGAGTTGCAAGCGGGACTGCAATAGCCACACAGCAGGGGGAATCGGCTTCCCCCCCCCCCCCCCCCCCCCCCGATTGCCCGTTGCCTCCCTCGGTGCGTACGCTGACGGTTCAACAGGGGACTGCGGGAAGGTGGGACCAGTCGCCCTTCCCGTCGCCGCCCTCTTCGAATCCCTCAGCCCCTCCGTCGGGGAATGATGACGCAAGCGAGGAAATAGACCGTAAAAACCCGGTAGAGAGTAGGGAATGTACGAATCCTTTTGCGGACTGTCTTCAGGTTGCCCAAAATAGGTAAAAGGTCTGGAAGCAGATAGCAGACAGCGCTATGCTTGAGGGTGAAAGCGATTTTGCCGCAGGAATTGTGCATGAGGCTTTCCCAGTCACATATTCACAGCCAGATGCGCAGGGGAATATCACGGTTTCTATCACTAACTTAGACTGGAAATTATTAACTCAGCTACGGGCTACGGTGAGTGAGTCAGGTTTGAAAGGGGAACCCACCAGGCAAATGTTAGATTATATCTGGGGAACTAATATCTTACTCCCGAGTGACATACGCAGTATAATGAAGTTAATCTTGAGCCAACATCAGCAGCTTCTGTTTAACGCTCATTGGCAGGCTGCTTGTCAGGAATCGATAGCAGTGGTTAGACAGCCAGGGGACCCACTGCATGGGGTTACTCTACAGGAGCTGATGGGTTTAGGACCCTATTTTCGAACCGAAGCTGAGGCACTGATGGGACCGGATAAGGCAAAGGAAGCGATGAGGCTAGCTAGACTAGCGCTTGACCGTATAAAGGAACCTGGGGGAATCCCTTCATATATGGGAATCAAGCAGGGAAGAGAGGAGCCATTTGGATTATTTATCGATCGGGTAGCAAACGCCATACAGGGGCTGGGGTGCAAGACTATCTCAAAGGCTCCATTTTAAAGCAGTGTGCCATACAGAATTATAACCCAGCCACACGTAACATCCTAGCTATGCTACCAGGGACATGGACCATAGAAGAAGCTTTGGAAAGAATGGCACAAGTGCCGGTCGGGCCCCAGGCCATGTTAGTCGAGGCAATAAAAGAACTAGGGATTGCTTTAAAAGAGCAGGCGCAGGCTACCCAAAGTCAGGTCTTGGCAGCCCTTGCTCCTTTGCAAGCCTTTGCTGGGCGATCAAATGCCCACGGCCCATCTCATCTACGGTGCTTCCATTGCGGTGTCACCGGACACATGAGACGGGACTGCAATGTCAACTCCGTATGGTGTCGAAACTGCCGCTCAGACACTCACAATGAAGCTGCTTGTTGTCGATTGGGAAACAGGCGACCCAGCGGGAAGAGCTGCCCCGCGCCGACACAAAAAGCGGCTGCTTACCCACCAGTACAAAATTCTTTCCTCTCCGACCCGCAACCAGCGGAAGCCTCGGCTTGGACCTGGCAACAACAGTAGATTGTACCCTATTGGACTCAAAGCCTACAAAACTTGCTACTGGCATACAAGGACCAATTTGTATAAGCGGACAAGCTGTTGGAGCATTACTCATAGGGCGTTCATCAGCCACCATGTTGGGACTCAATGTTTTGGTGGGACTGATTGATAAGGACTTTCACGGAGAAATTCATATTATGGCTCAGACGTTGTTTCCCCCACTCTTTATACCTAAAGGGACCAAGATAGCCCAGTTGATTCCACTACCGCATCTTGCAGGCACCCTCCAACCATTGCAAGAACAACCTCGAGGACAAGGTAACTTTGGGTCTACGGGACAAATGGCTTTACTGACTATTGGCTTGGGTCAACGACCACGGCGATCGGTCACGGTGCAGTATGGAGACCAGACACTCTCGATTACTGTGCTGTTGGATACTGGCGCTGATGTCTCTATAATCAGTGCACACAAATGGCCGGCGTATTGGCCAACCTGTACGACCAATGCCACAGTTGCAGGAGTAGGAGGATTGACCCTCGCTCACAAATCCCCCCTTCTACGATGGAGTATAGCTGACAAAGTTATAAATTGTTGTGTCTTGATTATTCCACTGCCTGAGGGGGTGCATGCTTTGGTAGGCCGTGATATCTTGGCCCAAATGGGGATGGTCCTCACTTCAGACCTCCCTTTCTAGGAGCGGCCATCGCTTGGACTTTCCCCATCCCACTCCGATGGAAGACAGAGGAACCAGTGTGGATAGAGCAGTAGCCGTTAAAAAGGGAAAGTCTAGAACAGGTGCATGAACTGGTTAAAGAGCAGTATCAACAAGGTCATTTGTATCTGTCAATGAGCCCGAGAAGCCCATTCGATCTTCCATCAAAACGCGAAGGGGCTGGCACAAGCCTACAAACTCTCTATGGAGGAGGCTCGGGCCATTGTGAAGGCTTGCCCTATATGTAGTCACCATAACTCAGGCTTAGTGCTCGGTTGCGGGGTCAACCCGCGAGGACTGAAGTCTAATGATGTTTGGCAGATGGATGTTACTCATGTTCCTGCATTCGGTCGATTGAAATATGTGCATGTTACTACAGACACCTATAGCCATATGTTATGGGCCACACCACAGCCCGGGGAAAAGGTCCGGGACGTGCGCCGGCATTTAACTAGTTGCTTTGCTGTTTTAAGGGTGCCTATTACTATTCAAACTGATAACGGTCCTGCATATGGTAGCGGATCACTTAAACGCTTTATGCAAATGTGGAATATTAAACATGTTACTGCAATCCCTCATTCTCCAACTGGACAAGCAATTGTAGAGCGGGCTAACGGGACGCTAAAACGTTATATAGAAAAGTTCAAAGAGATTCAGGATGTAAAAGAAAGGGTAGAGAAGGCTCTTTTTGTGCTTAATCATTTGTGTGTATTTGGGGACAGTAATGAGCCGCCTATAATAAGGCACCACGCTGGCTCAGAACCCCCCAGGCCACCACACATGAAGGTACTGTATAAGGATGCAAAAACAGGACAATGGGTAGGTCCTGTGGAGGTGATTTATGTGGGGCGTGGTTATGTCTGTATTTCTACCGATTCAGGCACTACTTGGGTTCCCAGCCGTTGGGTAAAACCTGCTGTAGAGCACGCTGGAGGAGCTCGACGTGAGATAGACGTGAGATTATAACAAGGCATAAAAGGTGACTGTAAGGGACAATAAACGAAGTCTGCTGATTACTCATATTGAGTGACTGTGTCTTCCCTCCATCGCGACAAGGGATGATGAAAATTAAAGTTTATCTGAAGCAAAATGATGGTTAAAAATATTTTATTTAAACCCTTGTAAAATACGTGCCAAATTAAAGCTTGGAACGTTTCATTTTCAGAGAAGAAAACTAAATCCCACTTCCAGTGGCTGAAGAGCTCAACATGATGAACATGCTCAACATGTGAACTGAGTTCACAACTTAGCATTTCTTTGTCAATATTCTTTGACAATATTTTTTTTCTAAAAACACTATAACAGAGAACAGAGACAGAAATAACTTGTTCTAAGTGAAGCTGAATAAAACAGCTCATTGAGAATGCTGATTTCTCTTCCAAAAGCAATTTTTTTCCCTAAAAAATATACTCATTTTTTTAAAACTTTCATGAGAAATTTTCACAGACCCAAAATAGAATTTCAGCCCTGGAATGGTAGAGATCTGGTCTATTATTCTCTGCTGTAAATGACCACTCTGAAGCATTTGAGACAATTTAGGGGTTTTTTTGCAACGCTAAATTTCCCTCCTCATTATTTCTTTTCTTATGAATTTTGTCTCATCCACTTATTTGATGAACACGTTACTGCCTAAGTCACTGAAGAACAATATTAAATGACAATGTTCACAGAAATAGCTACCTACGTTCATTGTCTTAACTGACCGATGTATTTCAAGGAGTTTCAGTAAAGAATTCTGAAAAACAGGGTTTGAAGGAGTCATTGAGATTATGCCCTACCACCATCCATGAGCAAGTATCCTTATGCCATCTCTGAGATCATTGTTCACAGACCTCCAGTGAATGTAAGTTCCTCTTTTCTCTGGCAAACAGCAACACATCTTCACTATTCTTATCATTAAAGAGTTATTCACAAAGACTAAATAAACTCTCCCGTTTACTTCTTGTCACATCTCCAGTGGACAGAGGACAGTTTATTCCACAACTCTTTGCAGCAGCCTTTTATGTATTTGAAGATTGTTATCACATCTCCCTTCAGCCCTCTTTTCTCTAAACAATCCACTTCAAATCTCACGACTGGGGGATCTTGGCACATGAATACAGATTTCTCTGCTTTCCACATCACATGCCCAGAGCAGAGATCCTGGCAGCATCTAATCAGTACATTACAGTTTTGGTCAATGAGTTTTGCCTGGCATGTGGCTTCCTAATTGTAAGGCAGTGGAAAGGAACAGTGAAGGAGGGAGAACAATAGCATTATTCTCACATTTCTAGGGAAAAGTATGAATGTGTGCCCTATTATTTTCATCTAATACAACTATTTTAATCAAAATGTCATGTGAAATATAGTCATTTGACTTGGAGAAATTTAGGAATAGAATATTAAAACAGTATCTTTTATCAGAAAGACTTGTTATCTTGTTTAAAAAGAAAAAGAAGGTTTCTCAATAGGACCTATTTTCCATGAATCATGGTGACCGGAAATGATAATATTTTTAGCCTCTCAGCTTTCTTGTGTAGCCATATGAAGCTACTTGAGTTTAGTTTAGTAACTCATGCAATAATTCAGCATGCTCAGTTTCTCTCATCTCATTCATGCAGGTGTGTTGTCATAAATTGCTTGTATACAGTATTTCAGGCTTGATATTGTAATGCCAAATTCCTTTAAGCAACCCTTTAGGCCAAGGAAAATCTTTAATTGTCACTGCTTGCATAAACTCAACTTGTATAAATCATATAAACTGAGTGTCTGCAGCCTGAAAGAATGCAACCTAGCAGAGGACTACGATAATAATGGGCCAGGTAGACAGAAAAAGCATCGTTATTAGCAGAAAAATCATGGCATCTTGATTCTGGTTTTTTCCAAAGGCAGCTAAACCATACAGTGCAATGGATCATTCAAAACACATTTTGGAATCATAAAGCACAAAATATATGCAAAGAAACTAACAGAGATAACATATGGACAATCTTGTTCATTCCAGGTGCTTTTCTCTTCTCTTTGTAAAATTTCAGTATTCTTTCCATTTTTCTATATCTCCTGTAACTGTAAAAACTGAATTCCCTGTATTCTTTTTATCTGCTGTTTTGAGTGACTAAGGTGTGCAGTCAGGAGCCATAGTTGGTTATACTTCTTATATTATCCTTGAGAAATGGGAATACCCAAAAGCTGGCTGGTCCTTTATTACTATGTTCAAGTAAGTCAAGTAAAAACCTCCAAAGCTAGAATCAGTAAAATTGTCTTCCTCACATAAAGCCCTCCATGATTACTTTTTCTTTCCTTATCAGTCAGAATCTGGTTTGGGCAAGCTTCAAATACAATGGTACTGGCAGCCAGCTCCCCTTACACAGTAGAGTCAAGCTACCCGCTACTAGCCTCAATTATCATGTGACAGAAACAAAACAAAACCAGGCCAGCCCAGAGACTGAGTCCCCAAAACAGAATATCATTAAGCACAACTGACGAGCGAGGGGAAGCACGCGGCCGACTCAATATGAGTGATAAAGCAAGCTTCGATTTATTACGGCGCGATTATGTCTTATATACAGTTCCAGTTAATTATGCCTACTAGTCATCTGCTGATTGGCTAAGCTCTAAAGGGTTACATTTTCATACGTCCTCCTACTTACGGTTTCTGCGGATAGCTAGCTACATATTTTTTTTCCTCTCTTGTCTACGCGAATTCTTCAAAGTTATTTACAACATTAGGCACAAGGTCAGTGTTTTTCTCAGCTTCCTTATCAGCATGCCTCAGCATAGCTGCAAGGCCTGCTTCAGCTAACTTACGCTAACTTTGTTTCACAAAGATCTTTAAGGGAGTCATGGCCATGATCACACAGCCATTCTGCAACATTTCCTCCTTTTTCTCTTTGCGCAAGCAAAACTTGTGCAGTTACACGCTCGAGTAATTTTTGAATACAAGAGAGAGCACAGCTTAAACATACGAGTGAAATGATAACAATTATTACTATAAGCAACACACTTTACAACAGCCCTTTCAAACTACCAGAAGACCGCCCTAATAATAGAGCACCATAGCTTTGTCCATTAATTATCAGAGGTCCTCGGACACGAGTTGCGATTTTTTGTGGTCGGTTGTCAATTAATGTTGTATCTACTGCTGTTGCCAGGTCCAGGCCGAGGCTCCTTCGGGTGGCAGGTTGTAACACGGTGTCTGCCGATAAGAGTTGGTCATGTCTCCTGGAGGGGGTGTCGTGAAGGTGACAGGAGTCGCGATTGGGGTCGACCTGCTGCAGCTCCTCGCGCTCGGTTTCTCGTTTCCCGTCTGCCGACAGACATTGGTGCTGTGGGTCCCTCGCTGACAATTTTGGCACCACACTTGACGTTTTCGACATCAGTCACGGGTATGTCCTGGCTTCCCGCATCAATAGCAGAGGAAGTCTAGGCACTTGGTGGTCGCTGGCTTTGGGGGTGCGGTAGCCCCAGGGGGGCACAGAGGCGCAAGCGCTGCAAAAGCCTGACTTTGGGCTTGCACTAAATCTCTCCCTACTGCTTGGATTGCTTCCACTAGCAAGGCTTGCTGACCTACTGGCACCCAACTCATTCGCTCTAGCATTGTTTCTACAGAAGAATCTAAGGGCAGGGTTACTAAAATGCCTTTGGTGTAACTGTTACTATTCTCCAGAATACACTGGCACAATAACGGCCCTTTCATAAAGTTAGGTATATCTGATGGGCTCACTGTGGAGGCCTGACTCATTCACTGTACTACGTAACTGACTTAATATTTTCCAATCAAAGCCTCCCAGGTTCCCTGTCTTTGGTTAGCGGCATTTATCTGATACGTTACAGGGAAAGCTTGTGGGGGGTTGACTTGCTCAGCAATATCAAATATTCCCTGAGCAGCTGCTTCTTGTGCTATTTTTTGCCAATTAATGTGCGTAGAACGCACCAGTTCGTTTACTATATTTTTTTGTTCCTTTTTTTTTTTTTTTTTTTTTAGAATTTTGTATTGACTGCCCACTGCTATTTTCTTCCTCAGCAGCACATTCGTCAGATGTGTCCCCGCCCTCTGGCCCCCCTGAGGCTACTTCGCCGGAGGGGGGGGCGGAGGACACGAAGGGTCTATAGGTGGTACAGTGGGCTCTATAGGTGGTACAGAGAGCACTGTTTGTGATAAAGAGGGTATTGGAATGTAATTTTCACATGGCATAATTTTTCCTGCATTAGGATCTGCGCTTGCAAGTCGGCTTGTTACTGCTGCAGCAAGGCGCTTTTCTGCTTGATATCTTTTTATACAATTAGTTACTTCATGCCATGATTTCATCAATTTTTTTGCTGCCTTATCATCATCTATTACTAAATCCCATAAACAATCCCCATAATTACGCCATTCTTCTACTTCAAACATATGCTCAGGATCTGCAAAATATCCTTTTGCTTTACCTAATGCAATTAACCCGGCCAGATCTTTTAAAGGGCCTACTCCCCGCTTTTCTAAAAAGCATTGTAAAAGTGCTAGCGCTACCTCTTTTTCCATTGTGCACTCCTTAAAGTCCTCTTTGTTGCAGCCTTTTCCCTTGGGTAGCAGCTCACGGACGGCGAACCCCTTCTTGAATTATCCTGGGCCCAAGCACGGATCGGGTACGATGCCAGCATCAGCCGATCTTCTGCTCTCTGGTCGCTGCTACCAGTGCTTCTCCGTCCTCGCTGTCCGGTGAAGAACAAGGATTGGGGGTCCCTGTTCGGGCGCCACTTTGACAAGCGAGGGGAAGCACGCGGCCGACTCAATATGAGTGATAAAGCAAGCTTCGATTTATTACGGCGCGATTATGTCTTATATACAGTTCCAGTTAATTATGCCTACTAGTCATCTGCTGATTGGCTAAGCTCTAAAGGGTTACATTTTCATACGTCCTCCTACTTGCGGTTTCTGCGGATAGCTAGCTACATATTTTTTTTTCCTCTCTTGTCTACGCGAATTCTTCAAAGTTATTTACAACATTAGGCACAAGGTCAGTGTTTTTCTCAGCTTCCTTATCAGCATGCCTCAGCATAGCTGCAAGGCCTGCTTCAGCTAACTTACGCTAACTTTGTTTCACAAAGATCTTTAAGGGAGTCATGGCCATGATCACACAGCCATTCTGCAACACACAACCATCTCAACCAACATAATTTCATGGCACATAAAGTATAAACATACCACCCAAATTGCAGAAATAGAGAGTCAATTAAAATTACTCAGCTCCTCATTACAAAAACTTGGTAGGATTAGAAGGGACGTAATAAATTATATTTTTATACAGCTACCCAAACTGACCTTAAACTAATGTGATATTTTTTCCATAGAAAGGGTCTCTGGACTTCTGATTTGCTTTTTTTTAACCACATTTATCATCCACAGAAGAAGCCTTTTCATTTGTCTTAGAACTGCATTATTCCACACTGAGCTGCCAACAGCAACAGTTCATTTGGTTTCATTTTAATAAAATAAATGACCATTGGAGAAAATATCCAATTAATAAATATTACGATGCATTACTAGAGGCTTTTCAGTTATTTCTGAGATATAAACATGCGCATTTCCAAAATACTTTGAGACTGAGGCAAAACCACCAAGTGTGTGATAATTCCATTCCCTGAAGATCTTTGGCTCCAGTTTTATAGGGAGAGAGAAGGCCTAAAAAATCCAAGATGGCTAGTGACATTTGCCCTATGCATCAATTTCAGTTTCATCAAAATAAGAGAAAAAATACTGAGAAGACATACTTGTTCTGGCTCAATCCCTTTTCCGCCAAGTCTTTACAATTATTTCATTATTCCCAGTATACATAGGTTCTTTTCAGCTGATTGAATATTTAACCCATTGGTCACATATTCCTTTTAATAGTGAATTAAATCTGGCAATAAAGATGCATATAAAAAATGTTTATAAAATGCACTAGAATGACTGGACCAGTTTTATATGGCTATTCATAGCACAGGCCAAATAAAAGCAAAACTCTATAAATATCAAATGCTTTGGGAATTGCACAATTATAGCCTTAACTTTTGGAACAATTCCACATTCTTGAAATTGTGTGTTATTTAGCAATTCTTCTTTAAGAATAAATCAAGATTATGTATTTCTACCCTACAGGACCCTACAGATTCCATATCTCCTAGCAAAAAGTCAAGCTCCACAACGCTCAATGCTTGTCCAAAACTAAAGACATGTTCTCAGAAGACTCCAGCCCACTTTGCAGAAGGTAAGAAAATACATGGCACACAATACATAGTATGTAGACATGTCGCGACGGAGGGAAGACACAGTCGCTCAATATGAGTGATCAGCAGACTTCGTTTATTGTCCCTTACAGTCACCTTTTATGCCTTCTTATAATTAGCTCATACATATTACAAAAGTTAAGCTCATTATTGGTTAGTTGCCTAAATACCAAGCCCGCCCCTTGTTTCTCTTCTGTAGTTTTCTGTTCCCACCTGCAACATTCTTTTCCCACCAAAATCTTCCTGTTACTGTGTAACAAGGACAGCCAAAGACAGTGTATTTTGCTTTACTTCAGATAAGCTGAGAGCGATGTGCATTTTTGTCCAGCCAGCTGGACTATGTCTATGTGACCCTTTTCAGCTAGCCAGTTATCCACAATTCCCCCGTTTTTATTTTGGGCGACATAGGCTTGGTTGACCATTTTCAATAACAGCATTTTAACACAGGAAAATACACAGCCAACTTATAAAATCTCAGTTCAGAAGTATAATTCCTGAAATACTTGAAAAATAAAGTTAGCTTGAAGCTTTAATTTAGATGCTCTTTCTGTTCCAGTGATATAAAAAGTTTAAAAACATTCAAAGGTAATTTTAAAGTTCTGAACATGGACTAATGCAAGCTCAAAACCCAAAAAGAAACCAAAATGATGTTTGACTAGGAATATTTGCAAATATTTTAGTGGAAAATCCCTGACCATTAACAATTTTCTGTCCAAATAACAACTGCCCTTATGCAACCAACCAGTCCATACAATTTCTGAAGAATACCTCATTGATATCAAAGAATTAACAAAGGGAAAAAATTAGTTCTAAGCTATATACATTCATAAGTGGATTTTTCAATAGTTACATACAGATTTACACACTAAGCCATAATGGCTTGTAGGTGATACACACAAGAAGAGTACGTTGCTTATCTGTCTGAATGTCTATGCTAAATTTGACAACTATGCCACAAGCCAAGCCTACATGGGTGCTGTATGTTATGCACGTTCCTTAACAAACAGAAGTATAATAGACAAATTCCCAAGATCTAGTCCCCAACCTAATTATATTATTTTGTAGCCAATTAAGGAAAATAACACAAATGTGCATATCTACATGTGCACACACCTTTTAGTTCAGAACCAATCTGTGATAAAAGGCCTTAGCCTTATGGCATCATCGAATCTTAACGAGTACAATAATTAAAAATGCAGTCTTACTGTAAGTGCGATTTATGCTGACATTCCCTCAAATGCTACACGTGAGAATTTCTCGCTCAACTGCCTCAAGTTAAAATAGTAGTATTTGTTAATATGTATTAAAAAATCATTAATTCTCTACAATAGCAGTTGACTTCCATAACACTATGTAAGCAAAAGAGGCTTAAGATGGGTTTTCTGAATACTAACAACTTATTTTAGACTGTCTAAACTCAGGTCTTGAAAGATTTCACTCTGCCAGACGTAGAAACACTGTTGCACTCCAGTTGTGATATCCCTTTTCCCAAGTTGTCACATGCACATCTCGCTCAAGCAACATTATTGTTAAAGTTTCTCTCTGCTACATAAAAGCATATTGCACTTGTAGATATAAAAGACAGCACTCTTACTTAGATTATTACCTTATTACCTCATAACTCTTAGTATACCTTGTATCTCTGATTTCATCACTTCAAAAATTCACCAGAAGCAGATAAAACCACAGCCTCAGACTAAACTACACCTTAACTGCTGATTCAAATAAAGGCATTCTCTTCAGATATGCCTAATGCTTACAAATAGTGTTGGCTGGTTTTGATCAAGAAACTATTATTACAATAACGATCAAAAATAATAATCCCGTTTGCAAAATGCCTTTAAGCCAGCCTCCTAGTCCCAACCAATTTCCACATTCAGAATACAGCATAAATACAGAATACAGAATAAATTATCTCCATCAAGGCAAAAAGGCTTCTTTTTAAACACAGAAATGTTTGCTAGTTCAAGGCAGAAACCCATTTCTTGTAGGGGACATCTGAAGCTTTTTTTTTTTTTTTTTTTTTTTTTTTTTTTTGGTGGGATTGTAATCAAGTCCGTATTTTTCCTTGAGAAGCTTAAGCTGTTCCTCTTGTTTCAGGAGTGTTTCCAACTCTGATTTGTCGACTAGGTCCATATTTCCCAAAGATATCATACATTTCCTCCGCTGTGATTTTATACGGCAGGTTCCGAATATAAAGGGTCCGATTGACCTCTGGGGGCAGCCAGATGTTAGCTCGCTTGGCCGCTTGCATTGCCATGGCGCCGATCGGAGGGGGGGTGTGGGGGGGGTGCCGCCTTGGAGAGAAACCGCGGCCGGGAAGGGGCCTGCCGGGCTGCGCCGCCGCTCGCCGCTGCCGCGGGGGTCCCGGATGCTATCCCATACGCTAATAACCCGAGTAATTCCTTTTTACAATCTATGTCCCGAACGCTCCGCTTTTCTAAAAAGCATATGAGCGAATCATACGTCGCTTGTCTCTCCATACCTTCGTCAGCGCTGTTGCAGCCTTTGCGAGACTTCGGCGACGCGTGGCCAGCGGGACCCTCTGTAGGTGCTCCCGGGCGCGGGGACTGTGCCCTTCCGCCTCCTGCGCTGCTTTCAGGACCGGTACCCGAATCTCTGAATCTCCGTCGAACCGTGGCTCGCAGGTTCAGCCCTCTCTAGGGTCCCTGTTCGGGCGCCATTTGTCGCGACGGAGGGAAGACACAGTCGCTCAATATGAGTGATCAGCAGATTTCGTTTATTGTCCCTTACAGTCACCTTTTATGCCTTCTTATAATTAGCTCATACATATTACAAAAGTTAAGCTCATTATTGGTTAGTTGCCTAAATACCAAGCCCGCCCCTTGTTTGTCTTCTGTAGTTATCTGTTCCCACCTGCAACATTCTTTTCCCACCAAAATCTTCCTGTTATTGTGTAACAAGGACAGCCAAAGACAGTGTATTTTGCTTTACTTCAGATAAGCTGAGAGCGATGTGCATTTTTGTCCAGCCAGCTGGACTATGTCTATGTGACCCTTTTCAGCTAGCCAGTTATCCACATAGACATAGGTACCGCTGAAAAATGTTCCTTGAGAACCTCACACAGAGTAGGAAGTTCTTTAAAGTCAAGCAAGAAATACTGAACATAGGACTATGTCTGTAGGAGGCAACTTCCATGCCTCTCTCAAGCCTAAAACTATAAAACATAGTGGCATGTTAAGTGCCTTCATTACTAGCAAGTTACTGATCAATCTAGGTACCTATATGAGCAGAATTAATTCTTTTAAAAGGAGTTATGGTGGTCATAACCTTTAGATAATTATCTAAAATACTGTTCAGCATACTAATCTAGAAGATAGGAGGCATGAGTCTATCTGACACTAGCCTGAGTGCATTCAAACCCACATTCTGGAAAAATGCCTTTAGTGCTACAGAGGCAACACAAGAACAGCCCTGTATCCAGCTGTTTAAGTGGGCTAGCTGCTGTGCATCAACAAACAAATACATAGATACAAGGTTCATTTAATGAAAAGGAAAGAGAGCAAGGTGTGGTCAGTTCTAGGTTCTGGTCCTTTTTTAGTTCTGGGATTTGATTTAAACCTGGTTTTGACTGTCTAGTGTGAAATACATAAACCACCCAGCAGCAGCTCTTCCAATAGAGGACCCAAAGCACCAAGTTAGAGAAACTGGTCTCCCTTTATCATTCTTGTAGCTTTTGTAGCCTGTCCTCAGCTAAACTAGTTTGTAGCTCCATAACTGATGCACTCTTCGGACAATATAACCATTTCACCCCTCCAAGCTGAGGTGGGCCCCCACAGTTTCTGAAGAAATGCTGTACATATAGCTGGACACCTGCCTCTCTCCTTGTGTTTTTGAACAAGAAATGACTGTTGCTACTGTGTTCTGTGAAACAAATCTCTGTTCTGCTAAGTGAGGAAATAATGTAGGAAATGCCATACATGGAAGTTTCCTCCCTTTTATTATGCTTAATTTTAATACAAATTGCCAGAGAAATCAGGGGTGTAAAACGCTATCAGGATCTGTCCTTGAAAGTTTATAACAGGTACCATACATTGCATGTTGTCATTTCTAACGTACCTTATTCCTGATTTCTAAGCTTAACAGTTATGGTAGAGTCTCCACAAATGCAGTAGGGGTCTAGAAATTCTGCTATATTTAACAGTGATTTTATTGGATTTACATAAAATCTGGCTCAGTCTTTAACAGTGAGACCAATTGTTCTCAGGGTATGCAGCTCACTGAACTGTAAGACAGGGATGAGGAGCATAATAAATCCTCATAATTCAAGGGGAAATGGTTAGCAACCTGCTATACCACTTAGACATGTACAAGTCTATGGGGCCAGATGGGATTCACCCAAGGGTACTGAGGGAGCTGGAGGAAGTGCTCACCAAGCCACTCTAAATCAGCAGTCCTGACTAACCAGGGAATTCTCAGTTGACTGGAGGTTGGTAAATCTGACACCCATCTACAAGAAGGACCAGAAGGAAGACCTGGGGAACTACAGGCATGTCAGCCTGACCTTGGTGCTAAAGAAGGTTATGGAGCAGATCATCCTGAGAGCCATCACATGGCACGTACAGGACAGCCAGGTGATCAGGCCCAGTCATCATGGGTTTATAAAAGGCAGATCCCACATGACTAACGTGATCTCCTTCTATGACAAGGTGACCCACTTAGTGGATGAGAGAAAGGCTGTGGATGGTATTTACCGGGACCTTAGTAAAGCCTTTGACACCATTTCCCACAGCATTTTCCTGGAGAAACTGGCTGCTCAAGGCTTGGACAGGCATACTTTCTCTGGGTAAAAAACTGGCTGGATGTCTGGGCCCAGAGAGTTGTGGTGAATGGTGTTACATCCAGTTGGCATCCAGTCACAAGGGCTCAGTATTAGGTCCAGTTTTGTTTAATATCTTTATTAATGATCTGGACAAGGGTATTGAATGCACCTTCAGGAAGTTTGCAGACACCAAGTTGGGGTGGGAATGTTGATCTGCTTGAGGGAAGGAAGGCTGTACAGAGGGATCTGGACTGATTAGATCGATGGGCCAAGGACAATTGTATGAAAGTCAACAGGGCTAAGGGCCGAGTCCTGCACTTGGGTGACAATAACACCACACAACACTACAGGCTTGGAGGAAGAGTGGCTGGAAAGCTGCCTGAAGGAAAAGGACCTGGGGGTGTTGGTTGACAGCTGGTTGAATACGAGCCAGAAATGTGCCCAGGTGGCCAAGAAGGCCAATAGCATCCTAGCTTGTTCAGAAATAGTGTGGCCAGCAGTAGAGGGGTGATCATCCCTTTGTACTCAGCACTGGTGAGGCCACACCTCTGTCCTGGTTTCAGCTGGGATGGAGTTAATTTTCTTCTTAGTAGCTAGTACAGTGCTGTGTTTTGGCTATGATGTGAGAACAATGTTGATAACTGCACTGATGTTTTTAGTTGTTGCTGGGTAATGTTTATACTAAGTCAAGGACTTTTCAGTTCCTTGGGCCTTGCCATCCAGAGGGCTGGAGGGGCACAAGAGACTGTGAAGGGTCACAGCCAGGTCAGCTGACCTGAACCAGCCAAAGAGGTATTCCATACCATGGGATGTCATGCCTGGTATATAAACTTGGAGGGTTGGCTGGGGGAGAATCGTTGCTTGGGGACTGGCTGGGCATCGGTCAGCAGGTGGTGAGCAGTTGTACTGTGCATCACTTGGTTTTTTTTGTCCTTCACCCTTTCTTTGGATTTTACCCTTTTTCCCCATCATTCCATTTTAATTGTTATTACTATTATTATTGTTATTGTTATTACTGTTGTTCTTATCTTTTTATTCTGTTTAGATTATTAAATTGTTCTTATCTCAACCCTCAAGTTTTACATTCCTTTCTGATTCTCCTCCCCACCCCTCTGGGTGAGGGGGGAGTGAGCAAGTGGCTGTGTGGTGCTTCGCGCTCTGTTCCATTTTGGGCCCCTCACTATAAGGAAGACACTGAGGTGTTGGAGCATGTCCAAAGAAGAACGATGAAGTTGGTGAAGGGTCTGGAGCACAAGTCTTATGAGGATCAGCTGAGGGAACTGGGGTTGTTTAGTCTAGAGAAGAGGAGGCTGAGGGGAGACCTTATTGCTCTCTACAGCTACCTGAAAGGAGGTTGTAGCGGGGTGGGTGTCAGTCTTTTTCCCCTAGTAACAAGGGATCGGACGAGAAGAAACAGCCTCAACTTGTACCATGAGAGGTTTAATTTGGATATTAGGAAAAATTCCTTACTGAAAGGTTTGTCAAGCATTGGAACAGGTTGCCCAGGGAAGTGGTTGAGTCACCATCCCTGGAGGTATTTAAAAGACATTGTTGTGGTTTAACCCCGGCTAGCAACCAAACACTACACAGCCACTTGCTTAACTCCTCCCCACCCAGAGGGGTGGGGAGAAGAATCAGAAAGGAATGTAAAACTCGAGGGTTGAGATAAGAACAATTTAATAATTTAAACAGAATAAAGAGATAAGAACAACAGTAATAACAATAACAACAATAATAATAATAATAACAATTAGGATGGAAAGGTGGGAAAAAAGGGTAAAATCCAAAGGAAAAAGGGAAAAGGAAAACCAAGTGATGCACAGTACAACCGCTCACCACCAGCTGGCCAATGTCCAGCTAGTCCCTGAGCAACGATCCCCCTCCAGCTAACCCCCCCAAGTTTATATACCAAGCATGATGCCCCATGGTATGGAATACCTCTTTGGCTGGTTCAGGTCAGCTGACCTGGCTGTGTCCCTTCACAGTCTCTTGTGCCCCTCCAGCCCTCTGGATGGCAAGGCCCAAGAAACCGAAAAGTCCTTGACTTAATATAAACATTATCCAGCAAGAATTAAAAACATCAGTGCTGTTATCAACATTGTTCTCACATCATAGCCAAAACACAGCACTGCACTAGCTACTAAGAAGAAAATTAACTCCATCCCAGCTGAAACCAGGACAGACATGTAGATGTGGTCCTTTGGGAAATTGTTTAGTGGTGGACTTGGCAGTGTTAGGTTTACAGTTGGACTCTATCTTAAAGTTATTTTCTAACCTAAATGATTCTATGATTCTATGAAAATCTTGCAGGCCATCAGTGGATTCCAACCAATGGCTTAAAGGTGAATTGCTTTACAGTCTGCTGCCATACCTCCTGAACCATCCAGTCCTCTCTCATTGTCACTTTTTATTATATTCTCCAGAAAACACAAAGCCTTTTGACATTTGAGCTACAGTCCTTTATATCCCATATGATTGTTTTTATTTACTTATCTGGCAAAGATCCCTGGCTTTCAGCCAGAAATGAAGGTCTGTCTTTGTTTAGCCACCAGATGAGAATTCTCAGCTCTGAATCATGGATGGAGGAAAAGACTTATCATTGGCCTAGAAAGAAGTATGCAGCTCAGCACTGCTTCCTCCAAGGAGAGCTTTGGCTCTCTTTTCTTCTTGAAGGTGGTTTTTTTTCTGGGTCAGGCCTCTCCTTGATCAGTCACTAGCCTATTCATAGGCACCTAACTCTCCACATGTATTGTACCAGGTGCCAAGGTGAATTCTGTGAATGAAAGCCTAAAAATTTGGTAGTCTACAGTTCTTGCTTGTTTCTCAGTTAATCAGAAATCAAAATATGTAATCTAAAGTGATTTACATTGCTAATGAAATGAATGCCAATTAATATCACACTTTCTCAGTCTATCCAAGGCATGGTTTCCAAGTTTATATAAGGAAACAGATATTAAAAAATGCACATGAAATATTTTTAATAGGGACACAAAATCTGAATTTGACCAATTCACCTCATGTAAATAGACTCTCATTAGACTTTTATTTATTTGGGGGTTTAAAGTATGACTTTTAGACTGCTAGGAGAAGGTAATTCCAAAAATATCAGAATCTCTTAAGTAGGCAACTACTTGAAAATTGAAGACCAGAAGAGACTACAAAGTTGGAGTTGTATAACAATCATGCATGACAGAAATCAGACATTTGCTTCAAAACCTATAATTCTAACTGACATACAGAATATTAAAGACTGAGTAAGGAACAAAGAGAATGGAAGCTTCAACAATTCCTCATGCAAAACTAATAGACGATCTTCAATAGACATAAGAAATTAATAGACAATTTTCACTTGTACCTGTAGTGTCACATTTGTACATGACAAAGCAGACAAATACATATTCCTTGTTCAAGCGGAGCGAAATGGGGGGGGAAAAAAAGGCAGTAAACAAAAAGCCTGAATGCTGGGAATCAGCTTTATTATTCTCTCTGACACTCAGAAATCTAAGCTATTATTCCTGTCCCCAAAAGAAACACTGAAAAATAATTTAAAATTTCTTGCAAGCTATTTTTATCCAACACTCTTCCTTGTCTGGCTGAAACCATATTAGTTTTAAAGGGGTGAGACTCACACAATCTGCATTTGTGACAACATAGAGATAACTATATATTACTGCACAGGCACAAAAGCTTCACAATTTATTTACAGTTGGATGGCACTTAAATTAGATGTCAGTTGCCCAAGCATTCATATAAGAATGACAGCTGGAGTACAGGAATTGCTGGTGCTGTTCAATTGTTTACAAGAGACATTTAATAAAAAGAAATCATGATCCTGTGCATTTAGCAGTGTATAAAGGTATTACAAGATTCTCCATGATTTATATTTACCAATATTTGGTTAATTGTTGATCTACTTCTTAGCTGTTCGCATCTAATTTCATGGTTGAATTCCTAATATAATTAATTTCTGAGCTTTATCAGTAGATATCTGGTTATTAAGAGCTATATGGTGCATTATAAACCCCAATACCTTGTTAAAAAAAGACCAGATGTATAGCCTACTGAAGTCAGTGGAAATTTCCCTTTGACTGTTGTCATGGTTTAACCCCGGCTGGCAACCAAGCACCAGACAGCCATTTGCTCACTCCCCACACAGTGGGATGAGGGAGAGCGTAGGAAGAGTAAAAGTAAAACTCAAGGGTTGAGATACAGACACTTTAATAGGTAAAGCAAAAGCCACACACACAAGCAAAGCAAAACAAGGAATTCATTCACCACTTCCCATGGGCAGGCAGGTGCTCAGCCATCCCCAGGAAAGCAGGGCTCCATCACGCATCACAGTTACTCAGGAAGACAAATGCCATAATACTGGATGTCCCTGCCTTCCTCCTCTTCCTTCCCCCATTTTATATACTCAGCATGATGTCATGTGGTATGGAATATCACTTTGACTAGTTAAGGTCACCTGACCTGGCTGCATCCCCTCCCAATTTCCTGTGCCCCTCCAGCCCTCTCACTGGCAAGGCCTGGGAAACTAAAAACTCCTTGACTTAGTAAAAACACTACCCAGCAATAACTAAAAACATCAGTGTCCTATCAGCATTGTTCTCACACCAAATCCAAAACACAACACTGCACCAGCTACTAGAAGAAAATTAACATAATCCCAGCTGAAACCAGGACAGTATCCACCCCTTACTCCATACCATTTACATCATGCCACACTTTCCAATACAACCTCATTAACCACCATCACCCTTCCCATCCTTTGATATAATACACAGATATCATTCCCCTAGGCCAGGGGTCCTCAGATTTTTTAAACAGGGGGCCGGCGCGCGGATGAAGTGGCAGGAGGTCATCTGCGGCTGCTTGGTTTCCCCCCCCAACCCCCGGCGGGGGGATGTGTGTGTTCTGTAAATACCAGGGGCCGGATTGAGGACCCTGGGGGGCTGTATCTGGCTGACGGGCCATAGTTTGAGGACCCCTGCCCTAGTCTATGCACCACCCCTGTAAAATGTCTATAAAACATCCACAAATGTCCAATGAGTTCATTTAGTCCATGAACATGAGATCTTATGGTAGTCATTCAGGAGAAGAAAGGTTGTGTGTTGTATGAGGTTATCAGGCATCAAAGCCAGCTCAGGTCAGGTCACTGCTGCACTTGCACCGCTTCTTGTAAGGCTTGTCCTCCAATGGTCCAGGTGGTTCCTGCTATGGTCATTCCTATAAAATGAAACATGGATTACAACAATTTAAAGGTATATCCATTACAATCTCCACCCCTGGTCCCTACGGACCAGCCCATAGGGTTTAACATTGCAATGAACTCCTCCCCTTGCCCCTGCTCCAGCTTGGACTTATCCCTAGACTGCAGTCCCTTAGGGTTGTACCTGCTCCAAGTGGAGCCTCAGCTACAAGCTGCAGCGTCTCCAGGGGTGTACCTGCTGCGGCATAGACTCATCCACAGCCACAGTCACTTCGAAGTGCACTTGTTCCAACATGGCCTTATCCATGGGCCATGACCATAGACCTGCTCCAGCATGGCCTTATCCCTGGCCACAGTCCCTTCAGAAGTAAATCAGCTCCAGCACGGCCTTATCCCTGGCTGCAATCCCTCCAGGGCTGTATCTGCTCTGTTGTGGGCTTATCCATGGCCGCATGCTTTGAGGTGCTCCATCATGACCTCATGCACAGCCACTGATGCTTCTGGGTGTACCTACTGCATCATGGACTTATCTACGGCCACAGATGCTTCAACGTGTACCTTCTTCAACATGGACTTGTCCTTGGTCCACACTTCCTTCAGAGGCATACCTGCTGCAGCACAGACATAACCATAGCCGCAGACACTCCAAGATCTACCTGCTTGGGCATGGACTTATTCACAGCTACAGATGCTTTGGGGTGTCTGGCTCCCATGTGGACTCATCCACAGGTCACAGTCCCTTTGACTCGAATACACACTGGAGTTCCAGCTTGTTGCATTAAAGGGGATGGAGTAATTTATCAGGAAATAACCCCTCCTCCCTCCCTTCCAACTCTCCTCACTGAGGTGAGAGGTTGGGTGCAGCTAGGTTTAAATCCTAGGTGACGTCCAATTTACCACTATCAGTCCAGTCGCGTTTAATATGTATATTAAACTACCACGAGTCTGGATACACTGATAGCAGCCTGCACTGCCAGTCCAGTCATATTCATGAACTAGCACGGCCACACTCTAGGGTATGGTCATGTTCAATGAGAAACTGTGACGACCAGCTACTTAACAGTGCAGTTTTACTAGCAACAGATATACAGGTTTCTTTTACTGCCAGTGACAGTGACTGTCTGCAAAAAGGTACATGCAAATAAAATGTTATAAAGCATAAAACGTGCAAAAAAGTTACAACAATACAGCCTGGCTACAAATATTAAAGAGTGACTCTCTAGAGATATTTCTAAGTCTCCCAATGAAGCACTTAATTTAAGTCTCACCCAAGGCATCCCAAGGGGGGGAGAAGCAAGGCTCAGCCCGTCAGCCGATCCCAGGAGTGTGTCTCAGTGGCGTCTTCCCTTAGCTTGTTCTCGGTGGTGTCTTCCCCACTTGTCCCCTCATTCATTCACTTTTTATACTTCTCTCTACTCTCAGGTGGAGCTTGAGTGACCCTAGTCATACATGCCTTTATTATGATCGGTGCAAAGTTCTCTCGCTTTCATTTAAAGATACAGTTCATTTTAAATTTACTACGCATGCTCCCTGAGCAGGGGATTCTCTCTCTTCGGGGGGCCATTTGAGTAGGAGGTCGCGATCTCCCACTATCACAATTATTTTACCCTAGCATCCTTGAATTTTGTCTCTTCAGCAGTTTGTTTTCTTTTAGCAGTTAGCATGTCCTCGTCAGAAAGCTTTGAAGTGCTGAGCAGGCCTAGTTCCCGACCTTCTCTCACAGATAATGAGGCTCTTGCTTGGTCTTCACCACAGTTGTTGGCCCAGCAACAGACATCTCATATATTTTCCAGCCGCTATGCAGTTTATCAGCTGTATGGTACCATCGCATTCCTAGTCCTGCAGGGAGCACAGCAGAGCCTGGCCGCAGGGTCTCCACTCCACTCCTCCTCTAGGATAGCAGGTTGTATGTCTTACGGAACTGTGGTGATGTAGATTTTGTGCATGCCAACTATCCTGAAGTGGCAATTGTATATTTCCCTAAAAAGCTTTCTGTAATACTACGCTTCTATTAGGACCCAATTTTTCTCTAATTCCCCCCTCAAGGTGATTTTCCCACACAGCCTATCCAGTACAGCAGCACAGAAATAGCAGCGATGCCCTGGCCGTCTGCCAGCCCAGGCACATCACCATTGCTGTTATCAAAATGTTCCTGGGCACAGCACAGTGAGATGATAAGCAGTACAGCAAGCAGCGAAAGCAAAAAGCAGCTACTAACTGTGTATTAGTCTAGTGCTTGTAATGCAAGCAAGCTCCATGGCAAGTACGGAAACCTTCCCCTTAATAGCTAAACAGCAATAACAGCTATAAATTCAAACTAGCACATTCCAATCAAATCCATTGTTATTTCAAACCCTTCAAGCCCCATGTTGGACTGTCGTGGTTTAACCCCATCCAGCAACCAAGCACCGCGCAGCCACTTGCTCACTCCCCCCAGAGAGGATGGGAAGAGTAAAACTGAGAAGACTTGTGGGTTATGATAAAGACAGAGTAATAGGTAAAGCAAAAGCCGCGCATTCAAGCAAAGCAAAACAAGGAATTCATTCACCACTTCCCATGGGCAGGCAGGTGTTCGGCCATCCCCAGGAAAGCAGGGCTCCATCATGCATAACGGTTACTCGGGAAGACAAACGCCATAATGCCAGAAGTCCCCCCCTTCCTTCTTCTTCCCCCAGATTATATATACTCAGCATGTCGTCATATGGTATGGAACACCTCTTTGTTTAGCTCAGGTCAGCTGACCTGGCTATGTCCCCTCCCAATTTTTTGTTCCCCTCCAGCATTCTCACTGGCAAGACCTGAGAAACTGAAAAGTCCTTGACTTATTGTAAACATTACCCAGCAACAACTGAAAACATCAGTGTCCTATCAACATTGTTCTCACACCAAATCCAAAATACATCACTGCACCAGCTAATGAAAAGAAAATTAACTCTATCCTAGCTGAATCCTGGACAACTGTGGACCCAAGCCCAATGGAAACAGCATCTCAGCCACCAGGAATGCTGATAAAACTACCATCCAATTGCCTCCATCCAGTACTGGCCTGAAAGCAGGCTCCTGCGTGTTGCCTCCTACAGTTCTGCAACCTTAGTATTAAAGAAAGTAATTCTATTTTGTCAGTTTATTTATGATTTCACCAACTGTAAAGCAGCCACATTATATTTCAAAATATTCTTCAGCAATTTTGTTTTGCCCAGAAAACTCACTACTGGATCCGACAGGTCTACCTACTACCACCACCACTTTGAATCATTGCTTGTCCTTTAATAAACTTTCCTCCATTAAATCAATACTGCTCCCACCAGCATATATTTCTTTTTTCATGAAGTACATAAATGTTGAAAGCCAGTGACATCAAACAGCCATTGTAACTAAAGTGAAAAATGAACCTGTATTATAAAAAAACATAGATCTGAGAATATATTATACAAACTAATATGTGTTAAAGTCAGAGCCTCACTTAGGAACCTGGTGTAGACATATATCCTTTATTATTCTAACTTATACAGAAATTCACCATACTAGAATAAGATCACACAGCCCTCTATAGTAAGAGTCAGATTTTCAGAGTGTTCCTGGCTAGATCTTCAAAGAAATGTACTGCAATACCCAAGAAATACTTTTATTTTTTTTATTATTTTTTAAGCAGCCACCTCTGGTTTTGATGTACTTGATTAAATTCCCCCCTCCCCCAGTAATTCAGAGATCAGCATGCTGAGCTTTTTAGAAAGAGGTGCTAAGTATGCAACAGGTAACAGCTTCATAACTACTCATTAATATGACAGTCTGTAACAACGATTACATTTGCCTAGATATTAATTATTTTATAGCAACAGCATATATACTTTTAGATATTAATTACAGAAGCAGTGTGACAGGTTGACCCTGGCAGGATGCCAGGTGCCCACCAAAGCCAGTCTATCACTCTCCCTCCTCAATCAGACAGGGGAAAGAAAATATAGTGAAAGGCTCATGGGTCAAGATAAGGACAGGGAGATCACTCCGCAATTACTGTCATGGGCAAAACACACTCAACTTGGGGACAATTCATTTTATTTATTACCAATCAAAGTCAGAGTAGGATAATGAGAAATAAAACCCAAATCTTAAAACACCTTCCTCTCCCCCTTCTTCCCAGGCTTAACTTTACTTCCACTTCTCTGTCTTCTTCCTCTCAGTGGTAGAAGACAGTGAATGGAGGTTAGGGTCAGTTCATCATGCATTGTTTCTGCTGCTCCTTCCTCCTCAGAGGGAGGACTTCTCACACTCTTCCCCTCCTTCTGTGTGGGGTCCCTCCCATAGGAGACAGTTCTCCACAAACTTCTCCAACATGAGTCCTTCCCATGGGCTGCAGTTCTTCACAAACTGCTCCATCATGGGTTCCTTCCACAGGGTGCAGTCCTTCAGGAACAGACTGCTCCAGTGTGGGTCACCCGCCAGGGTCACAAGTCCTGCCAGCAAACCTTCTCCAGACTGGGATCCTCTCTCCACAGGGCCACAGGTCTTGCCAGGAGCCTGCTCCACTGTGGGCTTCCCACAGGTCCCAGCTTCCTTTGAGTGCATCCACCTGCTCCTGTGTGGGGTCCTTCATGGACTGCAGGTGGATACCTGCCCCAGTGTTAACCTCCATGGGCTGCAAGGGGACAGCCTGCCTCACCGTGGTGTTCACCACAGGCTGCAGGGGAATCTCTGCTCTGGTGCCTTTAGTACCTCCTCCCCCTCCTTCTCCACTGACCTTGGTTTCTGCAGAGTTGTTGCTCTCACATATCCTCACTCTTCTTTCCAGCTGCAGTTGCCCAGTTGCACAGTAATGTTTTCTCCTTAAATATGTCATCACAGAATGGTCAGGGTTGGAAGGAACATCTGGAGATCTAGTCCAGCTCCCTGCTAAAACAGGTCCTTCTAGATTGGGTTGCATAGAATCGCATCCAGGCAGGTTTTGAATGTCTCCAGAGAAGAAGACTCTACCACCTCTCTGGTCAGCCTGTTCCACTGCTCTGTCTCCCTCAAAGTAAAGAAGTTTGGTTCCAGTATTGGAGTGAGGCTGTATCTCATGTTTGACGAAGGGCAAAGTATTAAAGCAAAGTGGTAAAAATCTAGCCTTTGATCAGGTCCTCTACTGTATAAATCTTCTTTATACACACCCAGAAATACAGCTGGTTGAGTGGGTCAAAAAGAGTCTTTCAAAACAAGTTTTGATTTCTGTGGTCTGGTGTTCTGTGACTGGCTTACTCCTACAAGCCTAGTACTCAGGTAGAATATTAAACATGCATTAGACAATCATGAACTATTTAGCTTCCAAGACCAAAGAACAGGGGTATTCATCCCAGTATGACCAAATATAATACATCCAAGAATAAAAGACTGAAAAGGCAAAAAAGACTACCCAATCTTTTTTCATCCCAAAGGTTATATCTACATCAACAAGTAATTTGCTATGATAGGAGCAGAACAGTAGATTGAAACAGCTGTTGCCGAGATCCAGATCTCAGTTTGCAAAGGCAGCCAAATCCTTCTGCAGTCAGAACCAACATGGGAGGATCAGGGGATTGGCTTGAAAACCACAACTACTCCAAACTAAAACACTAACATAGTCACAGACTAAACCATGGACAGCAGAGACAGAAATGGCTGTACCCTTCCAGAAGGCACAGTAAAAAGCAGTCTGAAACCTCTGAGGGAACAAGTCTGTCTGTCCTTAATATCTTTACCTAACTTATCTCTAGGAATAAATAAGTAGCTTCTGAGGGGGACCAGAGGAATAATGGTCTAGAGAAATAGATAAGGAGTGGCTACATGTGTATATATGTGCAAATGCATAATTTTGGTCTTTTCCCAAAGCTCATAAAATGCACGTCATGTAAACTCTTTTTGCTTCCATATTGTAAAGAAACACATCTTGCTTTTTGTAGACTCAGTTCAGCATTCACCAAATTAATTGAGTTAGACTCATCAGTTAAGTCAACATTTGATGAGACCCATATATTAGAGCAGAATACAGCATCTGAATGCCTGGGCTACCTTGCATGAATAACCTAGAACACAGCTATCAATAAATATTCAATACTACCTTGTAAGTTATTGATTTTTTTTCAAGAAAAAGTCAAGGAAATAATGTCAAAATAATAAATTAGTTTACAAACTTTCATTGTTTGGTAGTGTGTACAATGTGTATATAAAAATTCTGTAAATTAGGTTTCTATTAAAATCCTCTATTATTTATCCAGTGGTAATAAAGATTCAATTTATCTCATTGAAAAGTAAATACAAATCAAATTAATGCACTGAATATCATTACAAGCCATTTTAAAATTTCATAAATGTTGCTTCTTTAGACTATTAAAGTTATTTGAATTTAAAGTGCAATAGATATTTACATCCTTATCAGCTGCAGTTTTGCCACAGTAAGCAATTAAGGAGTTTCTCTCCATCATCCATCAATAATGCTGAATTTTCTCTCACTGCAGCAATGCACATTTAATCAAATTAGTGCAAAAGTAGCAACTGGTTGAGTACTGAGCCCAAGATAATATAAAAATGTAACCAAGCTTTTATCTGATCATAGCCAGCATATAATGAATCAGATAAGTGCTAGCACTCTCAAGTACTACAAAATAGCCCACTAACAATAACTCTCAGGATGCACCATGTTGAGGACATGCTGCTGCTGCCTGAAATGAAACAATCAGTTGGCAAGGTGAAAGCCAAAACATCTTGACCCTCCATCCATGATTGCATGGGTTACAGTGCAGCCAGGGAATGACTGGGTGCTGGGGTCTCTATCAGGCTTTACCTTTGTTGCATTCAAAAAGAAAGTGCCAAACTTCATCTTTTAAAAAACATGCATTAGAAGCTAAATAATAGTGAGTCTCTGCCTGTAACACATTCAAGACTCTTGTTTTGTTTGTTTATCTCACATCCTGCACATATTTTCGGCTTGGCTCTAGAGCAATAAGAGATTGTTTTTCTTTCAGTGAAGCTGACATACCAGTATGTTGTATCCATCTAGTTTTGGGGCTGTTAAAAAAAGTCTATGAAATATCAGAAAACTCACAGTAAACTAGTGAGGACTGGTAACATTGTATCATAATAACATCACTATAATAAATACCACTGGGCAGCATTGTTTGCATAAAAATTTTATAGGAACTTCCATTAACTATGTGCTTCTTATTCTTTTAGATTGTTTGAATTAAAAAGAAATCAATTTAGGTATAAAAAGAAGGCATATTCAGTTGGCACTAATTCTCTGGGAAGATTCAAGATAGAAAAAGGTTTGGACTAAGCATAAAAGTTTTGTTTTTTAAAGTCATTACTTAAAACTTTTCTGAGCATCTACTTTACTTATTCTCTTGTTGAAATACTGCTTTTCAACTTCCTCTTTGCCAAAAAGTCTTGCAGAGTATGACCTAAAATGGGAACTGTAAAACCAAGATGCAGAAGGGAAGCAAAATATGCCTGAATGCTGCTGATGGTTTTGACATATCAGTTTAAGCCTACAAGTGATTCTTTTGTCTGTACACTCTCGGTAGGTAGTCTAACACCATGGCAGATGCACAGAACTAACAAGTGACACAGCAAAGCACTGGTGTGAAGTGACACAAAATGCTGAAAGGCAAGGAGATATTTTCCCTACACTTTGCTTGTGTGCTTTCCTTTCATGTTGATAGATCACAAACATGGTTGATACATTCTCTAGTTAACAAGGAATACCTGTAAAAGTTATCTTGGTCTTCAAGCACCCAAATTAATTTCATAGAAAATAAATCACTATCTCCTAGTTCTTTTCTCTTAACAGACACTGGAAATTTATTTCTTTATTGCTGCTTGCTGCGGGCATTTCGGGCGAGCGGGAGTCAGATTCAAATACTCACAGAGTTCAAGATCTGATCCGTTTATTGTACAAACCAGGTAGACTTTTATAAGGCATTCTATAAGCGTGCAATAATGTGATTGGCTATTTTACAAGCGTATAATAATATGATTGGTTAACAATTGTTTACTGGGAAGATTTCTGTTTCTGCTTGTTCTGGCATGTAGGCTCCTTTCTGCAGTTTCCCAGCTCCTCTTATCACGTCCCGTTGGCCTTGGTTTTGTGCCAACATCTGCAATTTGCTCCTTTTTCTTCATCCCACTGTTCTGGCCGTAACCTCGTCTTATTTCTTCAGTATTTTTCCACTTGCTTCAGAGTTCAGTATAATCATTCAATACAGCAAGAGCCCCAACAGCTGCTCATGATGTACACACATTCACTGAGTTATTCTTTTCCTTGTAGTGGGTTATATTAGAGTCTGGTGACTTCAAATTCAAGTAGTTCACAAAGCCATTTATTTGCTTCTTGAATTAATTGAGACTCCAACTTTATTCCTATTTTGCATTTCTGGGGTTTCATATATCACCATCACAATGTTTAGAACAATATAATATAATAAATAGATTATTTCAGTTGGAAGGGACCTACAGTGATCATCTAGTCCAACTGCCTGACCAATTCAGTGCTGACCAAAAGTTAAAGCATGTTATTAAGGACATTGCCCAAATGCCTCTTAAACACTGACAGGCATGGGGCATCAGCCACTTCTCTAGGAAGCCTGTTCCAGTGTTTGACCACCCTCTCAGTAAAGAAACGATTCCTAATGTCCAGTCTAAACCTCCCCTGGCACAGACTTTGGCTGGAAGAGTTAAATTTCTGCATAGTAGACAGAGAGGATGTTTACAAAATGCAAACTGTCTAGAAAGAACTGGGGGATGAAGGTTAGATGGAGGGTTTGGTTTTGTTTATTGTGTTTAGTGGGGTTTTTTTATCATAACATATGTGATGCTCTATAATGTTCTTTCAATAGGATGAGTTAAGGGTAAAATCTTCCAACTAGTTAAGGAATCTGGCAGGAAACAGATCTGATGGGTAAGGAAGATCCCTTTCAACTTCTCCTTAGTATGTAAAAAATTGCTATTATCTCATCAGCCCTCCTTCCCCTCAAACTTCTGGGTCTGTGTAATGTATTTCTTCAGAGGTTTGTGCATTTAATTTTTCTCCTAGTGCTAGATTAAACCTGCAGTGAGCTGTGGGAACACTGGAGCTTTCACTAGCAGGCCATAAAATGAGTCATGAGGAAGCCACAGCTCTGAATGAATCTGTGTGTTACATGGATCACATGTTAAGGGGATAAGTAGTCTCACTGAATACATTTTCACATCCTGAGAAAAAGCAAGGATAGCATTTGGGTGATTCTGTTAGCCACAAGCATGAATTCCCTTGGATTCAGCCTCAACTGTACTCCCTCTTTCTTCCTGAACAGATCCTGTTCCTCCCTGGGAGAAAGAATAAATATAATTAACTGCCTGTGATACATCTAAAGATATCCCTTTTCTATCATGTCTGAGGCACTTAGCCTAGACGCAGGGGTCCTCAAACTACGGCCCGCGGGCCGGATACGGCCCCCCAGGGTCCTCAATCCGGCCCCTGGTATTTACAGACACACACCCCTGCCCCCCCCCCCCCCCCGCCGGGGGTTGGGGGGGGGGGAACCAAGCAGCCGCAGATGACCGCCTGCCACTTCATCCGCGCGCCGGCCCCCTGTTTAAAAAGTTTGAGGACCCCTGGACTAGAGTCTCATGATCCTTGTGCTTCACACAGCCAGACCACACACACAAGCAGTACTGTGGATTCTCTCTTGCCTCCACATCAAGAGGTAGGATGCAGCAAAACAAGCAAAACATCCCAAAAAACGCTAATTCGAGCAGCTGTCTATATAACCCTGAAAAGAACCCTGATTAATTTTAAGTTAACTATCTAATAAAATATTTTCTCAACATAAAGAAACATCTTATAGAAGTCACAATGTAAGCTTTTGGCACCACTGTAAGCTCTCTAAAGCAGCAGTTAGATGTGTTATGAAAGAGGAGTGAATCCCATATGAATAAAAGAAAATTTGTACCACTTTCCAGAGTTTTCTTGGGTGAGCCAAACTGGAAATTATATCAGAAGATATGTGTTTTAGTCATACAGAGATCTTGATCAACTTCATTCTTCTGTTACTATTTTACAGAAGAAAAAAATTACTAATAACTGAAAAGAAATTAAAGTATATTATTTCAACTCATCTCTTTACAGTTTTAAAAACCCCAAATCTAAATACTGTCATATCACTAAAGCCAGTGCTCATACTTGCTTCTATATCAAGACTTTAATGATGTTTCAAAAACTTTGAAGATATGATCCATCTACAATTCACAGAGAGAGTAATAAAGAGAAAGGAAAGCAATCTTTTCTGAGCTAATCACACCCAACTTCTCAGTTTTCATTACACCAATAAGTCTTCACTGACGCCACCTTTTCAACACAACTCTGTCACTGATATGAACCATGCCTGATATATAATTAATTCACTTCTTGACTTCTATTCCACCTAGAATGAACACAACCACTATCACAAAAAACGTTTGGTTTATATCACAATTTTCCTTTCTTCACAAAGCTGTATATGATTCTTACAACAAAGATTTCCAGGGCAGAGAAAAATAAAGTTTAACTCTCTTTTGGAAACAGTCTATACACATCTTCAGAGCACAGATTAGCTCAGAAAATATTTTCTGCTAGGAAATTTGTTTAAATGGTTGACTCTGCAAATTCAAATGGAGTCACTAAAGCTGCATATACTATTTGTTTCCTGAGCTTACACTACAGGATTCTGTTGATGCAGCTGCAACAGGGATACATGGAGTCCCTAAGGTGCAGGATCCCTCCCAGACAAAAAAAATATAATAATAAATAAATAAATAAAAATCAGGAAAACTCTACTGTTAGCAGAGTTGTTCATTCATAGGATGAACACACCACAGGCTGTATAGACTGAAACTATCTTTCCCACTTAGATCACTTATCTGGGAAACGGGAAACTACATTTACATTTCACTACAGACATAGACAGCACGCACTCACATTCACATTCGAAAAAAAAGCAACAATAGTCTTACATTTCATATTGCCTCTTTCAGTTTCAGGAACTAATAGCAATCTCATAGTCTTACCATAGGAAAACCAAAGAGTTTGCATTCCTCCATCACTACCAGTGTCATCCATAGGATCTTCCTTCAGCACAGAAACTAAAGAAGCAACCGTTGCAAAGGATGTCACAGCATAAATTGCTTCCTGCACATCATGAGTTAATGAAATTGTCTTTTCTTCTTGAACTTGGATGTAGACTGATTGCCTGCATATAGACCAATAGAGCTATTAAGATCTCTCTATTTCAACATTAGGCTTCTGGCAATGTATTTAAGAATCAGTAAACCTGATAGCAATGAACAAAATTGCCAGATTGACCTGATACTTTAATTAATTGCAATGGCTTGCAAATTATCTTTACAAATGTAAGGCTAGTCTTAAATAAAGTAAATAATTCATTAGCTGTTAAGAAAAAGAGAATTGAATAACCAATAGCACAAGTTTACAACAAAATGAAGCAATTAAAGGCAATAAAAGAGGGCATTATTATTAACAAAATGGATAAAGAAATTAATGCAAGCATGATGGATTGGGGACCATGGACAAAGAAATCTCAAAAAAGAGTAGCAGACACATGTTAGTATTTTAACTTTCAGATTATATTAATTTTTTTATTTCTCACAATAAAGCAAGCTGACTGCTGTGGATTCCATGAAATGAAGAATTCCTACCTGGGACCAGAGTGTATAATCCAGAATTTTGCATTTTTGTATGTATTATAAATACAGGTTTCACACAGTCCAAGACGTAACTAAGGCAAAACCATCATTCTTGGAAAAGTAGTTCCACTCTAAAAAACTGGCTGTAAAAACTCAACTGTATAAGGTTCTGCATCTTATGTGTCTCGATGGCTTTAAATCATATTTGTTCAAAGCTCAAGTTGGTTTTATTTCCTCCAGAAACATGTCTAGAAGGCTTCCCTTGGGATAAGTAACTTCTGCTGTGTTCCTTCTGCCTTGTGCATCATCCTCAGAAAAATGATTCATTTGAATACATATTTCTGATTATGATATGTGAGCCAAAAGGAAAGTAACAGAAGTTTCTTGTAATACTGACTACTCAAAGAAATCTTTAGATATGGCACAATGACTCAGAGCTGACTCTGACCTAGTAGTGCCTTGAATTATGCAGCATATACCTAAAATTGACTAAAGCCCCCTTTGATGTAGAGAATCTACCACCAAATTTCAGATACATAATAAACTTGCAGCAGTATGAAGGATACCACTGCTTCATGTTAATAACCAATGAATATTTAAATCTCCTAATTAAATGAGATACTATCAAGAGCAATATGCAATTGCTTTGGTAGCATTTCCTCTCTGGGGTTCTTTTTAGCCAGCTCAGATGTTGACTGCTATAAGATCTGAGGACTGGAAGGAATGTTTCAACTTCAAATTTAAACCAGAAAGCACCTTTTATCCTCAAAAATGAAACAGTTGATAACCAGCTGTGGTGGGTTGACCTTGGCTGGATGCCAGGTGCCCACCAAGATGCTCTATCACTCTCCTCCTCACCAGAACGGGGGGGGAGAAAATAAGATGAAAAAAACCTTGTGGGTCAAGATAAAGGCAGCTCAATGAAGCAATAGCAAAAGTTGTGCATGCAGAAGCAAAGGAAAACAAAAGATGTTATTCTCTACTTGCCATCAGCAGGCAGTGTTTGGCCACTTCCTGGGAAGCAGGGCTTCAGTACACATAGAGGTTGCTCAGGAAGACAAATGTAGTAAATAACAAATGCCCCCCCTTCCTTCTCCTGCAGGAGCAGGCTGGAAACTAGGACCATGCGTGGCAATCAGTTAGCTGAGGGGAATGTGCTCGGGCTTGTCTAGACAACAATCAACATGATGAGCTTGTCTAGACAGCAATTAACATGATGAGGCCTGTTTGCAGAGCACAGGGGAGCAGGAAACGGATGGCGCCAAAGTTGGCGCCAAGGAAAGGCAACACCTTGCTGTTAATTAGCCCCCAATCAGGGATTGCCTAGCATGCAAGGCTTAGCCTCAGGAACCAATTGGTTTAAGACGCGCAGCCTTTGAAAGTGTATATAAAGTTGTGCTCCTGTACAATAAACCGACATTTGCTTGCATCAAGCTGCGTCCCGTCTCTTCATTCGCCGCATTCTCCTTTCTCTTAGCATTTATATCTGAGCAGATGTCATATGGTATGGAATATCCTTTTGGTCACTTTGGGTCAGCTGTCCTGGTTATGTCCCCTCCCAAGATCTTGCACACCCCCAGCCTACTGGTGAGAGGTGGTGTAAGGGACTGTGCCGGTGAGACCCACCATCACCACAGCAGATGTGTTGTCTCAACATTGCTATGGCAGGAAACTCATGCCATCACCACAGTGAATTATCTATCTATACATTGTCAAGGCAGGAAGATAACACCACTACCACCGCAGAGATTTAGGAGACCAACTGATGCCATGGAGCAACGGGGGAGGCTGATCCTGCAAAACTTAACCAAACCCCTGTGCATGTGCCCATACTTGGGGTCAGGAGGATCAAGGATCCTGGAGGCCCCTGAGGAATGTTGGGCACGTACACCATTGCCGGGTGGAAGGTGTGGTTAAGCAGAACAGCTTGTAAAAACTCTATAAAAAACGGAAAAAACTAACATCGGACGGAACGTTCCCCCACTGGACTTGGAAAAGAATTGGAAGAGTGAAGGGGGGGGGGGGGGGGGTGTAGTTAGTAGAGAATTTACAGTGAGGTCCTCTCAGGAAGAAGTAACCCCACTTTGGTGAAATGAGTGCCCACACATCTACAGATGTTAGTGATGTTTCCCCCACTGAGATTTATATAAATTGGATGACTTTTGGGAACCTATCATGCTCACCCAGCTCCCCAAGGGCGAGAATGGACAAAAAATCACTGGTTCCAACCGCAGAGTATAGTGGATAGGATCATGATATTGCAGAAAGAGGCTAAAGTTAGGTCTGGGAAGGGGAAATCCATAATTTGTGCAGTTTTGGGAGCAAGTTTGGCAGCAGCCATGGAAGATAGGAGGCAAAGATTGTGTCAAGATGATGCCATGGTAGATTCCTTGAAAATGTCAGTTAAAACACTGTGAGAACAGTTAGAAGAGACCAAACAGCTATTAGAGGAGGAAAGAAACCAGAATGCTTTTCTAAAAGAGACATTAAGAGAAGAATTGTGGAAAGAGAGTGACTCATTTGGGGAGGTGGAGTCAAAGTTAACAGAGAGAGAGATTAGGCAAATACATCCCCAGGGGGATTTACAGAGAGCAAAAGAGGCAGCAGAAACCCCTCCTCACATGTAAACCCTAGTCAAGACTGAGTATTTATATGAGACAGACAATGACACTTGTCCCCAAATTGCTACTAAAGAGGAGATAGCAAAATTAAGGAAGGATTTTGCAAGGACTCCAAAGGAATCCAAAACAGAATATGCTTGGAAAGTGTCCCTGTCAGGAGGAGATGGGATTTTGTTGTCAGAGAAGGAAGCAGAAGGATACTGGGTTCCAGGTGTGTTTTTAACTACAGGCAACCATCGGACCCCATGGTCATTGACACAGAAGGCAGTGTATTGGGCTCCCTTTGGAGAGGGGAGACCCCGTAGCCATAAAAGGTACAATGGATCAGCTAGTAGAAATTGTACAAAAGGCAGCTTGTCTGCAGATGATGTATGATAGAAGGCTTGAATGTCACCAGGGCTCTCCCATGATGATGCCTGTGGACCCAGAACGGATGACTCCTCTAATTTGAGGACTTCCTGATTCTTTAAAATCCATTGGGATCCAGCTACAGGGGAAGATACAAAATACCCCCGTAGCAGATAGAGTTACATGGGGGGAAGTTGCCCAAGTGCTAATTAATTTTGGGAGAAAATATGGTCCTGTTGCTGGATCCTGGCAAAGACCCAAAACGAGAGCCATATGAACTGCAGGAAAAGCTGAGGGACAGTCAGCGCTGGTTCAGAGAAGTCAGAATTATAAATCAGTCTGATTTACTGATCCTGGGAGAGGGAGACCCCTAAGACAACAGGAATGGTGGCAGCTGGGGCTTCAGAGAGGTATTCCCCAGGATCTAATGGATGGGCTCCCCACCCAGAAATTGGAGAAACTTGTACAGATATGGTCAGGGCACAAAGTTAGTTTTGCGAAGAGGGTCCCCCATGGAGAGTCGGCCAAGTCACGACAATCACACCAATATGGCTACATGCCGTGCTCACTTTATTAAACAAACAGGTTATATTTATAATTTAAACCGACCACTCACATGACTTTATACACAGGTGATTGGATAAAAGTCTCTGCGCCACGTGGGGGTCCGTGTCGCTGATTGGTGGGCATGCTGCAGGTGCCTGATCAGAGTGTGCCAATGAGAGTGTGTTGATTTTGCGGTTCCCAGGGCTTGCTCTGCACCTGGCTTCTTGTTTGTGCATAGCTTGTTTTCCTTCTCCCACTGCTTGTTCCCAGGACTATTTAAAACTGCTCTGCAGCTTCAACTAACAGGCGTGGGTTGTCCAACCCAGACAATGGTAACATATGTCCTCGGTCCTTTAAATATCCCTCTACAGTTTTGAGCCAACCCCTACTGACCCACCATCAATAGGCATCGGGGGAAAAGCTGATGAAGTAAGGAGGGCAACGGGAAACTAGATCCTCCGTCCCCTGAATGTGGGGGGGTGGGGAACGGACGAGGGATGTTTATAAGGCAACTCACCTTAAATTTGAGAGGGGATTTAATGATTACAGTGTCTGTAGGGCTACGGAAAAAACCAATAACCTTTTTAATTGGTACTGGGGCACAAATCACTGCTCTGATGTGGAGTGAGGTGGAGCAATGTGGAATTTTGACTTTGTCTAGAAACCTAGTTGTCTTAAATGCCTTGGGGAAAGCCCAATCGGTACCTATGGCCTTGGTAACATTATGGTTGCCTGGGGAGGAAGACCCAGTTAACACCAAGATTGCAATAGGCCCTTTCCCGACAAATCTCTTGGGCATAGATATATTGAAGGGCAGACAGTGGTATGATATCCAGGGGAACTCATGGTCCTTTGGCATTCCTCAGATCAGAGAATTAGCTGAAATGTCCTGGACAGAAGTGCGCCTGTTGCAAGCAGCACCTACCCTCCCCCCTTCCAGGATGACTAATGTGAAACCCTACCTGTTGCCATTAGGGGCCCGGGAGGGGATAGCTCCTGTGATTGAGGTTCTTAAACAACAGGGTATTTTAACATTCACCCACTCCCCATACAATTCCCCAGTGTGGCCAGTGCGTAAATCAAATGGGAAGTGGAGACTGACTGTAGATTATCATTGACTTAATGCTAACACTGGTCCCTTGACAGCAGCAGTGCCTAATATAGCTGAGCTAATCTCACTCATTCAGGAACAGGCTCATCCAGTGATGGCCACAATTGATGTGAAAGATATGTTTTTCATGGATCCCCTGCAAGAAGAAGACCGTGATCGTTTTGCTTTCACATGGGAAGGACAACAGTATACCTTTACTCGCCTCCCTCAGAGTTATAAACATTCTCCCACCTTAGCATATCATGCTTTGGCACAAGAATTATCCCAAATTCTCCCAGAGCCGGGAGTTAGATTTTATCAATATATTGGTGATGATTTGATAGGAGGGGATCAAATTATTCCAGTACAGGTGACACAGGGAAAGATTATACAGCACTTAGAGTCTCTGGGACTCCAGATACCAGAGGAAAAGTTACAAACTGCTGCAAATGAAGTGAAATTTTGGGAGATATGATGGAGAGGAGGGTCAGCCTGTATTCCTCAGGACTCCCTCTCAACACTAGAGCAGGTAAAAATTTCAGAAAATAAAAAGGAGCTGCAGCATGCCTTAGGTTTATTGGTCTTTTGGAGAAAACACATCCCAGACTTTGCAATACTTGCATGGCCCTTATATGACCTGCTGCGAAAAGGAGCAGCTTGGGAATGGGCTCCAGCCCACGATGAAGCATTATAGCTTTTGGTGTTTGAAGCAAATGCCCACCAGGCTTTGGGTCCTATTCAGCCCACTGACCCTGTCCAGATTGAGTGGGGGTTTGCACACTCAGGTTTGTCAATTCATTTTTGACAAAAAGGACCAGAAGGTCCTACACGCCTGACTGGATTTTACTCCAGGAGCTTTAAGGATGCTGAGAAAGGATATTCCAATTGGGGGAAAAGGATTGTTTGTAGTGAGTGTTGCTCTCAGAGAAGCAAAGCAAACCATATGCCAACAGCCTTTAATTTTAAGGGGACCTTTTAAGGTAATTAAACCTGTGTTAGCAGGAATTCCTCCTCCTGATGGGGTAGCCCAAAGAGATACTGTGATAAAATGGTATGCTAAGATTGAACATTATTGTAGTGTCTTTACTGTTGACATGCGGAATTAAACCTTATAACTCAGGTTAGGTTATAAAGCAGGTATGTTTAATTCACTGGCGGGCATCAGGGTGGATAATTCCAAAAGCACCTGCTGCTCCGACTTCTTTGTGTACCTCTGATTTAAAGTATACATTCATACATATTCAATAGATGCCCGAGAATAGGTTGGATTAGGATAATTAGTCTATCGAGAAGTCATTAACATAAGTCTTCTCCCATTTGCGCTTGCACACTGTCTCCTGGTGATGGTTGTGGGGGTCGTTGTCTCGAGTTTCTTCGAAACCAAAAACCAGGACAAATCTCATACCAGTGTCTTCTTAGCACACAAGCATCCCAGGTCCATCTTATCAGTACAAAGAGCCCCAGGACCGGGCCTAATTTGCAAAGTCATACTGGGAAGCTCCTCTTTGTACATACAATGAGAATTTTAATTATTCTAAGTTTTCCATATCCTATTAATCTAGTTATTTCTAAGCTTTCTATCAATTTCCCCCTGCCTTTTATCCTAGGCAAATTCATTTGCCTTATATACAATCTTTTTCTCAAAGGGGGACTGGATAATACTTTGCCTGAAAGTTACCTCTTAATACGTTCTCACGTGCACTAAGTATAGATGTCAAATATGTCAATCGTTTTAACATTTTCCAGTTCCAAACATACAATATTGTAGATAAAACCGAATAGAACTAATGTTAAAAGAACAACAATGGGGTGACATAATTTATTTAGGATCCCAGTAGCAGTAGGTGACCATCCAAAAAGCACATCTCACCAGTTATGTTCTGCATCTTTCTTTATACTTTTCAGTTTCCTGTAAATTTCCTTTACGCCATGGTGGACTGTTATTAGGGTTTTCTGTCCATTTTCTTGGACTTCCTTCAAAATTTCGATCAAGTCTTGATGCTTCACTAATTGTTTTACCAATGTAAGATTCATTCCAATAGGTGCAGGTGTCAATCTGTGAAACATTGTATATTTGGATCATATCAACTGGTGAGATATGATTGGTGCTAAATAAGAAAAGTCATACCCAACTATCTTAACAAAATTAAAATGCAGAAAGTGGAATGGTTTTGATTGTTCACAACTCTCTTGTCTACTGTTATAGAGCTACAAGCAGTTCTCAAACACACAACCTTGGCCAAAATATAAATATTGTTTTCTGATCAGTGTCTGAATGAATTTCAAAATGACAGATATTTTGTTCGGTATCGAGACAAATGTCTTGAGCGTCAATTGTACTACTTTCACAAATAAATCCCTTTTGTTCTTTCATAATGCAAGATTCTAAATTTACAGTTTGCTATTTCTCATCTACCATCCGTGCCCATGTTCTATGTTCAAAAGGATAGAGTACAGTTCCATTGAGGTTAGCTAGTTTTGTCTTTGGATCTATACTTCCCATTATTCCAGTGTGGTTTTTTTCTGGGCATGATTCCAAGGCCAGTTATCAGGCTCTTGGTTGTAGGCAAGAGGGAGGATACAAAAAAGCACGAACGGTCCAAATCTGTTATTGATCATTCTAGGAATCTAGACATCCCTTCTCCCCACACACAGACACACATCGGTTCTTGTTATATAAAACCTGTCTTGATCAAGAATGTCTTTGTCTGAGTCGGAGTTTTAAAGGTCCAGTTTCCATTAACTCCTAGTGTTGTTTAGGGGCTTTCTTCACCCTGGAATGACGTATCCACGACGGCTGTTCCCGTATTTTAACAGCTGTGTGTGTTGTCAATAAGATCTGGAATGGTCCATTCCATTTTGGTTCCAAAGGTGAGTCTGAAAGAGATCTAACATATACATAATCACCTGGCCTTCTGCTATGTTTGGTCCATCCACACCCCGAGCATGAGTTCCCAAGACCAGTTTCTCGATTTCCCTAAGTTGTTTCTGTAAACTTATCACATAATCAGTTAATACTTCAGTACCAACTTGTGTTGATGTTCCTGCTTGGACCATATAAGGTCTTCCATATAGCATTTTAAAGTGTCTCAATCCCTCTTTAGTTCTTGGTTTGGTCCTGATGCGCAACAAGGCTAGGGGTAGTGACTGAGGCCAGGTTAATTCAGCTTCCTGACCCAACTTTACAATTTGTACTAACTTGTTGTGTGACTTTGGCTACAAAATGAGGGCCTCTGTCTGAGGATATTACTGCTGGAACCCCAAATCTCGGTATAATTTCATGTAATAAGGCCTTAGTCACTTCCCTGGCTTGCTTTGTTCAGCAAGGGAATGCTTCTGGCCATCCTGAAAAGGTATCAGTTAATATCAACAGATACCAAAATCTCCCTTTCCTAGGGAGTTCCAAAAAATCAATCTGCCACCACTGCCCAGGGAGATTACCTTTCCCTATTTGCCCTAGTTCAATCGTTTGGGTTATTTGAGGGTTATTTTGCAAACAAATGTCACACTGCTGTGTCACTTGTCTGATGGTTGTATACAAATTATGGGCAACAATGTATCTGCTCAGGTGTTTATACAAGGCTTCAGCTCCCCAGTGAGTCTTTCTATGCTCAGCCATTATTATAGCCCAGAATAATGTGGTAGGCACTATTACTTTCCCTTGTGGTGTCTTAACCCAACCATTTTTCTCTGTTATTCCCCTTAAGTCTCTAATCAGTTTTTGATCTTCTTTTGAATATTTAGGGGTTTGATCAGTTTGAATTTTACTGTCTGGGATTAAAGACTGCAATTCCACTAGGCCTTCTTCAGCCACTTTTCTGGCTTCACGGTCTGCCATGGAATTGCCTATTTCCTGATCCGTAGTTCCCTTCCGATGAGCCTTGCAGTGCATAATAGCTACCTTTTCCGGTAGTTGGATTGCATTTAACAATTTAAGGATCTCTTCAGCATGTTTTATGTTTTCCTTGGGTGGATAAAAGTCCTCTTTCCTTCCATACTGCTCCATGAGCATGAACCACCCCAAATGCATACTTAGAATCAGTTCCAATGTTGATCTTCTTCCCTTTTGCTAACTGCAAAGCTCGAGTTAGAGCTATGACTTCTGCCTTTTGAGCTGAAGTGTTAGGAGGGAGAGCCTTGGCTTCTATTACCTGATCAGTAGTGGTTATTGCATACCCAGCCTTACGTTTACCTTGGCGGACAAAGCTACTGCCGTCTGTATACCACGTATCTTCGGCTGCAATACACTGCTTCAATGGCCTCCAGGCAATCATGGGTCACAGGCTCCCCTATCGCTCCACTGAGGAAGGATCCTGGATTAACAATATTAACAACCGTTATTTGAACGTCATCTTGTTCCACCATAATGGCTTTGTATTTGAGGAATCTTTGTGGGGATAGCCAATGTCCCCCTTTTTTCTCTAATACGGCAGAAACAGTATGTGACACTAGTACAGTCATCTTCTGGCCCATGGTGAATTTATGGGCCTTTTGGATGTTGGTCACTACTGCAGCAACCGCTCTTAGGCATCTAGGCCATCCTTTGCTTACTTCATCCAATTGTTTAGAGAAGTATGCCACTGCTCTTCGATCTGGGCCGAGGTTCTGGGCCAAAATTCCCAATGCAATGCCCTGCTTTTCATGAGAGAACAGCCAAAAGGGTTTCGTAGGATCTGGTAACCCTAAGGCAGGTGTCTGCGTGAGTTCCCATTTCAAATTGCGGAAAGCCTGCTCGGCTTCTCCATTCCAAGTGAGATCCCTTGAGTTTGCGTTAATAAGTTCATAAAGCGGTCCTACCAGGAGTCCGTAGTTGTAGATCCATAAACGACACCAACCTGTCATTCCCAGGAAGGTTCGAAGTTCCTTAACAGTTTGTGGCTTGGGAGTCTGGCAGATGGCTTCTTTCCTCACTTTTCCCATGGTCCGTTCACCAGCTGTGATTTCATATCCTAGATAAGTCACCTTCTGTTGGGCTATTTGAGATTTCTGTGGAGAGACTTGATAACCGCTTAGTCCAAGAAAGTTCAATAAACTCACTGTCCATGTTATATTCTGTTCTTTTGTTTCAGTGGCTATGAGAAGGTCATCCACATATTGCAACACAGTTCCATTCTCAGATGGGGATTCCCATTGTTCTAGATCCTTTGCTAGCTGGTTGCCAAAAAGAGTGGGGCTATTCTTGAAACCTTGTGGAAGTGCAGTCCATGTTAGCTGCGTTTTCTTCCCAGAATCTGGATTTTCCCACTCAAAGGCAAATAACAATTGGCTTTCTGGGCTCAAGGGTAGGCAGAAAAAAGCATCCTTTAAGTCCAAGACAGTAAACCAGGCCAATTCGTGTTTTAATTTGGTTAACAAAGTATACGAGTTGGCTACCACAGGGTATAAATCCTCAGTTATTTTGTTAATGGCCCTAAGATCCTGGACTATCCTGTATTTTCCATCTGTCTTTTTCACTGGTAATATAGGAGTGCTATATTCAGATTCACACTCCACCAGCAGTCCATACCTTAAAAATTGTTCTATGATCGGGCAAATTCCTTTTCTGTCTTCCATCCTTAAGAGATATTGTTTCACCCTTACCGGTTTGGTTCCCAGTTTCATTTTGACTGTTATTGGTAAGGCTGTTTTGGCTTTGCCAGGTATTTCAGTGGCCCATACCCCTGGAAATACTTGGTCCTGAATTTCCTTTGGTACTTCTGCCTTTTCAGAGGGACTTATCAAAGCTAAACTTAAAAGCTCAATTAGCTGGTCATTCCCTACCTTAAATTCTATTCCTTCCTTTCCTAATTTTATTTCCGCTCCCAGTTTCTCCATTAAGTATCGTCCCAATAAGGGCTTTGGTGAATTTGGCATATAGAGGAATTTGTGTATCCCTAATCGTTTACCTAATTTGAATTTCAGGGGCTGGAGGAAATATGCCTTTTCACTTTGACCAGTAGCTCCCTTTACCGTTACAAAATCATTATCAGTAGGTGTTAAAGCCTGGTTTAAGACCAAAAACATCACCCCAGTATCCACTAAAAATTCTAACCCCTGTTGTTGTTTCCCTAGCGTTAATATGACCAGTGGATCCACTAGGGTAGATTCCCTAGGTTTCCATCAATCATCAGAGTCTCCTGCCACAGGGGCCTGGGTTCTAGGGGTGTTCATGATTTTCCTGCCTCCTTGTCTGCTTTGAGGACAATCCCTCTTCCAGTGTCCTGTTCGTTTACACCATGCACACTGATTCATCCCCAATGGGGATCTCCAAGAGTCTCCACCTTCCAGGGTCGTCACTGTTTTCTCTCTTGTCAAGACCCCCCCTTGTTTTAAGTCTGCTATCAAGGCTCTCCTATCCCTTCTTCTGTCCTCCTCCATGGCTTTATGGTCTTTCTTTTTTTCTTCCTCTTCCCTATTATTAAATACTTTCCAAGCCTCATCGACAAATTTTTCTAAGTTTTGCCCCTTGGGCATGCCCAGTTTCTGTAGTTTTTTCCATATGACTCTGGCTGATTGGCCTATAAAAAGCGAGACTAACTGTTGAATTCCCACTTCTGATTTGGGATCTAAAAGAGTTTGTCACCTCATCGTGTCCCGAAGTTTTTCCAGGAACTCTGATGGAGATTCTTTTGGCCCCTGTCTAATTATATATAATGTTGACCAATTTATTGTTTGGTTGATAGCTCTCTCTATTCCTTGTGCTACCCAATCTCGATATTGTTCCAATAATTGCATCTGTGCAGCTCTATTGGGATCCCAGGGGGGGTCTTGTAGGGGAAAATGATCTTTTATATCTTCCCCTGACCCTTTAAGTTGGTCCTCAGCCAGCTCCTGGGCCGCCTTCAGTATCAATTGTTTCTCAGCTTCAGTTACATGATGTAACGTTAATTGAATATCCTTCCAATCAGGGTTATGTTGTCTGACTAAGTACTGGAAATGTTTTGCCACCCCTGTAGGATTCGTCCTATAGTCCCTTGCCTTTTTTTCCCAGGACTCTAAATCCAGCGAGGTAAAGGGTACCCTTATTATTATGGCACCTCCATCTGGCCCAATTGCTTCTGTAGGGGTGCCTGGATGGGTTTAGATTCAGATTTTAACTCTTTCCTGGCCCGAGTACGGGAAGCCACAGGCATTTCAGGGGCACTATCAGAGTCTGACTCCCCAGAGCTTTCCCAGCTTTTCCATGCTGTTACAGGGAGTGGCCTATCATATTCAGGTAAACTTTTTTTCTGTGCCTTTCAAATCTTGTCCGGGTTCGTACATCTCTGTCCAATATTACATGAGGAACAACACCTCTTCAATTTACCTTTTCCTCCTTTTAGGTTTTCCTTTTCTAATGCCAACACCATGGGGTCCTGTGGGGGTTCATGCCACAAACTTTCTGATACTCTGGGTGATTATGGAGAGTAAAGAATAGGTTGGCATATGAATACTGTTCCCATTTTCACCCCCTCCTTAAAAATAATGCTAATTGCAAAAGGGTATTATAGTTCAAAGTACCATTTATCAGCCACTTTTCTTCCTCCTCTAATTTATAGAGGGGCCACCACTGATTACAGTATTTTATCAATGTCCTCTTACCCATTGAGCCTCCATGCCCCCCCCCCCCCATCTTTTTCTAGTGTTTTAATATGCAACCCAAAGGGCTGGCTTCCAGACACATGATATTAAGACGCGTTCTCACTGATGTTAAAATACACACGGTACCGAACACTTAGATGTATACAATGATAGCTATCGCACACAGCGCTCCAGCTATCCCAGCAAGGAGTGCCCAAGTTACCATTCCACCATGACTTACAGGATCTTGGGTGCTCCCTCACCCCACGTGGTCCTAATTCCGTTGGGCCCCAAAAAAACAAGGGACGAGCCATATTGCTCCCTCACCCTGCGTGGGATATCTCCTCACGTCTTACAGGGTCTTGGCGAGTGATATTAATCCTCACCTCACATGGGAGGTCTCTACACGACTTGTAGGTTCTTCCCCTGCCCCCCCTGCAGGTATTTTAAATTCACATACCTTATACCCTTGCTGATGGCCCTTGTCTACCCCTGCAGCAGCCGGAGGAGTGGGGAAGTTCCTCGAGAATCCCCGGGGTGCACCTAGGACGTCCTCCTCTCAATCAACTTTGCAGTCAGGCAGAGAGGTGTCCCATCTGGGTTGCCAAATTGACGTGTGGAATTAAACTTTATAACTCAGGATAGGTTATAAAGCAGGTATGTTTAATTCACCGGCGAGCATCAGGGTGGATAATTCCAAAAGCACCTGCTGCCCCGACTTCTTTTTTAAAGTATACATTCATACATATTCAATAGATGCCCGAGAATAGGTTGTGTTAGGATAATTAGTCTATCGAGAAGTCATTAACATAAGTCTTCTCCCATATCACATACCAGTGTCTTCTTATCAGCACAGGAGCATCCCAGGTCCATCTTATCAGTACAAAGGAAAGAACAAGACAGATCCAGTTTTCCTATCTCAAGGCATAGGTATTCCCATACCAGTGTCTTCTTAGCACACAAGCATCCCAGGTGAATCTTATCAGTACAAAGGGCCCCAGGACCGGGCCTAATTTGCAAAGTCATACTGTGAAGCTCCTCTTTATATATACAATGAGAGTTTTAATTATTCTAAGTTTTCCATATCCTATTAATCTAGTTATTTCTAAGCTTTCTATCACTGTCACTGAAGGCACCCCTAAACAGTTAAATATCCAAGAGGAAGTAACAAGCCTCCTGAAGGAGGATACCCCTCCCCCTTCTGTGGTAAAAATAGCTCCTGCTTTTTCAGAGGAATTGTGGAATGTGTGGTTTACAGATGTCTCTGCTAAGAGAGAGGGTAAACAATGGAGATACCGAGCTGTAGATATTAATGTAGATGCTAAGAGGGAAATAATTACCGAAGGTGAGGGCAGTGCCCAAGTGGGAGAGTTAGTGGCAGTGTGGAGTGTGTTTAATAGCGAGGAAGGGGCTAAAACTCCAGTGTACTTTTACACTGACTTGTTTGCAGTGTTCAAAGGATGCACAGAATGGCTCCCTTTTTGGGAACAGAATAACTGGGAAGTAAACCGAGTGCCTTTGTGGCAAAAGGAGAAGTGGCAAAAAATCTTAGATATTGCCAAACATGGGGATTTTGCAGTAGTATGGGTGCCATCTCACCAGGAAAGGGGTACTCTGGCAGGTGAATGGAATAACAGGGCAGATGAGCTGGCCAAAATTGCCCCTTTGCAGCAGGAAAATCAAACCAGGGAAAATTGGGACAGACTTTTGGAATGGCTATATGTTAAGCATGGTCACTCAGGGGCTAATGATTTATACAAAGAGGCACATGCTAGAAGTTGGCCTGTCACTAGGGAATCTTGCAAAACCTGTATTTCAGCTTGTGAACAATGCAGACTTCGACTAGAGGGACACCCCATGGAAGAATCCCCCCTTCATTTGAGACATAAAAAGTCTCTCTGGGAAACTTGGCAGATAGATTACATTGGACCTTTCCGAAGGTCAGAAGGGAAGCAGTACGTATTAGTAGGTGTGGAAGTGATTTCTGGCCTAGTTCAAGCCGAAGCGTTTCCACGAGCGACTGGGGAAAATTTGGTTTAGTTCCCTCCCAAAACCTGATTTAATTCAATCAGACAATGGCAGTCATTTTACTGCTGCCGAAGTGCAGGAGTGGGCAAGGGAAGAGGGAATCAAGTGGGTATTCCACACCCCATATTATCCCCAAGCTAACAGGATAGTAGAATGAATTAATGGACTCTTAAAATGATTTCTGAAACCTCACAAGCCACATTGGGTGGAACGCCTTTGGGATGCAGTTACCCATGTTAATGATTGCTGGGGAATAAATGGATGTCCCCAACTGAATGCCTTTTGTCCTAAACCCCCGACTTTGACCCCAAAGTCTCAGACTCTCAGTACTCCCGGAGAACTAGCTTTTTCTCCTGGACAGCCTGTGTTGGTAGAAATGCCAACCATTGCAACTGTTCTTCTCGTGTTCACTGAACCTCTTAATAAATATGCTTGTAAAGCCAAAGATGCTCATGGAAAAGAATATAAAATCAACACCAGGTGGATTACTCCATCCTTCTACTAACAATTTACTTCTGGTTCCTTTGAACGAACCGAGTCTGTTTTCTTTTCCAGGTGAGGACTCTGGAGCGTACCTGAAAAAAGAAACACCCATATGAAGCTGCTGATTGTGTGGCTTCATCAGTATTTGCCTTGTTAATATTTTTAGGATGTTTGGCATGCCATTGCAGACATTGTTTTGGTTGATCATTGTCGCCACGTTTAATATCCAGGGAAACTCCTGTACCCCCCCTCACTCTCAGAGGGTGGCAAAATGAATTTATAGCTTTAGGCCAGCAGGTGGCTGATGTTTTTAATCTGACTAATTGTTGGATATGTGGGAGTCCTTTAGGATTTAAAGATTGGCCATGGACATCAAAACCACTATCCCCAAAATGGCTCGTGAGCAATTTGAGTGACATAACCATTGGTAATAACTCATTCTATTGGAATGAAGAAATAAACCCATGGAAAATCCAAGTTCCAGAAAAAGGAGAATACTGTCTTAATCGGAACAACAGCAATGGGGTTTTTGTGGGTCACAGTGAGTGTAATTGGACATTTAAATATGGAAATCATTAATTATTCCAGGCTGTTGACCAATTAATTGTTCAACTTATAACCACTCTCTTCATGTCGAGGGCGACATGTTATGGTGTTTGTTTAGCAACACCACCAATGAAAAACTTATCCCTCGCAGTCTAAATTGGGCATGGGTCAATGAAACTGGACATTAAAAAATATTTAATAACTTTTGATCTAGTAGCAATCTTAATGGAGCTAAGTTATTAAGGGAATCTGACCCTTTGACTTGTGCCATCAGTGGCATAACTAACCAAACAGTAACCATTAAGTGTAACTATAGTAGTTCGATAGGAGCATGAAAATGCGATCTTTGGATTAAAGGGAAAAAGGCAAATAATCAAATTAAGCATCCTTTGGGCTTAAAAAATACCACTTATTTTGAAACTCCATGTAATTTCAATTTAAGGCGCAAAGGGGATGGACCATTTATAAATGGAACTTGGGCCCTAAAAGGTCATTATTGGATTTGCTGTCATCATGCTTATAAAAAAATTACCAAATAATAGGAGTGGAACATGTTATGTGGGTTATATACACCCCTTCTATTTCCTGCTACCAGAGGAAAATGGAGACATTTTGGGAGTTAGGATATATGATGACCTTAATCGATATCAGTGGTCCATTGACACTTCTATAACAGGTGGTAGTGATCAAACTTGGGGTCAAGAGAAGTGGACCCCTCAACGTATCATAAAACATTATGGACCTGCCACCTGGAACCCCAATGAGTGGCTCAGTGGTGCTCAAGAACCTATCTATAATCTAAATCGCATTATTTGATTGCAAGCCGTCCTGGAGATCATTACTAATGAGACAGCACATGCCCTTGACCTATTGGCAGATCAGGCTACACATATGCGAACGGCAATATTGCAGCATCGCATGGTTCTTGATTACCTGCTAGCCGAAGAAGGAGGTGCTTGTGGTAAACTAAATTATTCTAATTGTTGCTTAAAAATTGATGATAGCGGCAAAATCGTTAAACAGATTACTGCAGGAATACAAAAGCTGGCCCATGTTCCTGTCCAGACATGGAAAGGCTGGGACATTGACATGTTTTCCTGGCTCCCTGGTGGTCCATGGGTTAAGCGAATCTTATTTTATTTGCTATGTGGTCTTGCCATGGTGATGTTTTTACCATGTATCATTCCATATTTTATACATTTGATTCAACATGTTGTAGCTAAGATGCAATTTATAACAACTGTCTCAACTGACAGTGTTAAACAAATTTGTGCTGTGCACCAAACTACACCATCAGTAATACATATTGTATAGTGTTATTGTTTGTTTTCTTTTACCTAAACTCGTGACAGAAGTTTCTAGACCCAGATGGTACACGCGCATTAAGCTAAGGGAGCGTGGAAATCTATTTTCCTACTTCATATCCTGACCCCGACTTTGGCTGAGCAGGACAGCAGACCACGTGGACCACGAGGACTGCAATGGCTTCACTTTGTGTCGTCGAATTCGCGGGAAATAATGGAATACCTGTATGTTCTTGTATCAATTTATTTTGCAACCTTTGTTGGGCTAACTATTGCTTTAATTTTTATTATGATACTTATTACATGCCCTTGTGAATGCATACCTTGTAATTGCCCTTCTTTCTTCTTCTTCTGCTCCTGAAACCAGGGACCATGAAATTGGGTTGTAATGAATTTTGGTTTTGTAATGTTAGTTTATAATATAGTTACTAGAGATGTTGTTAGTTATTAGATGTTAATTATTGTGATATGTGCTATCTCGATTCCTTCCTTCTTTCTCTATCGTTCATGCCACCTCAGAGAGCAATTCATAAGTTAGCAATGTTGAGCCACAGGGTGGTGTAAGGGACTGTGCCGGTGGGACCCACCATTGCCACAGCAGATGTGTTGTCTCAACATAGCTATGGCAGGAAACTCATGCCATCACCACAGTGAATTATCTATCTATACATTGTTAAGGCAGGAAGATAACACCACTGCCACAGAAGAGATTTAAGGCAGGAAGATAACACCACTACCACCACAGAGATTTAGGAGACTGACTGACGCCATGGAGCAACGGGGGAGGCTGATCCTGCAAAACTTAACCAAACTCCTGTGCATGTGCCCATACTTGGGGTCAGGGGGATCAAGGATCCTGGAGGCCCCTGAGGAATGTTGGGCACGTACACCATTGCCGGGTGGAAGGTGTGGTTAAGCAGAACAGCTTGTAAAAACTCTATAAAAAAATGGAATGAACTAACATCGGACGGAACGTTCCCCCACCGGACTTGGAAATGAATCGGACTGTCGGGACGCCGCAGCTCCGGGGTGGTAGCTATTGCTGTGAACTCTTTCCTTCTTTCCTTCTTTCTTTCCTTCCTCTCTCTCTCTATCTCTCGCTCTCCCTTTGCATTCGCAGATTTATTGTTGGGCAAATAAAGTTTCTTGGCTCTTGACTCCGGTTTGAGTCTTAATTCTGTTCCCAAGAGTACAAACAGAACCAAGCTCCAGTCTCAGACCAGATTGCAACAGGTGAAGGAAGGTTGGAGAGACAATCTTGATGCTGTGAGCACTGCTCAACGGTAGTGAAAACACTGGTGTGTTATCATCACCTTCCTAGCTACCAATACAAGCACAGCACTATGAGGGCTGCTATGGGGCTCAGCCAGACCCAATACACCAGCTTTTCTGAAGCCTAATTGAAGTCACTGCCTGAATGAAGAACAATGGCTGAAACACAATCCAGGCATGTCTGGAGGAAGCACACAACCAGCTGTTTACTTGTCTCCTCAAATATCAGTGTTTGCAGGTATTAGCTCTCCTTACCTTTAATTTTTCATTTAGAGAGTGGGTCAGCCTGACCTAACTTTGTGCACAGATTTGTGTATAGTTCAACACTAAAACAGAGTGTTGTAATTCTGGAGTTTAGACAATTCCCCTCCTTTGGTCTTGTTTCAGTCCAGGACTAGTCCATTTCCATCACATTTAGGCAGAGCTTGAGTGACTCTAGTCATACATATTGTTGTTACTGATTAGTATTACGTACCCAGTAAGGTGTGGTAGTACCTTGGAGGCAGGTAATTTTGAGATAGAGGTGTGCGTTAGTATTACAATGAGATTATTTCATGTGAGTAAAGTCATTTCGCCACAATGGTTGGCTCAGCCATGGACATCTCATGGATTCTTCATGTGACAACTGGTATGTAGATTATCAGATGTGTGGTGCCATCGAGTTCCCCTTCCTGCAGGGAGCACAACAGAGCGTGGCTGTGGTGTCTCCACTCCACTCCATCCTGCATTACTCCTATCAGCATGTGCTGAGCTGGCAGGATGTGTTGCTTAGGGAGCCATGGTAAAGTAGATTCCATGCATGCCAACCATCCTGAAGGCAATAGCTGTATTTTACCCTAAAAAAGCTTTCTGTAATACTACACTTCCCTTAGGTATCAGTTTTCCCTAATTTCCCCCCACACACACACACAATGTAATTTTCCCACAAGGTAGAATTCAATCATATTCTAGATACTTTCTTCTAGATGGATTTCAAAATAATACATTCCTTTTTTTACCCCTAATATTTGCTGAACATACTATGAAGCAAACAAGTAACCTTTTCTGATTATAATGTCTGGCTGCCAAAGACAGGCTTATCATAGTTTTGTGGGGTACTGTCATGATTTGTTGTGTTTCACCACCAGTACAGTGATGTTCTGGCTTCACTCCCAGAAGTGAAAAAAGAAATGGGAGATAAGCTAGCCCCAGCAAATTAGAAAGATAGGGAATGTGTGGGAGGGTAAGATTTGGTCTGTTAGAACAAATATTTAGAAGAAACATCTTTGGGAATCTTACATGCTGGTTATGCTGTGCCATAGCCTCCACCAAGTCCTGATCAGCAGTATTTTCTGTGGTTTCCATCTAAGGTATTTGGACCTATTCACAGTTAGCTCACTTCAGCCTACCATGAAGTTTTATTAACTCTGTTGACAGTTTGTACATATTTTTCAAGATCATAAAAGTAATTGTTAGACACAAAGAGCAATGCTATTATAACATGACAAAATTTACTACAGAATTTTTCAATATGCAAGTGCTAAAAGGGTGCATGGGATCAGGGACAAGAAGTGCCCAGGTCTGTGATTTTCCAGACGTTCTCCCTTACACCCTTCCAGCAGACCCAGCTCTGATATCAACAGAAGCAACCAGCAATGTGGATCTATCTGCTTTCAGTTCTCAAAAGAAATGAAATAAATTACCTAAAAGAAGCCATGCATTTGTGATGGAAATGCAATAGAGATTGATTTGTCCTGCTTCTCCTGCTTTATCATTACCCCCATGACAAAGCTGCTTGGCAGCCTTAAATAGGACATGACATATTGTCATCTTTCCTCCTCTGTCTCTTTTGTGTCTTTCAGGGAATCTCAGTGCAAGTGCCTTATTTCAAGGAAATAATTTTTTTCTGCCTCTGGCACTTCTCTTTGCCTTTCTTCTACTCATTGTTATTGTCACTTTTGCTCTTTACACTGCTCTTTGGCAATGACATCAGTATGTCCCATTACTATTGAAAAGTCACCCCCAAACTCTGAGAAAAAAAAATAAAATAGAACAATCATTCCACATAGTAGAATTTATTTTATCACCTATCACATCTGAAATTATGAAAAAGTTGTTCTAGAAGACAGAAGAATTTCTCTGTGTTCCAGATATCCAGTATCTCTGTCTTGCACAGGACTGTTAGGGACAGGACAAGAGAGCAAGAAGTGAGCCAGAAGAGTGCAGCAATAAACAACACGTGACCTCATTGATAACCATGGACCTAAAATAGCCAGCGTAACTGGGTCCATGATATATAATGCTCTGTGCTCAGTGCTATCTTCTGTAATAACACTGCCGACACTATAGTTTGCCCCAGATACATCAGCTTTTGCCAGCTGTAACAATGCCGACTATCCTTAGCAAGCTGTCCAAAAAATGGCAAAAGACAAATTAAAAACGTCTCCTCTTTCACAGAACACTTGACCGTCATAGACCCAAGCAAGAAAATAAAGGCTATAAAGTATTCAACTTCTCAAATTCCCAATCTGAGAGATGTCTTATGTGAGACATTTTCATTCAAATTAATTCAGCTCCCATAGAAACCAGAAACACAATTCTAATGCTTGCTTATAGAGGATCAAAACCTAAGGGATTCATAAACATAAAGTCACAATCCTTTTATTTTATTTATTTGGATTTGTTATCCTGGGAGATTTAAACATATGCAAATAAAACAGGAAGTTAAAAACCCAAAGACAGTTTCTCACTTTCTGGCTCAGAGTTTATCTTTGATCTAACACATACAGTAGATTACATAGTGTTTAGTGGCACATACCATCTTCAATCATGCATACAGTGGTAACAATTTTTTTTCCCACTGTCTAATAGCTTGCTTTCTGATGTTATGTGCCAGATGACATAAGATTATCATATGCTCTAGAAAGGAAGTTTATTTCTCTATGTGCTAATCATTAGTTCAGTCAAGAGTTTGAGTAGAGTTCTGAACTGTGTCCAAATCAGACATGAACAAAAACAAAAGCCTTGATCTGATGGATCTGATGAAGTTGCTACTGGAGAAAAGGAGATGTCCAAACCACTCTCTTGGATTTTTCCACAGCATTCACCATTTCTGCCCAGGGCATCATTATCTGTGAGATAATACCAAAGGTCCAAATGGATCATTAAAACTACTTGAGCCCTTCCTGGAGGAAGACATTAGCATTATGCCAATTGGTAAAATGTGCACAATACACTTCCTTCATAAGGTTTAAAAAAAATATTTCTTAATCTTTTTAAAATATCAACATACAGATATCAGCTAAACTGAAAAACAGTTGATATACAGCATGGCCTCTAAATATCAGTACACATTTCTGTTGCCAAGATGACGTAGCACGAGATGAAGACAAATCAGAGGCAGAAAGGGTATCAACTGACCGATTAAAAAAAAAAAAGTAAAATTTGCAATTACCTTATAATCTACTTTCATAAAGAATTTGGATGTGAATTGAACAGTCGAGGTCATATTTAGAAATACTTACGGTTCTTTGTAAGACCACCTCTAATATTGTTATCCATCTTCTTTCCTTACCTAGAAGATTGCCTGTTGCAGTGGATGATGACCAGGCATTAGTTATTGCTCACACTGCCTCTTGGCTGGACTAGAGAAACTGATATAATTGGATGTAAATCCTCCAGCATGTAGGAAAAGCTAATTAATATAAAAGTCTGCAGGCATCTCCTCAACAATGCAGATTACACCTGTGATGTAACAAGCACAGCATAGTTTATGTTGACTTTTCAGAGAAATAAAAAATCTAATTCAAACAGAGCATGGTCCAGAACCACAAAATGCCTAACTGTCCACAACGAAGACTAAAATCTGCAGTTGCTTCCCTCTGATACACAGGAGCTTCTCTTACTTCAAAACCAGGTCTCTCCATCTAAAACCCCTGCACTGCAGTGACAAAACAGGACGCAGACTGCACACATTTTGCTCCCAAAAGAAAAGATGAAAGTAAATCCATGAGCAGTGGTCACGCTCAGTGTACCACCCAGAGAACATCTCTGATTTTGTGATGTCAAGTGTGATATAGAAACTATAAAGAGTAGAGCAGTCATTAAATAGAAGACAGATAAGATGGTTTGCTAATGGTATAGGAACTATTGCCTAAATCTATGTAAACTTCTCAGTAACTGCAGAGTCTAGAAGTAGCTGACATTGAAGATGCATTTTCAGATTGGACCCTGGGTTTGCTGAGACCCATGGTTCAATATCCCTGAAGATGTCTGCAGATTTTCCAGAGAAACTGGTTGTGGGAAAACCACCTTGGGGGAATTGGAGAAAATTGGGACCTAATATAAGCATAGTATTACAGAAAGCTTTTTTAGGGTAAAATACAGCTATTGCTTTCAGGATGGTTGGCATGCATGGAATCTACATCACCACAGTTCCCTAAACAACACATCCTGCCAGCTCAGCACATGATGATAGGAGTGACAGAGGACACCACAGCCACGCTCTGTCATGCTCCCTGCAGGAATGGGAACTTGATGGTACCACACAGCTGATAAGCTGCATACCAGTTGTCACATGAAGAATCCATGGGATGTCCATGGCTGAGCCAACCATTGTGGAGAAATGACTTTACTCAGATGAAATAATCTCATTGTAATACTAAGGCACGCCTCTATTCCAAAATTACCTGCCTCCAAGGTACTACCACACCTCACTGGGCACATGATACCTATCAGTAACAACAATATGTATGACTAGAGTCACTCAAGCTCTGCCTAAATGTGATGGAAATGGACTAGTCCTGGACTGAAATAAGTCCATGGCAGGGGGAATTGTTGTCTAAACTCCTGGATTACCCAACTCTGATTTAGTGTTCACAAGGCTAGGTCAAGCTGACTCACTCTAAAATTGTTATGAATGAAGGGACTTTAATCAAGGGAGTCAGCCTTGGGGAGCATGAGAACAGACAGTGAAAAGAACACCATTATCTAAGTTATGCAGAAAGAAGCCTTCAACTGAGGAAAGTTCAGGCTATAAGAGGAAACAGGATGATAAGGTGTTGCAATCCCCTGACATCAACAGAAAATTAGTCTAAAGTAGGACAAAGATAATAGTGGTAGTGGGAGATCACGACCTCCAACTCAAATAGCCCCCCCAAAAGAGGGCAAAACCCTGCTTGAGGAGCATGCATAGTTAGCAGAGAATTTCAATAGTGCTATCTGAGGATGCGTACTGATTTGCATTAAAGTGAGAAACTTGTAACCAATCCTGTGCATGATGAATTAATATGCAATGTACAATGAAGTATAAAAAGTGGACAGATGAGGGGAGAAGTTAGGAAAGACTCCATTGTAACTTCTGGGATCAGTCAACAGGCTGAACCTGTCTTCTCCCCCATAGGGACGCCTATTGGGTAAGAACTTTGACTTATGCATGCTAAATAACTAACACATTCTAGCTGCTATTAGTGATTATATTTTAGTTGTATATAGTTTGGTTGTATATCACATCAAGTTTGTGTTTTGCAGACAGTCTTTATCACATACCTTTATAACAAACCTTAATTTGTTGTGATTTCATATTAGTAAAGAGTGTTATTCCATAAACTGTTAGTATTAATTCTTCGTGGAAGCTAGCAGTCACCAGCAGTGGGTAACATATTCAAATAAAGTGGGAAGACCTGCTGAGGAGTCCTCCTTATGCTGTTGGCGCATTTCCCTGAACAAGTCAGTCAAATTGTTATAAATTGAGACCACAACGGATCATAATCCAATTAAAATTTTATTAATTATAGCAAGTAGAATATGAGCAAAAACAGCGCTGGACGACAGGGGAGTCTGCGCTCCGCCAACTGCCGTCCTGAGCAGTTCAAACAGTCCCTTTTTATATACATCTTTACTCCCGTGTTCATGAGGTAGTGGAGGTACTCTGCGCATGCTTCAGTTGTTGTTAGGGGGTCGTTTTCTGCCTTCTGGTGGTCGTTGAGGCCGAAGTAAGAAGTCTTCCTCCTTTGTCCCATAGTTGACCCCTCACTCATATGTCCTTATATGGGGTAGTTTGTCCTGTTTCTGTCGGTTCCTGGACATCTGGTGGTTATCTTATCTTGCACAAGCGGTATCTTGTGGCTGTTTATATCTTTTGCTGTCTGACCTTTACATTGGGCCTAACATAAATCTTTATAAACAATACCCTAGTCCATAGTTTCTCACACTGTCTGACCTTTACATTGGGCCTAACATAAATCTTTATAAACAATACCCTAGTCCATAGTTTCTCACACTGTCTGACCTTTACATTGGGCTTAACATAAATCTTAATAAACAATACCCTAGTCCATAGTTTCTCACAATCCCCCCTTTTTCTTTTTATCCTTTTATTGTTTATTAGACGCTACTTTCATTCTTGGCACTGCGAACAAACCTTTTTCCACAATCCCAACATTTATCATAACACTCACAAGGTAATACCTCACAATTACAATAGGCATAGTTCTCACGTGGCATAACGCATTCGCAACAATCTTCATCCTCATTAATAGATACACTCTTATACTTTGCCCCAGACCTCGTAGTTAAAATAAGCAATTTAGCTATGTCAAACCGTTCTTTAATAAAATGTAAAATATAGCGTAATATACAAGGCCCAAATATAAGTCCTAGAATCAACATAATAAGTGGTCCTGCTAAAGCAGACAACAAAGTGGTTAGCCAAGGTGAGATATTAAACCAGTTTTCATACCATGACCTGCCCGCCTCAAGATTCTTTTTACGTTGTTCCAACCTTTTCCGGAGTTCAGACATGGCATCCAGGACTACTCCCGTATGATCAGCAAAAGAGCAACATTCCTCTTTGAGAGCTACACATAACCCTCCTTCTTTTAAGAACAATAGATCTAATCCTCTTCTATTTTGCAGCACTACTTCTGATAAAGACTTTACTGAAGTGGCTAAATTTTTAATAGATTGTTCTATTCTTGTTAAATCCTCATTTACAGCCATCTGCAAACTTTGTAATTCCTGACCTTTTACTAGGGAGGCTATGCCTGTACCTGCTCCAACTCCGCCCGCTATCAGCAGTGTAGCTAGGGTTACCACTGTAATTGGCTCTCGTTTTTGCCTATTCAGGTCTCCTTCAAAGTGGTGTAACACCTCCTCAGAGGTGTGATAGATCAGACGAGGAACAATAATCACCTGTACACAAAACTGAGATTGATTAAACACGTTTAGGGATAGGCAAGGCGTTACTCCGAAGTCTGAACAAACCCATTTAGCTCCTGGTGTCGGGATAGCCCATTTGTCAGCTTGATTCTTATGTTTCTTTATGTTAGCTTTAGTGATTGTTTGATTACACAAGGGCTGATATTGTTCGGGCACTGTACCTATACATTTTCCTTGACCTGTTACCAATTGAATAGTAATTCCTTGCGTATGGTTCCTCTGGTCATCCCATGGGCATTCTTGTGGGTTTGAACCACTAGACCATTGAATCCTATCTGGTATTCCGATTGCCTCAAAATATGGTGGTCTAACATTGTAACATAACCAGCATTCTTTAGTTAAATTTGGTTTGCTTTCATTAAGGGTATGATAAGAGGCTTGCATTAAATCCCATAAGGGGTCTTTAGACTCTGACACTCCCCTAACTAAAGAGGACTCAGTCACCGTGTCATTAGTTGTTTTATCTGTTACTGATAGGGAGTTTGGACGAGTGGTTGTAACACTTGTGGGACAATCTTTTTCTTAGGGAAAGTGGGTGAATTCAATACTTTATTCAGCCCAACAGGGAGTGAATCATATGGTATTTTAATTTTTCTTATGAGAAAGTGCCCTCCCCAATCTTTAGGAATTCCTGCATAGACACGTATTCCCCATGTTCGTCCTACTAACCACTCGTCTTCTAGGGGATGCAATACTTGAAATTTGATGTGGGTACAGACTTTTTTGTTACGTGGAGCTACATAATCCACGTCGCGCAGACCTGTAAGATCTACACCCGTTTGTTCAGGTACACATCCGTTAGGAGTCCAGGTTGCTTTTATATATTTATCAGGAGCCTTTACTGTCCAGCCCGAGGCTATTGTCTCACATCCCCAATAACCACAATAATAGTGTCCGGGATAATTACAGTAAGGCTGTCCAGAGGCCGGGCATAAATAAAATGGAGGTCCTTTTTCACAAGGTATTGGTACTAAATTACAAAGTTTCACTACAAATTCAGGTGGCCCTGGGTTGCTAAAAGTGGCTATTGTTTTCGTTCCTTCCCAAGATATTAGTTCCCACTTAAATGGTTCATGTGGGTTTCCCCCTTTTGCTTGGGTTATTATCAATAGCACAATTAATGGTATACCAGGAAAAAGGGTGTTTGTTAATTTTGCTAATTTAAGTATATTCTTACCAGTCCTGGGGAAGTTCGGCCATGGCTGCTTTTGCATCCCATTTTTTTGGCTCTTTTCTCCACGGTTTGTTTCTCCTCTGCCTCGCCCGTTGACTCGGTTGCTTCGAGCCACGGGGTGTACCATCTTCTCGGCAGCAAGGGAATTCTTCAGGAGAATAGCTGTTTCGGGCTTTTTGCCTGTTTACATAGGCTTCCTACTTCGCAGCTTTAATTAATGGGGCCAAGCAAGACACGGTTAGTACTTCCCTCCTGCACTTTATAGCCAAGATTTCAGCTACAAAGGGGACTGGTTCGGTGGAGTGGTAACAATAATATTGAGGGTTTATTCCTTTGGCAAAAATTTCCCACCACTCATGGGATTCTCGAATAATTTCTTGTTTAGACTCTAATTGTTTTAATTTCCACTCAGTAAGAGTTCTTTGGATTTTCCAACACTGTGTGCAAACTCCTATTGGAGGGTATCCACATTCACAGTGTGTCCACCATTTATTCTGGCATACCTTACACCTGAAACAAGCAAATGGATAACAATTGCAGTTCAAATTATTACATCTAATTTATATATCTAGAGTGCATATATTATTTGCATCAGCATATCTTCTTATACTTGATATTGTGTGGTTGCATAAGTTTAGCAATTTCCTTCAACACACTTTGTAGGCTTCCATATATAATAGATAAAAAAAGAAATAATTATAGCAAATATAAACAACAATACACACTTTATACCAAAAGGTAATGCGGCAAAATAATCAAATAAAGTCTCTATCATTACGTTATCTTTTCAGGGTTATCTTGGTGTCACCTGGAGTACTGATTACTTTCCAGTGGGGTCTCGTCACTGGGCCTTTAATGCGACTAGCATGAGTCCATCCACGCTCAGCAGTCCGGACAGCCGTTTCTGTTGTAAGCAGAACAACATAAGGTCCCTCCCAATTGGGTTTTAGGGTTTCTTCTTTCCACGTTTTAACCAATACCCAGTCCCCAGGTTTAAGATTATGAATTTTTAAGTCCAACGGTGGTCGTTGTACAATCAGTCCATGTTCCCAAAGCTTGTTACGATGTTCTGCTAATTGTGAAACATATTCATTAATCACACGGTCTCGAATTAAAACATTTGTTTGTGGACTTTCAATTCTATAGGACATTCCATACACCATTTCAAACGCTGATATTCCTACATCTGCTCGGGGTCTGGTTCTGAGAATTAATAGCGCCATGGGTAGGCACTTAATCCATGATAATTTGGTTTCTATCATTAATTTAGTCAAAATAGTTTTGATTTCTCCATTCATCCTTTCAACTTTTCCCGAACTTTGTGGATGCCATGGCGTATGGTATTCCCACTTAATACCCAAGCTTTCTGTTAGATCTCTAACAATTTTTGACACAAAGTGTGTTCCTCTGTCCGAGTCGATTACTTCAGGTACTCCATATCGAGGTATAATGTGTTCAAGTAACACTTTAGTAACTTGGTTAGCAGTTGCCTTGGAGGTAGGAAAAGCCTCAACATAATGTGTTAAATGATCCACCATTACTAATAAATATTTATAACGCCCTACCCTGGGTAGTTCAGTAAAATCCACTTGTATGTGTGAGAAAGGTCTGTATGCTGGGGAACGTCCTCCAAGAGGCTTTTGTCTCATGTTGTTTTGATTAACCTTTTTACAGGTCTCGCAGGCTGCCGTGACTGTCTTTGCTATGTTATATACGCCTATACAGGCAAACTGTTGATTGAAATGATCAACTAACGCCTGGGTTCCCCAGTGTGTTTTACTATGTATTTTTGAAAATATTTCAAGTGCTATGCCCTTCGGCAAAACTTCTCTCCCATCTGGCAATATGTACTTACCATCCTGTTCCTTAGCTCCCATTTGTTCTAGTTTTTCCTTTTCTGCAGACTCAAAACTCAAATTTTTACTAACAGGTATTTGTTGTATAGTTAAAATCATACTATAATTGCCTGCCACTCGTTTTGCTTCTGTATCAGCTGCATTATTTCCCCTAACTTGGTAACTTGTACCTCGCTGGTGTCCCTTTATATGTACAACTGCTATTTTATTCGGCATTTTTAATGCCTCCAGAACTCGCCGAATTAATTCCGGGTGTATCAGTTCTTTTCCCTGTGAGTTAATGAATCCTCTTTCTTCCCATATTTTCCCAAAAGTGTGCACTACTCCGAACGCATAGCGTGAGTCTGTATATATAGTTCCATCCTTTCCCTTCAGTGACACTAATGTTTTCCACAATGCATACAGCTCACAGGCTTGAGCCGACCAGCTGGCACTCAGGGGGCCTGATTCTATTGTCTTAAATTCTCTTTTTTCCAACTTAATGATGGCATATCCGGACAATCGTTTACCTTCCACTATTCGTGATGACCCATCTATAAATAATACTTCTCCACATTGTAGTTCTTCTTCTTCTAAGTCTGGCCTAATGCGTGTCTGCTGTTCAATTGTTTGAAAACAATTGTGCAATAGTTCATTACCTTCTCCTGGGTACAAAAATTCAGCGGGGTTAACTGCTCCAATAGTTTTCAAAGATAGTTTAGGGGATTCTATAAGTATTCCCTCATACTTTAATAATCGGCTATCTGTAAGCCATTTTTCTGCTTTTTGTTGTAACACTCCCCTGATATTATGAGGCGCATATAAGACAACTTCTCCATTAAAGGTAATGCGATTCGTTTTCTCAAGTAATAAGGCAGCAGCAACAATGATTTGTAAACAACTCGGCCAACCCCTGCTCACAGGGTCCAACAGCTTTGATAAGTATGCCACCGGTTTCTTTTGTCCGGCCCATTCCTGAGTTAATACTCCGAATGCCGTTCCTTCATATATGTTAACAAATAAATGGAATGGCCGCTTTAAATCTGGTAGGCTTAAAACCGGTGCTTGGCTTAGCTCCCTTTTGAGACTGGCAAACTGCTCTTGATCCTGAGGGGTCCACTTGGGCATTTTGTCTTTAGACAGTTGTTCATATAAGAATTTAACTTTAAAGCTGTAGTTCTCTATCCATTGCCTACAATACCCAAATAGCCCTAATGCCTGCCGAATTTGCCTCTTAGTGACAGGCATAGGTAATTCCAGAATTCCTTTAATGCGCTCTGGATCCAATATCTTCTTGCCGTTAAACAAATAATGCCCCAAATATTTCACTTTTTCCTCCACAAATTGTAACTTTTCTTGTGATACACGTAGTCCCTTTTGTGCAAGAAAGTTTAGGAGTCGAATGCTTTCTTTTCTTACATCCTCTTTATTATTTCCTGCTATGAGCAGATCATCTACATACTGTAACAGTACGTTTCCTGTTTGTACTTGGTATTCTTTTAAGAGCTCTTCCAGGGCCTGTCCAAACAGATTAGGGGACTCAGTGAACCCTTGAGGAAGCACGGTCCATCTCAATTGCTGTCTATGGCCTGTCTCTATGTCTTCCCATTCAAAGGCAAAATAATCACGGCATTCTTCTGCCAGTGGACAGGCCCAAAAGGCATCCTTTAAATCAGCCACACTATACCAGGAGTTATGGGGTCCTAGCTTGCTTAGCAGTGTGTATGGATTTGCTACTACAGGGAACCGGGTGATAGTTCTTTTGTTTATTTCCCTTAGATCATGTACGAGCCGATATTTCCCATTTGGTTTCTTTACAGGCAGAATGGGGGTGTTAAAGGGTGACATACAAGGCTCTAAGATTCCTTGTGCTAACAATCGATCGATTTCTGGTTTTAATCCCCTCCGTCCTTCTAGGGATATGGGATATTGCCTTACCCTCACAGGTATGTGGGGTTCGGAAATTTGGATTTTAATCGGTGGGATTTCCAGTCTACTAATTGTGTCCGGAGAGTACCAGACATCGGGGTTAATTTGTTTTTGATCATCCACGGTCAAAGGATAAGCAGACACTGTTAGCTCTTGATTTTTTACTTTAATTTCTATTTGCAATTCAACAATTAAATCTCATCCTAACAGATTAAATTCTGCTTCAGGGACGAGCAAGAGTTCACCCATTCCAAATTTATTTTCAGTTTCGAATACCACATTTTTGATTTTGCTTACTTTAAAGGGTTCTCCTTTTGCCCCAATTACTTGTACTTTTTCAGGGGAAACTTTACATCCCTCAGGTATTTGCTTAATAGTTGATTTCTCAGCCCCAGTGTCTACTAAAAAGGTGAACTCTTGTTTATGGGGACCTATTTTTAATTTTATCAAGGGCTCATGATGACTCCGGTCCCCTAAGATATAGAGCCCTGACTCTCCTATTCCGTTTTCAATATTTCCTCATCCCTGATCCTTTCTCTGCAATTCTGTTTTATATGTCCCCTTTTTCCACAGTAAAAACAACATCTCTGTTCCTTCTTTACTACTACGTTCCCTTGTTTCATTCCAGCAGATCTGTGTTCACCAGTTCGCACTTTGCGATCCTCTCTGACTGCTGTTACCATCATTTTTACTTGTCGCTTGCTGCTCTCTTCTTCCCGCCTTACGTAGACTTTCTGAGCTTCCCTAAATAATTCATCCAACCCTCTATTCTGCCAGTCTTCTAACTTTTCAATCTTCTTTCTGATATCTTCCCATGATTTTGCCACAAACTGAGTTTTGAGGAGCGCTTACCCTAAAGGGTCGTCTGGATTTACCCCACAGTACAGCTGAAGGGCTTTCCTCAGTCGTTCCAGCCACTCAGTAGGGCTTTCATCTTTCTTTTGCATTTCATTAAATGCTTTATTGATATTCTGGCCACGGGGTACTGCTTCCCTAATCCCCTGAATTACTATAGTTCTCAGGTCCTGCATATGAGTTCTATGCACTGGATCCTGATTATCCCAATTAGGTCTTTGGAGTGGCCATTTAATATCTGCTTGGGGTCCCTGGGCATGCTGAGCATCCCACAGTCTCATTCCTGCTCGTCTAATCATATCTCTTTCCTCGGTAGTAAATAATTGACCAAGGATAGATTGCATTTCATCCCAAGTATAAAGGTTTGGTCCCAAAAATTGATTTAATCTTTCTGCCACTCCGAGTGGGTCTTCAATTAAGTTTCCCATCTCGGTTCTTTTAAAATCTCGTAGGTCAGCCGAGTTTAGGGGTACGGAAATATATCCGATCACAGGTTGAGGTCCCCCCATGGGTATTTCCCTTAGGGGGTACATCTGAGCTGCCCCTTTCTGACTTCTAGTTATGCGTCTAGGAAGAGGGGGAGACCCTTGTTCCGACTCTGGTGGGGGAGTGGGCGCTCTGGGGACCTCTGCGGGAGCAGGAGGAGGAATGTAAGGAGGGGGGGTTAGGAGGGTTTCGTCTAACTCTTCCTGCTTTTTCTTTTGTTTAGTTTTCATTTCATTCAGTGGGTAAAGTCTAGCTCCCGGTCTTTCTAGCCACACTTCCGCATATCGACTCTCCTCCGGGTTAAGGGGTTTTTTATTATTAACCCAGAGGTTTAATTGCTGTCTTACCCAATCTTCTTCTGACCCATAGACTGGCCAAAAGACATTTTTAGAAATCTTCTTCCCTCCCCATATCTTAGTACAATATTCTATCATCTTCTGCTTATCTTTCCCTAGAGTTCCAGGGAAATATCTCCAATTGTCTAAGATATATGCCAGAGGGGTATTCTTAGGTACAATGGGTACCCTTCCCATGGGAGTCGAAGGCTTGCTGCCCTTTGCCCCCATCTTCTGGAATATCCACAAACATACACTCACTCGCTCCCCTTGTTCCTGGCCCAGTCCCTCGCAGGAGATGGGAGATGCAGTACTTAAGAGTCCGCACTCGCTTGGTTCAGTATATCGAACCTCTCACTCGTTATATCCCAGGAAACCCAATCCCGCCCGAACGGCAAACCCGCGAACAAATTCGCAATATACTTACGCGTCCTGCGTCTTCGTCCGGACTCCCGTGCACAGAATTTTTATGGGATTTTACCGGTTTCTCCTTTGCTCATTATTCTAGAATTTAGGTTCGTTGGTAAGGTTGGAGTAAGCTGTTGGTCGCGGGGCCGCGAAATGTCGCGGGGCGCCTCCCCGGAGGACCAAAGCCCACCGTTCCTTATCCGAGTCACAGCACCAGAAATTGTTATAAATTGAGACCACAACGGATCATAATCCAATTAAAATTTTATTAATTATAGCAAGTAGAATATGAGCAAAAACAGCGCTGGACGACAGGGGAGTCTGCGCTCCGCCAACTGCCGTCCTGAGCAGTTCAAACAGTCCCTTTTTATATACATCTTTACTCCCGTGTTCATGAGGTAGTGGAGGTACTCTGCGCATGCTTCAGTTGTTGTTAGGGGGTCGTTTTCTGCCTTCTGGTGGTCGTTGAGGCCGAAGTAAGAAGTCTTCCTCCTTTGTCCCATAGTTGACCCCTCACTCATATGTCCTTATATGGGGTAGTTTGTCCTGTTTCTGTCGGTTCCTGGACATCTGGTGGTTATCTTATCTTGCACAAGCGGTATCTTGTGGCTGTTTATATCTTTTGCTGTCTGACCTTTACATTGGGCCTAACATAAATCTTTATAAACAATACCCTAGTCCATAGTTTCTCACACTGTCTGACCTTTACATTGGGCCTAACATAAATCTTTATAAACAATACCCTAGTCCATAGTTTCTCACACTGTCTGACCTTTACATTGGGCTTAACATAAATCTTAATAAACAATACCCTAGTCCATAGTTTCTCACAAAATCATTGTCCGACCCAGCAGGACTGTTCAGTGAAGGATCTCTATAACGCTGACAGACTAGTTGGGCACAAGGGTCTCAGCTTTCCTGGAGTGCTGACAGACAGATCAAACACTAGGGGTCGGGAAAATATCTCTTCCCCCCCCCCCTTCACGTGACATGGGTCAAGTACCTGCTTCCCTTTCATGCACAGGCTAATTTGGACTGGTTGTAGACTTGGAATTTGGCATCTTCTTCTCTTTTGGTCTGTGGTTCTGCTCGATCCAAATTTGCCACTGGCCTTTCAGTGAGAACTACGTGCTGCAGATTGTCTTCAAAGCAGAGTGTAGGGAAAAAGGGGAAACAGTACAAATCTGACATGTAAAACTGGAGAATAGTAAGAAATATGGTATCTTCTGCAAGCAGGTGAAATAACATCACATATCTGGAACAGTTTTGAGGATGGGACAAAATTTAGTTTTGGTTCAAATGTGTGCTTGAGTCTCAGTTCATAGGCCAAGGATCACCTTAGCCATGGTGTACATCTCAAATCATCTAATGTAGACGGCAAATGTAGTTTTCATTCTCACAACATATATTTTTTTTAACTGGGTGCACATACATGTAGCAGTATTTTGAAATATATATGAAGGGTACACAGGTAGATTTAAAATAATTTCATTTAGCTGGATACTCTGCTTGTCTACTATTACTCTGTTTCTTTTTCTGAATGTTCCCATATCTTGACCTGAAACATTTGGTGCTGCTTTAAGTTCTGAAGATATTGCATGTGTTCAGAGGTGAGGGAAATGTAATCATGGACCAGAAATTATGCCATCTGGCTGTACGATCTACCACACTAATCAAGTAAGTGATTCAAATTGCTAAGTATGCAAAGGAGCACTGGGTACTGATTGTTTGTAAAAATGTACAGATTCAAGATTCACAACATGTATCTCTCAGAGGACATGGCCTACGACAATTTTAACGCTATTACTCTTCCCTGCTCAAAAGAAAAGATGGGAGGGGGAAAGGCTAAATCTGCTAAACAAATAAATTGTGCACACCTAATTCTTATAATGTGTCTTAGAATGTACCAGATAATGCTTGTAGCTCAGACCTATGATTTCTAAACAAACACTATCTGTTCCTATCTTGTAACATTTTTTGTGTGAACAGAGGTCTGTGGAAAAAGCAGAAATAACTAATGTCACTGCACATTCCCAGAGCAGTTGAATTGCAGGCTTGTTTAAAAGTCCAACATCTTATTTTTAAAACAAAACATTTTTCTTAACTGGACAATGTCAGCTATAATGTAGATAAGAACTCACATGGATAGACATACTAAAGTCAGTGTGAGAACTCACACGAGTAAATTTTGAAAATATAAATATTAAGCTTAAACCTTAATTACATGCATCAAGACATGAAAATTTGCTGTTTAAAATAAAATTTACTTTGATTCCAGCTCTACTACTGCTTTTTAAATTAAAATTAAGGTAAGATAGAAATTAATCTGAGGTAGAAATAGATATTAGAAATGGACAGACTTTTAAAAATATATACATTAGTGTGTAGGTGCACATAGATATTGTTTCTTTTGGTTCTGTACACAAATATGTATGAAATAATAAGACTTGACCAAAACAGCAAAGTATACCCTGTGCAATGGTCAAATGTAGACAGGAGGATGGAATTTTGCTGCTAGACCAGAAGTTTCTAGTACAATGCTGTTCCTTTTGGAAATCATTTCATTGACTACAATTGGTCTGGATTTATATCTTAGCAATACAAAATAAAAAAAAATAATTAAATGCCACTTAAAAGAAATCACAATACACTTTAGGATGCAATTTGAAAATACAACTACTCATGCTTGCTTAAAATTATAGTTTATCAGTCAAGGATTATATATCCTACTGAAGTTAGCACAAAAAAATCTACTATTGGTTTGAATGGACTATGCTTTTTCATTTACAGTGACTTAAAATGTAATTAATGAACACTACATCCACATCAATATTCCCTTGAAATCTCAACTATTATACACAACTTCAGAGGTACATCATCTGGGATTGGCATACATAGTAAGATAAAGTGAACAAAGAATATAGTTTTCTTAAGTTACACTAACAACTACTTGGGATTCTCCCCCAGGATATTTAAAATTTTATATATAAGTAAACTTAAGTTTGAAATATTTGTACTCAAGAAATATTACAAGTTAGTGGTAATAGATTAAATGAGAGTTTAGTGAGAATTTTTTTTAAAAAAATGAATTCCTCTAAACTACACAGGAACTATTCCTTAGGAAATGCTTGAGTAAATAAGGTAGCATCCTTGAATTTCTAAGCCCTCTTTTTCCTACTATTCAGATAATGACTCAGACTTTTTTTTCTCCACCTCCCCACACTTAGTGCATATAATTTCTGGGGCTCAGAACAAAGAAAAAAGCAAACAGCTCTTCTTTCATGGTAAAGCAAAACTTGCCCACTTATAAAGATATTGGAACCAAAAAATATTCATGGTTTTATTGTATATATTTTCTTCAAATTATTAATAATATTATATTTATATTTATATTTATGGCTTTGCGCAAAGACAAAAGAAAAAATATCTAACTCATCCCTGGCCATACAGTTATTATAAGAATCAGATTTATAGTCTTCCCAGCAGCAGTAAAATTCAACATTTTTCATTAATACGTTTCATCCTGTACAGATGTGAGATTTCATACTTATGGGCTTACTTATGTACAGAGAAAATAGGTCACTTCTGAAACTAGCAATGAACCTTTGTATTACAGGAATGTTAGCAATTTGTTTCTTAATCTAAGTACATAGACATTCGTACAAACATATATATACACATATATAATTTTATACTCTGTACCATTTTTTAAATTAAGTTACAAATCCTAGATATTGTCCACTCTATTACAAATTCATTTAAAAATTATTATGGTTTTGCTGAAAGACCATATGAATTAATATTTCTTCATAGTGCTTAAAATAAAAAAAATATATAAAAATATTTCACTACTAACCCCATTTCTCCTAGCAAATGTAAACCTTAAACAGTGTGAAAGATCAGTATATGATCTTAATTAACTGAAGTAAATGGTCTTGCAGTGTATCCATAATGTTCCAAACACTTTTAAACAATCGCTTCTTCGTATACTATTCTGGGCCACTTGAATTAATGGCAGCAGCATGTTAATGGGTTAATTACATTGATTTTTAATGGTGAGTGGGAGTCAGCAAAAACTGGAAGTTTTTTTTTAAAAATGTATTTGATGTACCACTTTATTAAAAGGTGTAACAGGCATAACAGGCAGCATGGGTTCAAGCTCTGTGGAGCTTTATAATATTTACTTGGCTCTCAAGTACATCTGGATTCATTGCATTATGTAGTTTGTGATATTATTTAATTTTTCAATGCATTGTTAAACTCAGCATTAATGGGAAAAGAATCAGTCCTTTGCATTCACTTCCTTCATGAGTCAGCTGGGTTTTAAGGAACAGAATATAGCTTGTATCATATCCATAATGCTGATTTTTCAATGAGTTAAATTATGACACATTTAGTTTCAATCTCTATTTAATGTGACAAATCAGACACAAATGATTACGAAAGAACTTTTTTGTGGATAACATAATGTGAAGGTTTGAGCAAACAACAAAACGTTCACAGAACAGTATGCTTTAACCCTGCTTTCTGTCACCATTTCCTTACTGTTTTGAAGACATAAAAAATAAACCTCATACCTATGGGCTATGCTTGGCACTACATGCCTTAGGATATACTAGCCATTTAATTACAATATACACAGAGCAAATCGTGCATTTCCAGATAGATTTGATGCTATATTATATTTATATATCGAATACAAAACTACAGTGAAGACACAGAAAGCACCTGAAAGCCTAAATCAAGCTATGGTTTACAAATAATCCTTTAAATGAAAAACCTCACTTCTAGACTTCAACCAGAGATTCAAAGTCAGAATTATAGTAATTTTAAGGTAGACACAATTAATGAATGGTTATTAGTTCCTAAGATACCATAAAGCCTTTTCCTAAAATGGCCGACCAAACCTATTTTTATTGTCTTTTTTTTTTTTTGGTTCTCCAAAGCATGCATGGAAAATTTTCAGATGCTATTGAGGGCAAGGAGAAGAAAAGTGATGGCACTGGTGAAGTACAAGTGGCTTGCAGGATCAAGCATACATTTTTACATAAAACATTGCATGTAAAAGTAACATTAAAGCCACTGCATTACAATTCAACACTTATGTTGCACTTAGGTTCAATAAATTTTAAAACTGTAAATTTCAAAGTGAAGAGCTGAACCTAAATTCCTAAACAAAGACTTTGCAATGATACAGCAACAGCAGCTTTTTTTTTGGGGGGGTGTCTAAAAAGTTATTTATAATGGCAATATTTATAGTCTTTGTAAAAGTCTTTAGCAATGTGAAGACTGAAGTCCACCCATTTTTCTGAAAGAGCAGAACAGTCAACATGTCATGAGGTTACAATCTATCCAGAAGAGTGCTAGTGCCAGCATTTTGATTGCAGGTGTTGGCAATTATTTGGTTTTAAATCTAATTCTGAATGGAAAGTGCTAAAATATGAAATGCAATAGGAAACAACAACTGAATTCTTCCTGACAAATTAACAACATATATGTAATACATTAAATAATGAAGGTTTCAGAATATCACTCAGTGTTATATTATAGTTGCATTGATTTTTTAATATATATGTTTGAACTTTTTTACTGTGTTGACAGTTTTTGCATGAAAATAGAAAACCTCATAAACAGAGAAATCTGTCAGACTGATTTTAAAGTCAACATGTTAAAAATAAATAATATTACAGCTGAATTTAGAGTTCTTTAATGGTTGCAAGAAAAGAAGATGAATTCCAACAAGTTTTTAAAATTCTTTCATATATATATATATATATATAATTTTTACATTCAAGGGAAAAGCTGTCTAAAATATTTTTCTCATAGTGGACTGCTGGGGTACATTAGGAAATAAGCTAAAACTGTTCCATGGATGGTTCTCAGTTCATTACAAGTCTGTTGCTCACAGTTACCAGGAATCATAAGTTTGATGCGAACCGTGGTTTGTCTCCCTCAGGCTCTGTGCTTAAGACTGTGGAAAAATCCCTTTGCAGACAGGCTGTGGGTGGTGTGGCCACCCGGTTTGGGGGTATGGCTCCTGAGGACATCTGTCTGAAGAGTGAGACACGCTGGGGGACGGTGGCCTGACTGGCTGGGGGCATGCTTGTACCAGGGGTGGGCTGTGGGAGGGAGGCAAGGGACTCTTCCACAGTGGGGTGAGGCCTGGTGATCAGGGTAGAGATCTCATGGGGCAGGGAAGGCTGCGAGGCAGAGAGGGGCCGCACCTCCTGGGTCAGATTGGTGTGGTAGAGGGCCTGGGTGCTCTTGTGTACCTCATTCTTCTGTGCCTGCGGTTGCTGCTGCATGAGAGAGAGTTGTGAGGTGGTTGATGAGACATACTGGAAAGTTCGACCAGCGAGAGGGCTCTGTACAGGTGGGCTGCAGATTGCAGTGGTGTAGGAGCAGGGTGAGAGGATGATGGCTTGCTGGGACATCTGTGTGCTGAGCGAGGTGGAGTGCAAGTTTCCATGAGAAAGGCTGCTTGTGGTGTAAATGGAAGGGGACTGCATCCTGATGTGTAATGATGAGGTGGCAGTGGAGGTGCTGGAGTTCAGCACAGGCATCTGCTGCAAGCTCACTGGGGCAATGGTCTGCACCATCTCTCTGTCATGCTTCACAATCTGCTTTAAGACCTCATTTTCCTGGTTGTTGAAAACCCCAGTGTTGAGGTCCTTCTGGAACTTCTGCAGGAGGATAGAGTTCTTCTTCCCTTTACAGAGAGGCAGAAGAGTTAGCAAGCCTGACACACAGAGGCAGACCCTCACTCTGACCTTGCATTTCAACCCCCATCACTGAGGGCCACATTGGCATTGTAAAAGCCTGAGCAAACACAGGGTTGAGCCCTGGCCACAGCTCAGCAGGGAGCCCACTGTGATAGGCTGCACTGCACCAATCTCCCCAGGACCCAAGGACTGAAGACCTCCTCCCTTGAGGCAGAACAGTGCTGAGCCTCTCCAGGTACCAGTGCTGCAGCAAGTCATGCTGGCATGCAGCTCCTGACAGCTGGTCTCCATGTACACCCAGTTTCCCCTCTCTTTGTACCAACATGGCAGGTTTTCATAACACCATTGTGCTCAGACACCTGAACTTTCTGTGCCTCTTCACTTGTAGTGCACTGCTATTACTACAATTATTCTGAAAGTGTAACCATGGTAATTTACTGAAAAACAGGGTGAAAAAAACCACCAGGCTCTGCATGTATGTCTTTCCCATTGAAAAATGATCCTAATTTCCACTAAACTATTACACAAGTTATAAATATATCTGCCATTTAGCACATTGCCTGGAACTAATTATTAGACATTAGTAACCAGTGACCACTAGCTTGCAAGAAATCTTCTTTTTAAATATTTTTGAATTAATATGAACTCACAGCTAATGTTAAAACTGCCTACACAATAAAGAATGCTATACACTGTGTCCTGATGTTTGCTTGATGGCTCTTGGTGTCTGCAAGATGTAGACACTATTCTGTGTCATCAGATGCACAGGAACACAATTGCACTCAATTGTTTCTTATTTTTCAATAAAATGGTTCATATTTTATCTTTTGTCCTGTGTAGATAGCACTTCAGATGGGATTACTACTCCAAGAGCAGACTGGACTTTACTACTAATATCACTTAAGCACATATTACTTTGAGTTGGACTACATTTCCAGACAGTCTTGAAAAACAAATTATAAGGCTTTGAAAAGTCTTGAAAACATAAATTAATGCACTGACTGTTCACAATCTGCAAAATACTAAAACAAGTCTATTAAATATTTGAAACCTGTATACATGTATTTATTTATTAAACATTTAATATATTAAACAAGTTTTCTTCCTAATTGGGATAAATATTTTAGGCATAGCTGCATTTTGAAACCAGCGTCAATAATGCTGATCAGAGTGCATTTCTCCTGACCAAAGACCATATATTTTTATCTAGTATGTCCTATTAGAGAAGTCCAGAATGTCTGGATGCACAACAGCAGACTCCACACACACTGTTTTGATAATCTGCCATATCATTCTGCCTTTCACTTGGATATCATTGGCCTGCTTTCCTGATTTCAAGTAGATCTCAGTAATGCCAGTGTGCAGCCATCAATGCTAGCAGCACCCATGTTGTGAGGAAAACAAGAGCCCTGCTGCAAAAAAAAAAAAAAAAAAATCACTTCAACAAACATGGGTTTTGTGAGTGCTGAGAGACTTCAGCTCTTCCCAGCATTATAGATGTCACCTGTAAAGTATTTATGTAGGAAAATGTCATCCACTGCTTATGAAACTGCAATAAACCCTATGAGTGCTGAGGGCAGCAAAAGAAATGTGGGATTAATAAGTAATACTAATGAAAATTAAAGTATACAAAATAATCCTCAGAGGACTATGAGAGTTTTCCAAAAGTCAAAAGTTTTAAATACTAAAAAGTGAGCTTGCAGAATTTCTTGTCTGGACACATTTTATTCATAGATCAGCAGAACATTTACTGCAGCATAACAGAAACAAAATTGTGGGACAGGGCCTGAGAGGCAAGTCTCCAAGTATGGTCCAGCCGATAAGCAGGGATGTGCTGGAGCTTGTTGGCCATAAACCTTGGGAGGATGGCCATAAAACCTTGGGAGGACTGCTACTAACCTCGGGAGGACAAGGAATGTGAATAGATAACAACCGACAGGATGAGTCAGGCCGAGAAAAGATAAGGGAATGAGGAACAGATGGCCCAAAAGAGAAGTTGGGGCGAATGAAGAGACGGGACATAGCTTGATACAAGCAAGATGTTGATTTATTGTACACAATCACGAGTTTATATATGTTTTCAGAAGCTGCGCGCTTTAAACAGATTGGTTCTTTAAGCTAAGCATTACATACTAGGCAATCCCTAATTGGTTAACTACAAACAAAGAACACTTTAAGTAAGTTTCTACAGTCATCAATTAGCACAAACTTGTTACTTCTTGCAGGAGGGGGCCTGGAAATCAGGACCATAAGTAACAACCAGTTAGCTGAAAGGAATGTACTTGAGTTTGTAGGCCACAAACCCTGGGAGGACAAGGAATGTGAATAGATAACAATCGACAGGATGAGTCATGCTGAGAAAAGATAAGGGAATGAGGAACAGATGGCGCCAAGGAGAAGTAACAGGTTGCTGTTAATTGATGACTGTAAAAACTTACTTAAAGTGGCCTTTGTAGTTAACCACCAATCAGGGATTGCCTAGTATGTAATGTGTAGTTTAAAGAACCAATCTGTTTAAAGCGCCCCGGCCTCTGATAACATGTATAAACTTGTGATTGTACACAATAAATCGACATTTGCTTGCATCAAGCAGCGTCCCGTCTCTCATCGTGGCAAACTGGTGACCCCGACATGATGGGTTTATGAACCACCAGGCTGAGCGGCAGGTCGTGAGTCCCACAGAACGTTGAATGAGCTGCTGAAAGGAAGCAGGAATTGAAAAAAAGTCCCTCTGGAATTTAGAGGTGAGCTGTGGGAAACACGGGGAATCAGGCGTCTTCCCCCAAAAGAAACATATATGAGCTTATGAAAGCTCTCCTTAATAAGCATGAAAAGAATATTCCGGGGCATGATCTCAAGGCAATCCTTAGATGGGTACAGGTGAAAGTACCCGCTGTAACTGCATCTAATATTTTTACGTGAGAACTTTGGGATGATGTGGGGGTAAAACTATGGGATGCGGCTACATCGGGGGATGCTGAAGCGCAGCGCATGCTCCCATGGTGGAAAAGCTTTTTTAAGATTTTGAAAGCACAGGAAAAAAGTCACAGAGACAAAGCGGGGGGGGGGGGGGAGAAGGAAACTCTCCTACAGTACCTCCATTACCACCGGAGGACCCAAAACTGCCTGACCCCTTGAAGGTTTGTGCCACGGGTTACCCCCCAAAGGAAGACCCCTTTGATCCGGGGCTGGTGTGTAGAACGAGCTGAGGCATCTGTACTACGTGATGTCTCACATTCTGAACTGTTTGCCTTATTACAAGAGCTTGTCTTTCTCTTAGACTCTCGCCCTCACCCCTATTTTGTTATGCATGTCAGGGCACATACCTCTTTACCTGGCTTTATTACAGAAGGGAATCGAGGAGCTGATAATGCTCAATTTACCAGTACAAGTCCTACCAGATAGTCTAGCACAGGCTAAACTAAGCCATTCTTTCTTTCACCAGAATGCTGGAGGTCTCAAACGGCAGTTTGGGCTTACCTCCCATCAAGCGTCTAATATTATCGCCGTATGTCCTGACTGCCAAAGGCATTCTTTTCCATCCATAGCAGGAGGGGTTAATCCTAGAGGACTACAGAGCTTACAACTATGGCAAATGGACGTTACACATTATCCAGAGTTTGGTAAATTAAAATATGTCCATTCCTCTATTGACAACTTTTCAGGTGCTCTGTTTTCTTCTTGTTACACAGGAGAGAAAGCTGGTGATGTCTGCAAGCATTTGATGCATGCTTTTGCCGTCTTGGGCATACCCTCCCAAATAAAAACGGACAACGGTCCCGCATATATCTCAGCTGCAACAAAGGACTTTCTTGACTCATGGGGCATAACCCACATTACCGGTACTCCTCATTCCCCTACAGGTCAATCTTTGATTGAACACTCTCATCAGTCTTTGAAACGCTTACTACAACAACAAAAAGGGGGAATGGGGACTGCAACCCCTGAGGAACGAGTAAAGAAAGCTCTGTATGTTTTCAATTTTTTGAATTGTTCTTTAATAGATAATAATCCTCTGATAGTTCGGCATTTTAATGCGAATGCTTCACTTGAGGCACGAATTAAACCTCTGGTGTTGGTCTGTGATCCAGAAACAGGTAAGATTATGGGACCATATCCTCTTGTGACATGGGGAAGAGGTTATGCTTGTGTTTCCACAGAAAAAGGCCCCAGGTGGATTCCGGTGAAGAACATACGACCCTTCCGTGAATCCCTACCACAATCATCCAGTGAGGACTCCGATCATCCTCCGGATCATCCCCTCGATCAACAAGCTTCTGAACCTTCTGGGATCACAAATAACTGAAGCAGTATAAACTGAACGCTGTGGACTGAAAATGACTAAATTAATCAATGTAGAGAAGTATCAGTCGTGGGAATTTCTTGTACTATATGCGGGCACCGTAAGCCTTGGGTCTTATGTGTGTGCTATAACTGTAAAAAGGAATGGTGGTGTAGAGTAGTATTAGCCAAACGATGGTGTGAAGGCTGTCTTGTTAATGAAATTAATACTTTTAGGTCCATGTGAAACTTAAAAGCTAGGAAGTGACTTAACACTAACAGTACTCAGCAGCAATTTTTCTATTGCTGTCTACGCAAGGTTGCAGAGGCAATTATGAAGATGTTTGATTCTATTTTTGCTTCTCTGAAAAAATAACTAATCTCCTTTAAGAGCCATGTTTATAAGTTTTCTCAGTCTAGACCAGGGGACCACAAACTATGGCCCACGGGCCAGATACAGCCCCCCAGGGTCCTCAATCCAGCCCCCGGTATTTACAGAACCCCCCTGCCCCCCCCCCCCCCACACACACAGCGGGGGTTGGGGGGGGGGGAAAACCAAGGAGCCACAGATGACTTCCTGCCACTTCATCCGCGCACCAGCTCCTGTTTAAAAAGTTTGAGGACCCCTGGCCTAGACACTGATTTCATCAGGCCTTTTAAAAAAGATCTTCTTTAAGTTGTAAGAAATGATCCATCCGCTGTCAAACACAGCTTGCTGACTCAATTAACCCAAGTGATTCTATTGATGTTTTTGGGAAATACTCCACCGACAATCATTCACTAGATTTACTAAACTTATTTAATACATGACATCATGATATTTGAATATAAGAACTGCTCTAAGAAAAAATGCTTCAGGCATGAAAATGCCTTCTGTTATCTTAGGTTTTAAGTCCTAGGCATTTTGGGAGAGTAAACTTATGATTTTAGACTTTTTTTCCTCATTGGGCTAAAAAACTAGAACTCTTTTAACCTCCGCTTACTCCATGTGAATAGTCTAGTAGACTTTCTCTGCAAGTGCCTCAAGCAGGAATTCACCATTCTCAAACAGAAGAGACCAAAGCCATACGCAGAGTCCCAAGAAACAGCCCCAATCCTACAACAACCAATTCCTGAACCCACAGGAAGAGGGTTACTGGATAAAGGCCAAAGCCAGTGCCTGAGGCTTATAACAGCAAAACATACAAGACAGAATAAGAAAGACACATAAATCCATCTTAGGGAAGTTTCCCAACTGAAGGCTTCAATATTCAGACATGTTACATAAGTCCTCGTATGTTTGTAAAGTTGTCAAACTCAAAATATTGCTGATATGTCACTTTTAACTGAATATATGATAATCCTTTTCCACATCTTTACCCTTCTTTTCAATGAAGATTAACATTAGAAAAGTTTAAATGAGGCTTAGCATTACTTAAAAGATTATTTAACACAGTATTACATAAAGTCAGCTAGAAATATTTTTCATTATATATTCCAGTCCTTGGGAAGTACAAGGAAACTTGGGAGATTTGATCTGGTGCGTTACTAGGAAAAGCTTAAACCAGACTGTGTTATTGACAGAAAGTTACCATGTAGAATTTTTATGGTGTATCACCTAAAGATAAAAGAAACCAAATGAGTTGATTAGACATCCTTTATGGTAATAATTTTAAAAGCATGACAAACTGGAGGATGTGTTGACCCTGATCCCTAATGCACAGGTAGTTCAAGATAACTTTCTCCTGTAGCAGACAATGTAAAACATTGGGAGCAAAATATGTAATATATTTTGTTTCTGGCTATAATTGAAGTGAGGAAAAACTCACTGTGGAATGCTTTTTGGATTCACTGGTGAGCAGTAAGTGATCTAACCCAAGTTTTTGGGAATGGAAGATGTTCTCAAGTACTTGAACTATTTTAATTGTTTATATGGAATAGAGGAGAGCTATTTGATAGGAACTGGAAGGATCCTAAACCTATCCAAATGGATGTTCTGAATTTAGCATTCACACCTTAACCCACAAGAATGGAATGCAAGTTTAATGTCATGTGTATCCATGCTCCTGCAGCTCCAGTTACAGAACTGACCATTAGAAAAGTGTTGTGGTTTAACCCCAGCTGGAAACTAATTACAATGCAGCAGCTTGCTTGCTCCACCCCACCACCCCTGTGGGATGGGGAGGAGAATAAGAAAAAGGTAAACTCATGGGTTGAGATAAATTGGGAGGGGACACAGCCAGGACAGCTGACCCAAACTAGCCAAAGAGGTATTCCATACCATATGACATCATGCTGAGTATATAAACTGGGGGACATTTGGCATTATGGCATTTGTCTTCCCAAGTAACCGTTACATGTGATGGAGCCCTGCTTTCCTGGGGATGGCCAAACACCTGCCTGCCCATGGGAAGTAGCACATGAATTCCTTGCTTTACTTGCATGTGTGGTTTTTGCTTTGCTTATTAAACTGTTCTTATCTCAACCCTTGAGTTTTATATTCCTTTCTGATTCTCCTCCTTATCCCTCTGAGTGATGGAGGAGTGAGCAAGCAGCTGCATAGTGCTTGGTCGCTGGCTGGGGTTAAACCACAACAAGCAGCAATGCTCTCTGGCAGAATTTCAGTAACAAATTAAAGCAAAACTTAGTTGGGAGACATGCTATTTGAATTTCAAGAGTTTGAACAAAAATACAACTACTTTAGATAATTCTCATTAAATGTAAGGGAAGGGTGGTAGAAAATGGGTTGTAATCGGAAGTCCAGGTATCAAAATCTAGCAGTCTTTACACTGCTATATTTCACAGTAAGTCTTTTTTTGTGCTCAAATTGGGTAGGAGGAGATTAAAATCTTCTTGTGCTAGTGGGATGCTTACTTGTAATGTCCTAATAATTTAATTTCAATAAGCAAGCACTATAGTATGGGGCTGTAATAGTAGAGCAGTTAGAGGCTTCAGGCTTGATTATCTAGATGTATTGATTATCAGTACTCATAAAGGTACTAAGATAACTTCTGAGGTTTTATATATATATATATATATATATACACTGCTAGAGCAGTCTAATGCTCTAGCTCTGTCATAGCTAAATTGCACTCTACAGCTGTTTAAATTTAACACCAATACTGTTTTGAGCACTGGGTTAAGAGGCCTATGTATGCATTTTTCAGATATGTTATTCGTCTACAAAGCATGAATGCCTGTTTCATATTGCTCCCCAAAAATTGCCTTTAAGAAGGATCCAAAGCACAATGAATAATGCCAGTGATAACAATTGAAAGGGAGTATAACTCCACAGGAACTTTTCCTCTAAGTAGATTGTAGATTCATACGTATTCAAGCCCATAGAATTGCATTTTCAAAAATCACTTTGAAATTCTGGGCACAATTTCTTACTGAATTTTTGAGATTCTTAATTTGCTATACAAGTACCTGCACTGACATAGCCTGTAATGACAAACTTTGAATAAAAAATTATTTGCAAATTTTGTGGGAATAAGATTACAGGTTTTCTAGGGTTCTTACCTTTCAGCAGTTTACCCACTTGACCAGCACACTATAGGACTGTTTTATGACTTGTTTTGAACAAATAACATTTTACGTATATCCCCAAACTGACTTTTTTGCCTTCAATTTTTTCTTTTACCAGATGGCTTTTTAAAAATCTGGTTGTTTCTGTTTTATGTGGGTTGTGTGTGTGAACTGGAAGCCTAAAGTCTCCCTCTCTTTTCTCACCACTTTTCTCCTTCAAACCTCTAAAGCCAGGATCCCTCGATCACAAAGGTCCTGCCTTCTCGTTGTGCATTCCCATTCACACCCTAGGTGCCTTGCCAAGGCTACCATACCCTTAAGCCTATGTAGAGCATCTCAACTTCCTCCTTCAAGCAAGCTGCCTTGTCTTGACCCTGCTTCTGTGTGCTGAGCCCGAAGCACAGGGAGATGTGTTTTTTCACATAGGTGTTCCTTCTTATTCTTTCTATTTTTCTGCTTAGGTGATCATGGAGGCTTCTTTGTGCACCTGAAGCTTCATCCAAAGAGAACAGGACAGGCCATTTTTTTTGTCAGCATCCTGGACTAGACTAAGGGATAATACAGTCCCATATCTCCTCTGTCTTGCAATAGGTGCTCTTGTTAAAGAGAGGCTTTCAAGTATTGAATGTGCTGCAGGGGGTGGTCAGAGACCTGCAGCCAAGGGGCAGTGCTATAAGGGTGGCCTTGACCCTTCTACTGACCCTTCAAAATCTGTAGGACCGAGGGACCCTGATATCTGTTCATGAGGGTAACCATTTGTCACCGTCACACACACCCACCCAGTACCCTAGTGCTTCTCCCTGAAGGTCAGGTTATATTAGTGAATATAACATGAAGAGAGGACAGCAGGTTATTTTGATAGCTCTTTTTCTAGTCTTTATTACTCTATAAAGCAATTCCAATATTCTGTTTTGGAGGCATTTTATATTTTTGGTATTTATTGGCAGTTGTATATTTAATATGATAAATTTTAATAAGGACTTAATTTTGAATAATACCTTTGACTATTTGGTAAAGGATAAAGAGGATAATTTCTTTTAAATGATCTTGCTAGTCTCAGAGTTTATACTAATTTTTAGTTTTAGAAATGGTTCTTGTGGTACTAGTTGGAAAAGCCATAGAGTTATAGGATTTATTTAAAATTGTGTGGTTTTATCTGATGTTATAGAGGAAGAGAAGACTTGCAAAATGATATGGTTTGAAAAAAACGTCCACAAGCTGCTATTAGAATTCTGTATTATATGAAACCTTATTAAAGTTATGGGAATGGAACATAACATATCCTTAATTACTAAATGTATTTTTTTGAATTTCATAGTTTAAGAGAAAAGTGAGGGTTCACATCTGAATCTTACAATGGCTTCTTCTCCAATGGGCCACACTAGCCATGGGTGAAGACCTCAAATTAAGTGAAATTTAGACACAATTAAACACACCGGAGGCCTGATCCTCTCCTGGGTGTAACAGTACATGTAAGCCAGTGATAAATTGTATCTTTCAGCCTTAACACTGCATGTAGTAGAGTGTAGAGCTACAGAAAACCAGAAGGATTTTATGACAATGTTGTGCCTTTGGGACTGGTCTTTGCACAAACTTCTCTGCTTTGGAGGTGCTGTATCTCCTAAGACTCTAGGATGAAGCTACCTTAGTTTCCTAATCCTACACTTCTGCTTGGGATGACTGATAGTTCTTTCTATTCAATTTTCACCATTCTTGGCCCCTGCTACTGCAAATCAGTCAGCATAAGGAGGCAGGTTCAGATGTGATTCTAAATAATTGCTGTTGGAAGGATAGCTTGTCTGTCCTAAGAAGAAAGAGCATGGAATATGCAGATAGGAAATGTTTCTTTTCTCTGTAAGCTCTGCCTAAACAAAATTCTCTCTTGATTTACTGACTCCTGTGGGGCTACTCATTTGAGTTAGGAAAGTAGTTTTGCCCATATAAAATTTGAGTCTTAGTGATCTCCTTCTGATTAAAATTTATTACAGTCCATCTGAGTGTATTTACAGTTCTAACTAATCCTTTGCAGGTTCTTTAAACTACATTATGTAATGTGTGTTTACTTTTATTGTTCTTCCTGAAACAATAATGTTCCTGTTCATGCTGTTCTGAAAATAAAACAACTATGTAACAAGATTATAATTTTTTACATTTTTTGTGATAGGTTCAAATGTAAAAAGCATGTCAAGGTGAATTGCATCATGGAATTCGTCATTGTCCTTATGGGGAAATAATAATCACGATACCTAATCCAAAGCCAACTGAAGTGACCTTGCAAAGGGGAGGGGAAGCCTTTCCACTGGCTACAGATCCATTGTGTTCTATGCCTGAACAAACTGAAAGCTGATTGTTCTCATAGGCATCACTTTGCATTGCTTGTTGAAATCCTGGCATCCTCCATGTTATAAATTCATGTGTAGGGATATAAAGTTTCTTTTGGTATGCCACTGAAGTAATTTCTGAGAAAACAAATACTGGTTTTGGGACACTGTGCCCTGGAGAAAGAGATTTGGAATCCTTGGAGATGCTTAGAGGGTTGATTGAGTGAATTTGAGCTAGGACCCCAGGAAACGCATGTAGCCAAACTCCACATAACCTTATGTAAAATTCAGTTGGTTCCTGATCTGCCAAAATGAATCAGGGCAATGTCCATCTAGTCTACTATATTTGTCTTTGTTATTGGCCATTTTTTTCATGGAAAAGAAAAAAAAAAGATTTTTGTGCCTGGTTTTTAAGGGTCAGTGCTGAGGGATACCAAGGAAAAAGAAAATGAAAAGGAACAGAATAAGCCAACAACAGCTTGCAGGTATTAACACAAGCTTCTCCATGCTCAGGAGGATTTATGATTTCCTAGTTATTTTGGCCACTGCAGGAAGATAGAGCATGTTTTGATATTTGAAGAAATACATAGCTTCTATTAAAACCACTGCAATCATTAGAGAACATTAAAATGTCCAAGATCGTCTTTTTTTGTTGACAAAACAATCATTAGATCATCTTACAGATTTTCTTGAATTCCTGTTGTCAATGATAAATAAATGCTTAGCTCTATCTGGACAAGAAAATTTGTTATTTCAACTCAGACTTTATTCAAAACCTCCTGGTGAGTATCTTGTGTAGGTTTTTCCCTTTACTTATCTACAGAGGATGAGCTGTTGCAGCCCCTGACCACAAAATTTTGTCTCTCTGCATCAAACTGCTGCTGAGCCTGCTGCAGTCTGTAGTTCAGGATCTCAAAGGTCATCTTGTTTTTTTATTTTCCTTATTTTTTATTTAGAGAGTATAGCTGAACATAATAGAGTATGATTAAATAATATAATTATATGTAGAACTAAAACTATTATGTGACTGAATCTTTGCAAGTGCAAAGAAAATCTGTTTGTCACCAAAATGTGATTTCTCAGGCTTCACTGGGTTGCTTCTCACAGTGTTAATCAAATCAGAGTCCTCTGTAATCATTATACAGTGCTTCTGAGCTCAGCTTACTAGCTAGGTCCTAGTGATTATTGAAGAGATGGGTTTCTACAGTCCTGGGAAGAATATTCTCCATTCAAAGTAGAACATGCATTCTTCTCTCAAAAATCATGTCTCTGCTAGGTCTTCTCAATATCTTCCTTCCACACTCTTCCCTCCTGCCCACCAATTTGGAGTGATAGGCCCAAAGGAATATCCATAGGAATCTAGATCCTAGGAATTAAATTCAAGGTCCCTTTGAATTCTATCTCATTTCCAGGCCCAGCAGAGAAACTGATTGTTCTAGTTCTCCGAAGTCTCTGTACCTGCTCACAGTTCCTCCTTTCTTTTTTTTAGGCTTTTTCTTCCTGCAAGTATTGTATTCTGGTTGTGTGTGTGGATGACAAAGGGAAGGTGAGATAATAGCATACACTTGACTCTGGTTTAATTTTAATTTCAGTAATCCTAGCTGGACCCAGTGACAATGAAGCTACAGGTATGCAAAAACAGTCAAAGTATAAACTGTCAAGGGAATCTGGGTACATGCTTTGGTTAGCATATGCTAAAGTTTACTTTTTCTGCTGAGTATACATAGAAGTCATATCCCAAAGTCTATTATAATTCTTGAATCCATTTCACTTTATCAGCATGAACATTTGGATAGCCTTTTTTATTGCTTATAGCAAAAATACAAATTGATTTAAAGTCAATTGAAATGTATAGTAATATTCTACATACTGTTACATACTGTTACATACTGTAATACCACAGTAGCCAACTCCTTTCTCCCTGCTCCAGGTAAAAGACTTAACTTTGTCTGAATGAAGGTTAAGCAAGGCTTGCTGGAAGCACTGCTAAGTAGATTATATGCAATTTTTGTGTTCTCCTCCTATAGTTTAAGTATAGCTTTCTCTTCCATGTTTTAAAAACAAAACAAAAAACCCACACACAAACACCAAAACACTACAAAACAAAAACTAGGAAGCAGCACATAGATCTCAATCTTTATTAAAAATAAAGGACCATGATCAAATAATTTCTCAGGAACATCCCAGATTGAAAATATAAGTCAGTCTTTATATAGTGAAGGAATCACTATAGTAACACTACAGAAGGGACTTTCTATTTATCCTCTGAATGCAGAGGTGGGTGTCTGGATACACCTGCTTGAGAAGCCTGCACAAGACCACAAACAAGTGAACAAATTTGAGAGGTCTCATGCAATACATGCTAGTGCTTTTAGTTGTAAAACTAAAAGAAATCTGAGTCATTGCAATATTAGAACGTAGTGCCAGACAAATGAGAACCAGACCACAAAAATGAAGCCAAGTGCATCATTATAGGTTGAGCAATGTGAATGATTTACATAAACCAGTGAATGATTTACATAAACCATGGCTGAAACTCAGAATTTAGCAAAAGGCCATCACCCTTAATTGCATCAAGGACTTATTAAAAGTGCTCTACTCTGCAAGTTGTCCATCAGGAATAAGAATATCATCAACCTAAATCTTAATATTTAAGGAGGGCAATTTTTTTATTTTGATTTAACTATTTTCTTTTATCTTATTTTTCCTCCTATGTTATGAATTACCTTTTGTTTATCTACTCTCTTCCCCAAAATGGATAAATAATTGTATATTTGTCTTCACCTAGTCTCCATCTAGTCTCCATTTCCAGTAAGATTATTCAGCCCAGGATCTTTCATGAAATCCTCTCTCTGGAGAGCTTTTTTGTTTTACTAACACCACACTCTTATGAGCTCAGTATTAGGTTCCTCCTTTTCTGACCCATTGGTTCCACATAAGAATAATTCAGGTGATCCTAACACTTCCTTGGAGAGAAAAAAAATACATTATTGGTAGCTCTAAGGTCTACAGGATTTGTGATAACTTTATTTCTACTCTTAATTTGAAAAAGATAAAAACCACTTTTCAACCAGCTCCTGTTGATGCTAACTAAAATCACCATTAGGCATTTGCTGTCTGCAATGGATTAAGTCATTCACTAGAAAGTACCATTTATAGCATGCTGTCATAAACGAGTGGTTTAGGTTAAGTTGCTTAAAATAATCACTATCAAAGGTATGAACAAAAAAGTTTTAATAAGAATTTGTGGGAGTGTGACTTCACAAAGTTCGCTGGCAAGATTCACTATTACTTACTACATAAATAAATAACACTAAGAAGAATCAAGTTAAAATTAAGCTGGAATGATTTACACAGAGACTAAAAATGTAAGAGAGTAAGGGAGACCTATTGAGTCACAACATTCAGAATGGCCCCCCCTTGCTTTCTAAACTCTTCATAGAGTTTAGATGCGGCTAGATCCAATCCTAATCTCAGACTTGGTCAACAGTTTAAGTCTAAAGGATATAAGGAATGTTCACAGTTTAAGGTTGATCATAGGATTCTAGCAGCACTTAAATCATCAACTAATTTATCATATACAAAGTGAATCAAATAGAATTTACTTATAAAAGTGGCTTAACTATGGATTCAAAATGGTAATACTTATACCATACTTATGAAGTCACTAAAACATATCACATACACTCAGACAAAAAGTAATTGAAGTATAGACATATATATGTACAAAGGTATACCTATTAAATGTTCTCCTCAAATTCAGTGAAATACATCAAATGCCTTTGCATTTCTCAGTGGATGAAGGGTTGAGCCTCAAGAAGCAGGAAAACCAGCCCAGGTCTTGTCATCAGCGTTCAGCAGCAGTCCCACTATTATTGCAAACTTGGGAGTTCATGAGGTCTGAGAGATGTCCTACTCAAAGGGAGATGCTGTTCACAGCCTGCTATGGTCCAGGAGAGCTCAAAGGACCTCATTTAGGACCTTCGTTTATAGGTTTGGAGATGATTGACTTCAGTCATTCTCATGGTTTAACCCTGTCCGGCAACCAAGCACTATGCAGCTACTTGCTCACTCCCCCTCACCCAGAGGGATGGGGAGGAGAATCAGAAAGGAATGTTAAAACTCAAGGGTTGATATAAGAACAATTTAATTGATAAAGCAAAGGCTGTGCATGCAAGGAAAGCAAAACAAGGAATTCATTCACTACTTCCCATGGGCAGGCAGGTGTTCAGCCATCCCCAGGAAAGCAGGGCTCCATCTCACGTAACTGTTACTCAGGAAAACAAATGCCATAATGCCAAATGTCCCCACCTTCCTTCTTCCCCTGGTTTATATACTCAGCATGATGTCATATGGTATGGAATACCTCTTTGGCTAGTTTGGGTCACCTGTCCTGGCTGTGTCCCCTCCCCAATTCCCATGCCCATCCAGCCCTCTGGCTGGCAAGGCCCAGGAAACTGAGAAGTCCTTGACTTAGTATAAACATTACCCAGCAACAACTAAAAACATCAGTGTGTTATCAACACTGTTCTCACATCATAGTCAAAACTCATCACTGTACTAGCTACTAAGAAGAAAATTAACTCTATCCCAGCTGAAACCAGGACAGAGCCATAGTCTCTCCAGGGGTATACCTGCTGCAGCATAGACTCATCCACAGCCACAGTCACTTTGAGGTGCACCTGTTTGCACATGGCCTTGTCCCTGGCCACAATCCCTCCAGGGCTCTACCTGCTCTGTCATGGGCTTATCTATGGCCACACGCTTTGAGGTGCTCCAGCATGACCTCATGCACAGCCACTGATACTGAAAGGGTGTATCTGCTGCAGCATGGACTTATCCACAGCCCCAGATGCTTCGAGGTGCACCTTCTTGTCCTTGGGCCACAATTCCTTCAGAGGCATAGCTGTTGCAGCACAGACATATCCACAGCCACAGATGCTCCAAGATATACCTGCTCTGGCATGGGCTTATTCACAACTACAGGGGCTTCGGTGTGTCCTCCTCCCACATGGACTCATCCAGAGATCACAGTCCCTTTGAGTCGAGTTCACACTGGAGTTCCAGCCTGTCCAGTACAGCAGCACGGAAACAGCAGTGATGCCCTGGCCATCTGCCAGCGCCGGTGCATTGCCATTGCTGTTATCAGAATGTTCCCAGGCACAGCACATTAAGATAAACAGTGCAGTGGTACAGCAAGTAGTGAAAGCAAGAAATAGCCACTAATGAGTACTAGAGTCTGCTCTACAATAAGGCAAGCAAACCCCATGGTAAGCACAGAAACCTGCCCCTTAATAGCTAAACAGCAATAACAGCTATAAATTCAAACTAGCACATTCCAATCAAATCTGTTGTTATCTCAAACCCTTTGAGACCCATTTTGGGCACTGAAAAGGAAAAAGGCCTAAAAACCTAAAGATCCACCTGAGAAAAGTCTCAGGTAAAAGTTCTGTCCTGCCTTACAAGATTGCTCAACTTGGTTACTGAGGAACCATAGCATGTAGGGCTGAATCGCCCTGTATGGTATGGAATACCTCTTTAGCTACTTTGGGTCAGCTGTCCTGGCTGTGTCCCCTCCCCAATTCCCGTGCCCATCCAGCCCTCTGGCTGGCAAGGCCCAGGAAACTGAGAAGTCCTTGACTTAGTATAAACATTACCCAGCAACAACTAAAAACATCAGTGTGTTATCAACTCTGTTCTCACATCATAGTCAAAACTCATCACTGTACTAGCTACTAAGAAGAAAATTAACTCTATCCCAGCTGAAATCAGGATAGTCATCAGTAATTTTCCATCCTGGCTGCAATCCAAGTCTGTAATTAATGGAATTTTTCTCAAAATTCCAGTGATGTTGGTACCGTGCCACTCAGTCATAGTAGTGTTCTCAGTCATGTTACGGATTTTATGTTCCAGGTAAGGATTGCTCCAATGCTAGCAGGTGGTGCTGTTCAGATAAGGCATGTTTCTGGTACAGCCAGTGCAGTTTCCCACCTCAGCTTTGTGGGAGTTGCTAGTACAGTCAAGGGACGCTGAACTGCCCAAATCATTACACAGGCACTAAGGCATAATGGGCATTCCTGAGATTGTAAAGTGGCCCAGGGAGGGAGTGAGATGCACCACCACAAATGTACACCCACATGATGAAATAAACCACAGATTATCAAAGGCTTTAATAGTTTTAGAAGACTGGATGAGACTGTGGAGAGAAGAGGCATTAAACTGAGAATAAAACTTAAGTCCTGCAAGACAATGTTGTAACATCTCCAGTGTGTTGTCACACAGCCACATTAAGAAATTCACTTTTCTTTAAGTTGCCTCAAAGACTACAGACTTTCTCTGGTGGCCTGAAGACACTGAAGTCCTACTGAGAACAAATGCATCAGAGAGTTCTTTAATGTGCATTTGAAGTGGTTGGCCATGTGATCTAAATCTGTGGAGGCAGACTATCTCATAAGACGTTTTATGATGGAATTAAGTATGGTAAACACTCTTGTGGGAATCAGCTTAAGGGTTATAAAGATTTTCTAGAGATAATCTTAAAAATGTGAAAAGTCTGCTGATTTATGAGCCCACGATGCTCCTAACAACAACAAATGGCAGAAGATGATTTACAGGGGTGTAAGTACATTTGAAACAACTAGTGTCCAGCTAGGCAAAGAAAAGAGCGCTCAATTTTTTTTTAAAGAAAGAGCTACGCTAAATTAAATCTGACAATTGTGTGGTGAAAACATTTCTTGGATTTCATAATAATAGGAGAACTCGTAATCAGAATTAATGTAGAAAGGAATTTGCTGCTATCATGGCCATCTTCATAATAAGCAGAACAGAACAAATAGTTTCTAATCAATAGCTAGTTCAACTTTTTACACCTCAGGTTTTCCAGTTACCATTTTAAATACCGTAAGAAGCAGCAACAAATCTAATTTCACTTCTGAAGTGTCTTCCTAACAGAGTTTCTCATGACAGGCACCACAGCATTTGAGTGGGAGACAAGGGATAGGGATTTGTTGGTATCTGCTGAAGAGGTATTTGGTGGAAGTGACATGTTTTTTACAGACTCATTGCAGCAGCTATTTTTCTCTACTCTACTTGACACTTGCTTTATCATAGTCTACCTACTTGATTTCAGATGTGATAAGAGAGTTTAGAGCCCATCTTATACTTTGACATAAAGCAGAAGCTCTTACCTAGGTTCAGGGAGACTGGAGTCTGACTGGAAGAAAAAGCTGAATGCTTCAAACCATTTTACTCTAATCAACAGACAGACTGATGATGAGCTTGGAAGCTAAAATGGTATATATGTGTATGATAGCCACTGAGATATTTGGGAAGCCATCTTATCCAGTGGTAGCAATGCTTCTCCACATTATATCATTGGATGCATGTTAATAAACTACCTTGACTGAAGAACACTAGAACGAGCAACTTGTGCTACTCATACGTATCTCTTGCTGAAGCATGTCTTGATAAGTCCAGCCTAGATTAAATAAGATGCTGAAAGCTACTGCTGCAATGAATTTTGATGAACTAAGCATTTGGTCTGCTTCTGTAGCTGGTTCATAATAACATCTGGTACAGTATGTTCTCTCTGGGTTCCCACAGAGAGAAGATTTGATACCATTGATTCATCTCAATGGGTTTCAGAACACAAACTGAAATATTAGAAAGTAGAAAACTAAACATTAAGTTTTAAGTTGAGATAGTAAAGCATTTTATTTTCTACAATGGGTGTTCCTTGAACTACTTCAGGAGCCAGACATTCTTATAAATCTGACAAAAATAAACTTTGAGTTTAAATTAAAATTCCAACAAGGATTTCATCATGTCAATTTTGTTTTCTCTCACTTTCCAAAAATTACAGACCTATAAAATTTTCTGTTTTAATTGCCAGTCCTAGGGATGGATAACTCTGAACTGCTTTTCCAATTCAACTGATGAAATGCCAGAAACTAACAGCTATGTCAACTTTGTGATCTAATGTCATTAATTTGTCTGGATATTCAATAACCTGCACTTCTGATCCTTTTCAAGTGTTCCTTAGCAGCAGTGTGCTGTAAGGTGCTAATGAGAATCAAAACACCTACCAGGAGACCTCTGTATACCAAATAGACACCAAAGGTTTCCGAATTAGATAAAAAGAAAAAATGAGGCTTGGCTGTAGTCTTAGAGTTGACAATCATATGTATCAAGATTTTTGCCCACAGTTTTGTTTTGGTTTTATATTGGCTTACATCACATCTTGTTCTGGTCATTGTGTATGTGTCTTTTTGGCATCAATACTAGGTCTTTACCATCCAATTCCTAGAAACATAAATAGGTTCTAGATCAGGTATGGACACAGAATCTTGCTGTCAAATCAAGTAAAGCACAGAGCCAGAATGTATGCTGGCCTTGTGTTTTTATGCTAGTTGTAGAAACAAAAAAAAGAGTATTTGGCATAAAACCTATAGAAAAGAGGTTAATTAAGCAATATTTTTGGAATGCACCTAAAGTATTGGGTGATTTTATATTGCAACAACACTTTGTGACTCATGGCTGCAGGATCTTTAAGCATTCAAATTAAATTTTATTGTACCATTCAACAACAATCAAATGCCCATCGCCATGTAAATATTGTAGATTTACAAGTGAATTTTGTGAGTACAACACTGTCTACTCTAAAGGTTTCACAGCGATTTCCAACATTAATTCCAGCTTTCCAAGTATAACATATATTAAAATATGGTCACAACTATGTAGACATTGTAAAGTGAAACCAAGATGTGGAAAGCATTCGGGACTAGTTTTTTTAACACTTACAACTACTTATTGTTCAAAATATTTGCCATTCAATAAATTCCACTATGTGTCCTAAAATGGGAACTAAATTCATTCCAAAGCCTCTTACTGACTGTGGAGGAAGAATTGAGGAACTTGGACTATCCTTTATCACAAAGCCAAAATACCTCATAATTCAGTGATGAGGGAACCCCTTCTAATGAACCCATATAATCAACTTCAAATTGATAGGTCAAAGTATCCCATATTTTAGGAAGAGCTTTAATGCCTGTAGGACTGGGGATATATATCACCTCAGCAGCTTATTGAATTGAAACATTTGTTTTATCTCTATTCTAGAATTCTGTGAGATGGATTGCTCTGTTCCCCTTAAATGAGATATTAAACTCAATTAACTTTTTTAATCTACCTCAGGTGTGATCCTTTTCATTCTCATTCCTCCATTTTTGTTGTGCATTTTTTTCTGGTATTAGGCATCAAAACCTTTACTGGAAACTGAGGGGAAGTATCTGTTTAGTTTTGGAGCTGTTAATGTAGACTTGTATTTTCTATCTTGTGTCATAGCAGTTCTGCCCCTCTGTTTTTATTTCCTTTTCATTTATGTGGCTAGAGAAATTCCTATGATTTGTATTAATCATCTATGAAGTCGCTTATACACTTTTTATGTTTCTTGACTTAACCCTATACTTTCTGAGGTTTGAGCTTATGTTGGCCAGTCTTTCCCCCCTACTCTTTCCCATATGCAGATATCCTTTTTCAGGTCTTTATTCACTGGATTACATCTGAACACCACTTCCCCTAAGTTTATTCTTCTAACTATTTCTGATGAAAATCATGAATAATGCTTGGATTTTTATTTTTAAAAGATTTCAGGTCTCCAATATAGTTCCTTATCTTTTTAGTCCATTTGACCTCATTAACTATCTCCCAGAATTTCTCAGTTCACCTATCTGAAATTGTCGTGGTATAACCCTGGCTGGCAACCAAGCACCACACAGCTGTTTGCTCACTCCCCCCACAGTGGGATGGGGGAGAGGATCAGAAGAGTAAAAGTAAGAAAACTCATGGGCTGAGATAAAGACAGTGTAATAGGTAAAGCAAAAGCCGTGCAGGCAAGCAAAGCAAAACAAGGAATTCATTCACCACTTCCCATGGGCAGGTAGGTGTTCAGCAATCCCCAGGAAAGCAGGGCTCCATCATGCATAATGGCTACTTGGGAAGACAAATGCCGTAGTGCCAAATGTCCCCTCCTAACTTTTTCTTCCCCCAGCTTATATATACTCAGCATGATGTCATATAGTATGGAATATCCCTTTGGCCAGTTTGGGTCAGCTGTCCTGGCTGTGTCCCCTCCCAAGTTCTTGTGCCCCTCTAGCCTTCTGGCTGGCAGGGCCTGAGAAGCTGAAAAGTCCTTGACTTAGTATAAACATTACCCAGCAACAACTGAAAACATCAGTGTCCTATCAACATTGTTCTCACACCAAATCCAAAACACAGCACACACAGCACTGCACCAGCTACTAAGAAAAAAATTAACTCTATCTCAGCTGAAACCAGGACAATGAGAGACTGCTGTTTTGACTTGATTAGATTTTTCAAATTTATGTTAGTTCTTAAACACAGTGGCTGTCCTCATTACTGTACAGTTTGGCACTGCCATGGTTTAACTCTAGCTGGTAATTAAATACCGTGCAGCCACTCGCTCACTCCCCCCTCACCCAGAGGGATGGGGAGGAGAATTGGAAAGGAATGTAAAACTCGAGGGTTGCGATAAGAACAATTTAATAATTGAAAGAGAATAAAAATGAAAGTACAATAATAACAATGATGACAATAACAGTTATAATGAAGGGGGGGGAGGAGGAAGGGAAGAGAGAGAGAGAAGAATAAAATCCAGAGGGAACGGAAGAAACACATGGTACACAATACAACTGCTCACCACCTGCCAACCGATGCCCAGCTAGTCATATATATACCGACCATGAAGTCCCATGGTATGGAATACCTCTTTGGCTAGTTCAGGTAAGCTGACCTGGCTGTGTCCCTTCCCAATTTCTTGTGCCCCTCCAGCCTTTTCACTAACAAGGCCTGAAGAACTGCAAAGTCTCACATCAGAGCCAAAACACAGCACTGTACTAGATCCTAAGAAGATAATTAACTCCATCCCAGCCAAAACCAGGACAGTATCCACCCCTTATTCCATACCATTCACGTCATGCTACATTTTCCAATACATAATCACCTCTCCTGTCCTTTTAACATAAATACACAGATATCATTCCCTTAGTCTACGGACCATCCCTCTAAAGTCCGTTGAGTTTTAGTCCATATCGCTGGGCTCCATCTGTTATAACAGTCTTTCTGGGCAAGGAAGATGGTGCGAGGTGCTGGATTGTCGCATGCTGAAGCCAGTTCTAATGCTATTACAACTGCACTGATCTGTTTTCACCAAAGACATTCTTTGTTGGTGTGGCAGTTAAGGAGGAGTCAGGTTCAAATCTTCAAATCTAAAATAGTAGAGATGGGTGCCACAAGATATCAAATGCCAATAGGTATTGAGTCTCTCCCGGGGCATGGTTTCCAACCCTATTGCTGTCACCAGTGACAATATACAATATTATCTAATAATTAACAACACTCAGTTTATTGGCTGTTTTTTTACTGGCTACATATTTGACAAAAACATCAGCAGTTTCTGCAACTTGTCATAGGGGAATCCATACAGCTGCCTTCCACCTCCAATACTTTCCTACAATACGGCAGCACCCATCAGTAAACAAGGCATATTGCTTCTCATGTTCTGGCAGTTCATTATACAAAGGGGCTTATTCAGCACGTGTCACCTCTTCTCCTGGTGACATCCCAAAATCTTTACCTTCTGGCCAGTCCATAATCACTTCCAAGATTCCTGGATGATTGGCATTTCCTATTTGAGCTTACTGTGTGACCAGCACAACCCACTTACTCCATGTAGCATCAGTTGCATGATGTGTAGAAGAAACACCCCCTTTAAACATCCAGCCCAGCACTGGTATCTGGGGTACCAGGAGGAGCTGCGCTCTTCAGTACCAATCACTTCCAAAGCGGCTCAAACCCCTTCATAAGCTGCCAATATCTCTTTTCCAGTTGGAGTGTAGCAGGCCTCAGATCCTCTATATACCTGACTCCAAAAGCCCAAGGGTCGACCTTGAGCCTCCCCTGGTGTTTTTTGCTAGAGGCTCCAAGTAGGGCCATTCTTCCCAGCTGTGGTGTAGAGCATATTGAATAGTGAATGCTGTACCACTTACCTAAAGGATGACGCACCTATGTTTAGTTAAAAGACAGAAAATGTCCAAGGACCCTTATTGCCACATGACCGATGTACAGACTGCTAAGTCCTTGGGTTGGTTATCTTTAGAAGGGACATTTTGCCTTAGATTCCTGTTGTACATGCAACGTGGCGAAGATGGAGACTTTAAACATGGCCGCTAAGGAATAGAGTCTGTGCAGAGACAACTCCTCAAGGACATTGCGCAGGCATGAGATATGTAAATGAATCCTCAGAATTGTAATGAATATGTAAACAATTTCTTGGAAAACTAATGAATAGGTATGAGAAGCTTGTATAAAGGGGGGACTGAAAAGTCCCCTCTGTGTGCATGACTTTGGTGAAGCGATCCCCCATGCACCCAGCGCTGCCAAATAAAGATAACCTCCGCTCGCCTGCATATTACTGACTGATTCTTCAAATCAATTTGGCAACCCAGATGGGACCTCCTCTGCTCGGCTGCGGGACCCATTGAGAGTGGGGACTCCCTAGGGTACCCCCGGGGATTTTTCCCAGAGGGGCTCCTCATCTCATCTGGATCACCGCAGGAGCAGACAAGGACTCCATCTTACGGAGCAAAGGTACTATCTTTATTCAAGTATTAAATTAATTGTAAATACTATATTAATATTTTAAACAATACTGTTCCGGATTCTGTTCTGGGACCAGTCCAACTGTAAAGCTGTCCGTAAGACGCAAGATCATTGTATGCTTATGCAGGATGGCGTCTACCAGGTAGCTAGCACCCCAGGTATACACCTGATTCCGCCCTGGGGCTTCGGTACCTGCGCGGATATTAAAGGAACTCTCGGAACGCCGATTCTGCCCTGGGGCTTCGGTACCTGCTCTGATATTGAAGAACTGATTCTTTTTTGGTCAGAAGACTAAAAAAAAAAATTGATAAGGTGACTAATAATTCTTATACTCATTTATGCTGGAAACATGAGAACATCTCTCTATTAAGTATATTGTAAATGTTGGTATATGGTTATTGTCTTGAACATCCGAGGGGTGAATGTGAACCTCTATATGTTTTAAAGTGTATATGGTGTAGAGAATTATTTTATGTATGGTGGGGACAAGAAACTGAATGCCCTAACTGTAAGGTTTGGATGCCTTGGGATAAGAGAGAGAGAGAGAGCTCTAAGTGAAATTAGAGTGGTCTGTGGCTGGGATAGCGATTGAGATAACATGGGGGGAAAACAAAGTGGTGGAATAGTACGAAAGAGTCCGTTGGGATGTGTTCCAAGTCACTGGGAGGAAATAGGAGGGCAACCTGGTGGAAGTGTGAATAAGAGGACTTTGGTTAAGTACTGCAATCAGTGGTGGCCCCTGTATAAGTTAGGGGATGGAGAGAAATGTCCCTTAAATGGGACACTCAATTATAATGTTTTATTACAGTTAACATTCTTGAGGCAAGAGGAAAAACAGGATGGAGTGATGTGCGCAGATATGTTTGTGTGACAGAAGGAGTGTGGGATTAACACCACCTGATCTTTGATTATAGCTCTAGAAAAGGATAGGGAAAAACCGAGACTTAAATTGGTATAGACATTCTTGTTGAAATTTTAGTGTAAAAAAAAAAAAAGCATGAACTCAGGTTGTGGTTCCTTCTGTGGAGCAACCAGAATGAAACACGTTGTAAGACAAAAACTTGTACTAATGTATGTAAAATCTAAAGCGGGTGTGTGTGTGTGGAGAATCAAGGACCCTGTGAAAGTGTTAAAGTATTGGGGTGAGTTTGTACAAACCCCTGTACCCCCTCGAAGGTGCGACTGAGTCATGCTGGGATGCATGGCAGGGTGTTTGCTGTTTGCCTGCAAAGGCATGATATGTAAGAACACAGACTTAAAGCAACAAGGAGCAGATTTGCATTCAGGGTAAGAAAGAGTCAAAACAGAAGTGCTGTTGCAGAGGCAGGCTTGTGTAACCTGCAGAGCAGGAAGAGCATCTCCTGCCCCGAACCCTTCTGCTGGTGAGGAGGAGGGGGTTGCTGTTGCTGACAATTGAGCAGAAGGACCTGACAATGTTACCCCAATTGCTGCAGCATTTGCAGTACAACAGGACCAGTAACGGCCCCTTTAGGGCAGGCAATGGGCCTGAGGAGAATAAAGGCGAATCTTTGATGGGGAAATTTAGATGTTTGAAAGTTGGTAGTGAAAGACTTGTCAGGATGATCTAATAGGACTAGACAAAGGTTCGAGTTGATTGTTACTAGGTAATCGTGATGTAGAAAAGTTGATAGAAGGAACAGGGAACATGTACAGAAGGTAAGAGAAGAAGAGCTGGGCCGTGCTAAACTGGTAGAGGAGATGAGGCAGAGACAGAGGAGGAATGTCAGGCAGAAGTGAAAGAGTGAATCCCTCTCCTATGGGACCGGATCACTGTGCATATTGTAGGGAAAGTGGACACTGGAAGCGAGATTGCCCTAAGCTAAAGAACCAGCAAGGGGTTCTGGTGAACAAGGGACTAGGAAAAATGAGGTGGAATTTTTAGTGAATACAAAACCAACTTATTTGGTGTTAAACTTCAGTGAAAAGAATTTGTTACAGTTGTGGGAGCTGCTGGCCACCAGGAAAACATCCTGAAACCTTTAAAGAACAAACTAAGAAAACAATAAGAATGCCAAATTCACCAAGATAATAAATTAATTGAAATCTTGAGCTTATCTTTAATTCAACAGAAAAGTGGAAAAGACAACCTCCCTGAGGTAAAAGAAATCTTTAACCAGGTATATCTGGAAATTAATTCCAGATAAGGCAAAAAAATGCTTTACCTGCTACAGTGATATGGAGAAATAGTGTGAAATAGGGACAATGGACATCGATTGTGATTGTGTAATGTCTGCTCAAGGAATGTGGGTATGGTGACTGGCCATGCACGTGGTGTCTGGTCACATAGCCACACAACTTTAAGGAGACACCTACCCTTCTTCCTCTAACAAAGGGGCTATATATAAAGGATGAGAAAAGGATGAGAGACATTTCAATGTTATCTAGAGGGAGGGAGTGCTAAGTCTTCTTGCTGGAGAAGTTCAGATGGTCACAAGGACATGAATCACCTACAAACCTGCAAGACCACCACATTCCAGGCAAAGGACTGATAAGCTAATTAACATACAAAGCAAGAGTAAGTGGGTTTAGGTAACGAATATGTATAGGTGTTAATTGAATATTCATTTGTTTTATTGCATAAATGTGAGATGGTTCGTCACTTTGGGCATGCACGCTTGTGGAGGAGCGATCCCCGTGCATCTGCGTGCAATAAACATACCTACTTTATAACTTTCGAGTTATAGAGTCTAATTCTGTACGTCAACAGTAAAAATGATAAGGGGAAGGACTGCCTAGTTCAGGTATTACAATATCCCTTCGTCAGCAAGGCTGTGGGGGATATTGGCATGAAAACTAAAATAAAATACACTCTGTAGTAGTTCTACTAATGTAAATCTGTGTGTTTTGCCATGACAGTGACTTGTTATGGGATGTGCAGATGAAACTCTGCATTGACAACGAAGTACAAGGAATAAGGTTGGTCAGGTGCCTCCTACCACAATCAAGGGCAAGACTGGGTTGGCCTCTGTGTTTGCCACCAAGAAGAATCTTGAGCTCCGCTGTTGGCTGCAACCCAGTAGGCACTGAGCAGTGGGAACATATGCCGTGCCAGACCTTGATGTGAGGAATGGCCCCCTCTGTTATAAGAGGGTCATCCAGGAAGGAAGAACATAAGATGACCCATTGGGGCACTGATTTGGAAACTGGAAACCGCCTGGCCAACCAAGAGGCCAGACAAGCAGCAGAGAAAGTAGGAAAAGAGGAATTATCCTTAATACCAGATGGTAAAATCCAAACTGTAAGTATAGATCAGGAGCCAAACTATTCTAAGGATGACCTAAAGCTAATTCAGGACATGAATGGTAAAATAAAATTAAGGGGGTTAAATAAGGGAGCTTATTTGACAGATGGCCGTATAGTGGTACCATCCAATTTAATATGGACCACAGCCCTAACAGAACATAATAAGACTCACTGGGGAGCTGATACGTTATATAAAAGTCTAAATCAGAAATTGATAGGGCGAAACTTATATACTGTAAGAAAGCAGGTGACTCAGCAATGCTAAGTGTGTTTACGTAATAATCCCAATGTAACAAATAGAATAAAACTAGGGAACATTAGTAGAGGAAATTATCCAGGACAACAGTGGCAAGTTGATTTTTCTGAACTTTCAAGAAAAGGGGGGGGTACCAATATTTATTAGTTATGACTGACACATTTTCAGGTTGGCTAGAAGCTTTTCCGTGTCAAACAAATAGAACAAGAGAGGTAACGAAGGGATTGTTGAATGAGATTGTTACTGGTACCCCAAAACAGGGAATAATCTCTTCTGATAGAAGCTCACACTTTTGTGCCAAAATAATACAACAAGTGAGTACAGTATTAGGAATAGATTGGCAATTACATACTCCTTATAGACCTTGGGCAAGTGGAAAAAATGAACCATTTAATTAAACGAAAAATAACAAAAATAGGGCAAGAAACAAATCTATACTTGGCCACAATCTCTCCCTTTAGCATTATTAAGAATCTGAACTAAGCCAAGAACAAAGGAAAATTTAAGCCCTTTTGAAATTTTATATGGGAGACCATACAAGTTACTGTTTGCTGGAGAAGATCTAAGACAGCTGGGAGAGGGATATTTTGTGAATATGTGAAGGCCCTCCAGGGACAATTAAAGGTTATAAACAAACAACTATTGGGAACAAGGGCCAGGGGGTTAGATCAACCAATCCACTCCTTTAAACCTGGTGACTATGTGTATATAGAGACTTTTTCAGGAAAACCTTTAGAAGAAAAGTGGGAAGGACCCTATCAGGTGCTGCTGACAACCTTCACCGCTGTCAAGATAAGAGAACAACCAGCCTGGATTCACTATTCTCGGATAAAGAGGGCTCCTGAGAAATCACGGAGCGTCACCTCAGCAGGACTACGGTTTATTAGATCTTAATTGCAATAGCAATAATTATCTGCAATAGTGATAATTTCTGTAGTTGTAATAACTTCTAGAAACATAGTGGACTGTCAAAAGGATCAGGGATATTTGTGTAGGGTTATTCTGATCTTAATTGCAATAACTGTAGAGATTTTAGAAACTGAAGCATGGATAAACAATACCTGTCTTCAAACACTACAAAGAATTGTTAGCGCAATGAAAGCTAAGGAACACTGAATATGTACCTCTCTTCCTAAAGGAGGCCCGATAACACCCCTGTATGGGGGGGCCTCCCAAAACTGGAATTATCTAAATGGCAAACAGCCTACATGGCCAGACTTTTGGAAAAAAAGTCAAACTATGGCAGAGGATATTACCTATTTGATAATAACACATATAAGTTGGGTCCCAGATTTGTTTTACAAATATTAAGCCTAACCACCACAGTAGTTATGAAAAGTGATAATAACTGTCATCAGAAAGCTCAAACAAGACAGGGGGAGCATGTCCTCGAGACCCAGGGCAAAATACTTGTTCCCAATCTGATGGCTGGAATGATTAAACAGACATCCTTAAGATATGGAACAAGGTGCAGAGCCTGCATGAAATTACTAAAGAAGATTTATCATGGAGTTTTGAAGCTATATGGAACAAACTGACTTCGTGGTTACCTAATTTGGAATGGTTAAAGCATGCTTCTGTTAATACTTATTGTAATAGTTTTAGGAATAATATGTATATTGCTTCAATGTTTTGTTTGGTGCTGTCAAAGAATGATCATAAGGCATAATGATTTTTTTGTAGTTGCAAAAGAATTTGCAAGAGTTGTTAAAAAAGGGGGGAATGAATAGGGAATGCTGTACCACTTACCTAAAGGATGACGCACCTATGTTTAGTTAAAAGACAGAAAATGTCCAAGGACCCTTATTGCCACATGACGGATGTACAGACTGCTAAGTCCTTGGGTTGGTTATCTTTAGAAGGGACATTTTGCCTTGGATTCCTGTTGTACATGCAACGTGGCGAAGATGGAGACTTTAAACATGGCCGCTAAGGAATAGAGTCTGTGCAGAGACAACTCCTCAAGGACATTGCGCAGGCATAAGATATGTAAATGGATTCTCAGAATTGTAATGAATAGGTATGAGTAACCTGTATGAAGGGGGAACTGAAAAGTCCCCTCGGTGTGCAAGACTTTGGTGGAGCGATCCACCATGCACCCAGCACTGCCAAATAAAGATAACCTCCGCTCGCCTGCATACTGCTGACTGATTCTTCACATCTTGCCCAGTCCAAACTGGCCCAAGGGCTACTGCTTGAATTGTGTCCCATTGAATTTGTTCAAGGGTTTGTTGTTGCTCAGGACCCCATTTAAGATCATTATTCTTTCAGGTAACCTGATAAAGAGGGCTTACAATCATACTGTAGTTTGGAATGTGCATTCTCCAAAAGCCAACGACACCTAAGAAAGCCTGAGTTTCTTTCTTACTAGGTGGTGGAGACATAGCTGTTATTTTGTTGATCACATCCATTGGGATCTGATGACATTCATCTTGCCATTTTAATCCCACAAACTGAATGTCTTGTGCAGGGTTTTTTTTGAGCTTACTTATTTATATGGCAAGACTGGCTTTCAGAAGGATTTGGGCTATTTTCTTCCCTTTCTCAAAAGCTGCTTCTCCTGTAATGCCCTATACAATGATGTCATCAACGTATTGCAGATGTTTTGGAGCTTCACCCTTTTCCAGGGCAGCCTGGATCAGTCCATGGCAGATGGTAGGGCTGTGTTTCCACCCCTGGAGCAGTTGATTCCAGGTGTATTGGACACCCCTCCAAGTGAAGGCAAACTGTGGTCTGCACTCCACAGCCAAAGGGATCGAGAAAAACACATTTGCAATATCAATAGTGGCATACCACTTGGCTGCCTTTGATTCCAGTTCATATTGGAGTTCTAGCATGTCTGGCACAGCAGCACTCAATGGCAGCGTGACTTCATTCAGGCCATGATAGTCCACTGTTAGTCTCCATTCTCCATGACGCTTTTGCACTGGCTATATGGGACTACGAAAGGGCAAACGGGTCCTGCTGATCACTCCTTGGCAAATCAGCTTGTGGATGGGAATCAGGGAGTCTTGGTTGTGGCAGTATTGCCACCCATACACTGTTGTGGTAGCAATTGTTGCAGCACTATCCTAACTACCTGGCTGCAACAAGGCTTTTACCACCACATACAGATTAACCTCAATAAGTAGTTCCCACACCTTGCCCCAGCACAGCCACCAATCATCCCCCACAAGGTTGCAAAAGCTCATCTACTGTCCATGATGGTTTTTTTATTTTTTTTTTCCCATCCTCTTCAGGCCAGTCCACCCTGCTTCTTACCTCTGCTACATCCAGAGTCTTCCTTCTCCAGACTCTTCTTCCAGCCAGCCTCACCTCATCTGGGCCCCCTGCTTCTGCCAGGGCCTCTCATTGTTTCTCCTACATCCTGGGTGCATGCTCTCACCTCCTTCTACTTCTTCTGAATCTCTCTTCATCTAGTATTTGCTTCATGCAGTGCTCCTCTTTATAAAGTCCTTAGAGCTATTTAACTACTTTAGCAGGAACCAGCCACAGCTGCACATTATCCACGTCAGCCAACCCACCACCCCAAGCAAGCCCACAGCTGTATATTATCAATGTTAATTAACCTGCCTTCATTCTTCTACAATTCCTCTACAGCAATCAGCACCTGTTGTATTTTGACCTTCAGCAACCCCACAACAGAAGGTTCCTCCTAGAGACCGGGCACAGTAGACAGCTGCTTAGTCTACTCTGTCTCCAAGGCAGCTATACTGAAAGCCCATCAGCACCCTTTTGGTTCCTTGAAATACCCTCTCCTGAGACAGTCTATGCCAAGGGTGCACGGAGCCTCTGGGCCAGTCACAATGGGCTACCTTTGCCACTCATTCCTAGTCAGGCTTATTTCAGGCTCCAATACAGTTAGCTGTTGCGATCCCCCTGTCACTCCAGAAATACTGATGGGTTCTGCCTCTGTAAAGCTTGATGGTGTTAGGGTACACTGTGCACCAGTGTCTACTAGAGCCTTCTACTCCCTTTGGTCTGACATGCCCAGACCACTGGATCCACACAGTCCAATAAACCCGGTTGTCCTTCTCCTCTTCCTGGCTGGAGGCAGGGTCCCTCTAGCCCTGTTCATAGGATTCTCTACCATGGCAGCTAGCAGTGCAGACCAGCTGTTGCGTTAAGCAATCGCAGTCGTGCCCACTTATGTCTTGTAAAAATGGATTAGAACTACTTTTTGCAGGATTGAGAGTAGAATCAGATTTTCTACTCTGTCTGGGAAACTGTCCACTAGATATCGGAGCAGCAGCCTTCCTGGAAGAACCCCTCTCTATTCACAATTGTTTTTCCTTGCAATTCAAGTACATATGCCTCCAGGGGCAAGGTAGGTTTTCCATCCCACCTCCTCATGCCCTCTCCATGGTCCCACAGGTAAAACCATAGGGTATCCTGTGGTGTGTACCTCCTATATTCTCTGTCTCAAGCAGAAAGTTGCTTGCTATTAATAGCTGAGATGTGGGACCATACAGGTGCTGAGTCATTGGACCATTCTCTCCACAGCTGAGATGAGGGAGGTAGAGATGTTATCTTCGTAGTCCTGGATATGGTGAATCACTTCATCCACTGTTGGTGGCACATTGTCTTCCAGCACATTATTGCCAATGAGTTGGCATATAATGATGGTGCACTCCATAAAAATTTCTGCCATGTGGGTCATATGCACAGGACTTCGTCAGAATCTGTGGGTAACTGTGCGCTGTCTTGGTCACAATAAATTATCTCTTTCATGGCTAATTCCCTCAAGTGCTGGATACCTCTCTCCATGGTGGTCCACTTCCCTGGGCAACATGTAATATCCCTCTTGAAGGGATACCTTTCCTTCATACTTGACAGGAGTTGCCTCCAAAGACTGAGGACTTGCATCCCTTTTCCAATTGTCTTGCCAATGCCCCCTTCTTTAGAAAGTAATCAAAGCTGCTTGGCTTCCCTGCCCTCTAATTCCAAACTATTAGCCCCATTGTCCCAGGACTGAAGCAACCAGGTGACAATGTGCTTACCTGGCTGACGGCCAAAATCTTTTTGCATATCCTGCAGCTCATTCAAGTATAGGGATCAAGTGGTTACCTCTTGTTCTGCTTCTTCCTTCTGTTGCTGTGATGGCCCTTCTTTGTCTTCCTTTACTAAACAAGTTGTTTTCCATGTCCACTTCTCCTTGTGTATAGGACTGACTAATACCAGCATGGGTTGGTCCTCTGCATCACTTGTCATGGGGGCTGGAGTAGTTGTAGTGCTACCTGCTGGATCCTGAGTACCATGGTCCTTATTGCCAAAGTTTGAGTAGCTGTGGTGCTTGCTTTAGTGGCTGGAATAGCCGCAATGCCTATCACTGAGATTTGAATGGCTGCAGTGCTTGTGTTGGTGCTTGAAGGGCTGCAATGCTTGTCGCAGCGGTTGGATTTCAGTGCCTGCACTGCTTATTGCGGGGGTCGGAATAGCCTCAGCTAGTTGCTTAATACGCAACACAATTTGAACCACATTCAGCATTCCCAGCAATAGAATCCAAGGCACCAATATGCTGGTTTCAACATTCCAAGAATACTCAAATTTTTCAAAAGCCTGAACTGCTTCTTTTTTGAAAGAAAATTGAAATTGAACTTGAGGAGAAGGGGAAGATGCGGGATGATAGATTGCATGACCGGCTGTCCAAAAAGGAAAAGCCAAAAGTGCAATTATCAGTAATCCCTGGCAGAGTATGCCTGAAGAACAGGGTTGACAGCAATGCCAAGTACACAGAACAGATTAGTTTCACGGCCGGCAAGTTTATCATATCATAAACCAGTACTATAAAGTACAACACAGTGATAACTTTAACCCAGACCACATGGACCATAAACAGCACCACAGGGAACACATACTGCAAGTAAAGTACATAACGCAACCCTGAGATCATGAGCAGCAACTCAGAGAACAAAGAAAATAACATTATGGCCAGTGACTATTTAACCAATAGAAAGAATACTTATAAAAATTTTGTTTTAACACGCTCTAGTCAGACCTATCATTATCTCAACCCTTTCTGCCCCATGTTGGGCACCAAAAAGGACTGTCGTGGTTTCACCCCAGCCAGCAACTAAGTACCATGCAGCTTCTCACTCCCTCCCTCAACCCCCAGAGGGATGGGTAGGAGAATTAGGAAAAGAATATAAAACTCGAGGGTTGAGATAAGAACAATTTAATAATTCAAATAAATTAGGAGGGGAAAAAGCAAAACTATAATAATAGTAGTAAGAATTATAATGAAAAGGAGGGAGAAGGGGAGAGGAATAAAATCCAAAGGGAATGGAGAAAGGAATACAAGAGATGCACAATACAATTGCTCACCACCCACTGACCGATGCCCAGCCAGTCCCTGAGCAGCGATCAACAGGCTCTGGTCAACTCCCCCCGAGTTTATGTACAGAGCATGACGTCCCATGGTATGGAATACCTCTTTGGCTAGTTCAGGTCACCTGTCCTGGCTATGTCCCCTCCCATTTTCACGTGCCCCTCCAGCCTTCTCACTGGAAAGGCTTGAGAAACTGAAAAGTCCTTGATTTAGTATAAACATTACCTAGCAACAACTAAAAAGATCAATGTGTTATCAACATTGTTCTCATACCAAATGCAAAACACAGCACTGCACCAGCTACTAAGCAGAAAATTAACTCTATCCCAGCTGAAACCAGGACAGATGTCAGCCTTTATCTCAGTACTTTTGGTTATCAAGGTAAACAATGCTGTTATTTTTCACATGCTTGGTTCTTCCAGAATACCAAGTGGTAGGATGAGAACTAAATGTAATAAGATACTTAAAAGTTCATAATTTTTCTGTGGAAACATTGATAAAACTAACCATCCAGCCTTCTCAACTCTGTTGGCTTGTGCTAAAGATAGACTGTCTTTTGAACAGCCATTTAGCAGTAAACATCTGGGTATCACTTCTATTTTAACAAGTGTTCTTCATCTTGGATGCTAAGAGTATACAGTTTGAAGCCAGCAAAAGTAGTCTTTACTTGATTTGTTTCTTGAGTTTACATGCACAGTGATAGAATGGGCTGAATTTACATTTAATTGAACTTACCTTATTGTACTATATCACTCTACATGCATTTGTATTTCATGCATGTATCATAGGACATTCATGTTTTAATATAACATACAATTAGGGAAACAATGCAACATATGCAATATATTTATTTTGCTTGAGGGACTTCTTGTTTAAGTGTTATGCAATATGCTATGTATGGCTTGATTCAAGATCCTTGATGGTTATCTTCTGATTGTTTGTTGTACAATGGGACTAAAGATTCATGAGAAGCAAGAGAAAGCACCATTCTCTAATAATGAGTGGAAACAAGGTAGAGAACAGATATTAGCATTCCAGAAATAGCAACTAGATGAATTTCCTTGTGGGAGACTTTCTGGCAGTAAGAACCAGGTGTCCCCCATGCTAAGTAAGAGTGCTTCATTCATCTCTCATCCCGCTCTAAGTATGCAAATCTGTGTTACCTGATGCAATCCCCTTTGCTGTAGTGACAGATGTTAATTTGTTTGGGCTTGGGTTTGGGGTTTTTTCCATTGATGGTGCAGTTTAAGTTCTTCAGTGGTCTTTTTTTTCTGTGGTTTAGTCATGGAAAGTCTAGAAACACTTTTTTTTCTTTCAAAGACCCACATTGGATTCCTCAACAGATCACCTTGACAGAAGGAAAAAGGAAACCATAAAGGTAGGATTGTCATAAATCAGGAAGAAAAACAGGACTCAGAGCTGGGGGGAGGGGGGGAGAGAGAATCACAGCTAAATTTAACCGGTTATTTTTGAAGGGCAAGAGAAAAACAATGCTGAGAATTGTTCCATTATTATTTTTAGAGAAGCATACGGTTTCATACAGCCAGCTTTTACAAGATTGCCTGTCTGCACAAAAGGTGAAATTTTGTTCAGACAAAAATACAGTAAGCTGTGAAAACAAACATAGCTGCATGCATATTCTTGCCTGCTTACATAAAGCAGGTCCAGAGGAGGGCCACAAAAATAATCAGAGGGATGGAACACCTCTCCTATGAGGAAAGGCTGAAAGAGTTGGGGTTGTTCAACCTGGAGAAGAAAAGGCTCCGGGCAGACCTCATTGCAGCCTTTCCAATGTAACACTAGTTATAGTTTAATTTATAATTCAGAAGCCACACAAAAGTTAAGGATGGTTTGTATTATTAATGTATGCACTAAACATCATAAAGGGCTTGTCTAAACAAGGACTCTTAAGAAATATAGGGTAAATCAATTAAAATTATGAATTTAATGCACAAGTGCATTAAACTCTTGTTCCCTTTAGACTGTCACATTCAGGGGCCCAGCGGTTTCATTTTAAGCTAATCCCATTCACAAAGAATTAAATCTCCTTTACTTCTGTAAGAGGTCACAACTAATAGGTAAATCCATTTGTATTTTCTACATTAGCTCTGGTTGATTCCTCCTAACTTTTCTTTTTTTTGTATAGACTAGCTTAAGAATCAGGTACATGACAGGTTCACTATGTTGATTTCCAGGCATACCTGTAAGGTATGTAGGTTAGAAGAGTTCTAGAAAAAAAGAAAAGTTTCTAGGAAAGTTCACTATAGAGCTGTCCTTCACAAGATCTCTTTTCCATTCCTGCAGTATTGGTATAAAATCTATGTGAACTGTAAAAGGATACAAATCTTAGACCTGCTTAAAATAACAGCAAAATAGGTATCTGTCAGCAATATGTTTTGGATTACATTGGACAGAACATAAAACCAGAAAAACAACATAAATCAGTGTATAACATAAGAAGCATTGTAATAGTACTATATGTCTGTTTTTCACAGCTTTTGATTTAATTCCTGCTAGCTGCCTTTTTTTTTTTTTTTTTTTTCTCTGTGGTCCACATTCTGCTGTGGATACATCTTACTAATTTTAATATCAGTTTAGCAATTAACCCCACAGAGAGAAATGGCAGCTAGATGCATAAGAAAGGAGTTAAGGGTTGTCAACAACAAGGTGAGCCAGAAGAGAAAAGAACAAATGTTGATGGATACAGATAGGAAAGGTTGATCTCTTTTATATCTCCCCAAGTGAAGGAGAGAAAACAAGGAAAGTAATGAGGAAAGAAACAGGATTAGAGACTTCTTCCCTCCCTTTCATCCTCTTCCCCTTCCTCTTCCTTTTCTTTCTCCTTTCCTTCCTTCTCCCTTCCTCTTGCTCTCCCTTTCTCTCTTCTGCCCGATCGACCTCGGCGGGGCTGGGATGAGAGCCAGTGCCCGTGCAAGAGGAAAAGTTAGAGCAAAGCAGGAGGAAGCATGGGGAATCCTGACCTAGCTGCTCACCAAGTGAAACACAAGCTGAGCGTGGTTGCCAGCAGAGGGAGCACACAGCATTGCTTCGCTGGGGCCCTTGCCCTAAAACCTCCGTGTCTAAATTCAGTGTGGAACAATACACGTAGCAGGAACAGGATTGCATGCAAAAGTCCTTTCCCATCTATTACAACATCAAGACAGAGATTTAAAACAAGCAATGGCTTAAACTGAATAACAGCTTTCCCCTGGTCCTGATAATAGGTTCCATACTAGTAAATTAGAATAATCACTGTTATTTTAACTTAACCATTTGGTCAGAATTCAAATCTGGGATGTGCCATAAACACACATGAAATCACTTCTAAAGAACAAGGAGGTAACAGCTTTAGGGGAGCCAAAAGTAGCCTTGCAGCTCTTACAATTTCCATAAAGCAAGTAAATTTATGCAAGCCAATACAAATAAACCAATGTGCACTCAATAGTCAGGAAAGCCAAAATACTAAGCTTTAAGTTCCTCAGTTTTAACTCTTCACATTGTATATCCTATAGTTTTTATGGTAGACCATAAATAACAAAATGATATATTAAGGTTTCCATTTAATAAGGAAACTAGTAATAGAAAATAACACATGTATAATTTGGCCAAGTAAACACTGTGGAAACAATCTTAAATGTTAGCGTTTCCTGAGTCTGGACTGAGGATGTTTTAGACCCACACCTGGATCAAATTATGTGACTTGAGTCCTTCTTGGATATGAAAATATAACATAAGATTATTTTTATAACAAAGCTCTGACAATTTTGGGGTTGTTTTTTTCAAATTTGGGAAAAAATAGTGTATTTGCATTGAAAAATAACAATTACAAATTTTTCCTCCAAAGTAATTCATTTGAAAAAGTTGCAATGCACTGGAAAATGAATGAGAAGGTCAAGAAAAAGCATCCTGTACTCAGAGAAATTATGCTTGTTGAAATACTCACATTTAAACAAGAGACTTTGCAGTAAATTCCAGCTGATAATGATCTGTCTTACATGAAATGACACCAGTACTACATCATTTGCAAGTGAATTGTTCCTGAATTACATAAGCACAATTGAGATTAAATCAAGAATTTTGATCACATTTAAAATAAGAGATCATACTTTCCAAGAGCCTACATATTTGACAAAAACATCTGCTCTGCCTTTGTGATATTCATAGCAGAAAACTCACACTGTGAACTCCAGTTCTCTCTTTATTTGTATAAAATAATATTATCTTTTCTAGGGCTCAGCTGGAGTCTCTATAATGTGCACCTCTCACTTGGTTTTGAGCTGTAACTTTGAAAGTGTCTACAGTCAAATTTAAAGAAAGGGAAATATAGGTGCACACAAGCATAAGTACAGATAAGTAATTGAAGTGTATTTTTTAGACCCATGATAACATTAAAAAAATCAAGATCTATCTAGTATACTGTAAGTATACTGTAAAGTATCCTATGCGGGTAACAGCCTTCAACAGCTGAAGAATCCCTGAAAAAGGGTTGGACTCAGTTTTGACCAATGAGACACTCAGAGTAGGCATGGTTATGGTGATGGCCTCAGTCGTGTTATCACACCCACCTTGGCACATCATACTTTCCTCAGAGAGGGTGACTGAAGAGGATTAGAAGGAAATGTGTCTTTCAGCTTCCCAGTCCTTTACCACCTGGATTCCAGATGGCCTCCAGGGGCCTCGTTGTTGTTTAAAGTTATACCAGCTTCACTTACACCACAATGTCCAATACATCATGTAGTGAACCAGCCATTCCGGCTGCCAGAGTTGTTAGCTATTTTTGCTCTAAGACATTGCATGAATGAGACATGCAGGTCTTTTTCCATTAGAACATGGGGTTTGATTCGTGACAGCCTGAGTACTCTCATAAAGATTATGTCTTTAATTTGAGGCCTTTGCTTTAACATTCAGTCACTTAGATCTTTGCTCAAACATTTTGTCTGAAAGCTCACGACCCATGTCTTTTTTAAAAAAAGGCTTTACTCCTACTAATCTAGAACTGAATAGCATAGGCAGTTCCAGTCCAGTCCAGGTGGACTGGGAGTTTGGAGATATTAACGTTTCTGTCTCTGAAATTCCTGAATTAAAGTTCTGACCGCTTAAATTTATAAAAATAATTTGTTTAAAGAAGCTATGAAGATCAGAGTTTGTACAAAACTAGGGAATATTAACCTTAAAGGTTACTTAGGGCTTTAATTGATTCTGGAAATGACAGTTGCAAGTGATTCAGTAAAATTAGCTATTTCTTTGACGTATTTTATCAACTTTCATTCTATCAAAGCCCAAAGCAACTAGGGCTATGTCAAGAACAAGGGTGGAAACGTGCCCAGAGGTATCTTTCTGAAAAGAGCACCAAATGCTCGCAGACTTTCCAGTCCAAAAGGCCCACAAACAAGTACCCGTGTACCAGGATGCCTTATTATGATATGGAGAAATAGTGTGAAATAGGGACAATGGACATCGATTGTGATTGTATACGTCTGCTCAAGGAATGTGGTGACTGGTCATGGGTGCGGTGTCTGGTCACATAGGCACACAGCTTTGAGGAGACGCCTACAGTTTTGAGGAGACACCTGCCCTTCTTCCTCTAACAAAGGGGAGACGGGGAGACGCCTGCCCTTCTTCCTCTAACAAAGGGGCTATTTAAAAAAGAATGAGAAAAGGATGAGAGACATTCCAATGCTATCTAGAGGGAGGGAGTGCTAAGTCTCCTTGCTGGAGAAGATCGGATGGTCAGGGATGGTCACAAGGACATGAATCACCTACAAACCTGCAAGACCACCACATTCCAGGCAAAGGACTGATAAGCTAATTAACATACGAAGCGGGGTTTAGGTAATGAATATGTATAGGCGTTAATTGAATATTCATTTGTTTTATTGTATAAATGTGAGATGGTTCGTCACTTCGGGCATGCACGCTTGTGGAGGAGCAATCCCCCGTGCATCTGCGCGCAATAAACATACCTACTTTATAACTTTCGAGTTATAGAGTCTAATTCCGCACGTCAGTTTGGCGAGCCAGCCAGGAGGATTTCTGCTCGGCTGAGGGACCAGCTGCGGAGCGGACACTCCTAGGCGCGCCCCGGGAGATTTCCCCGGAGGAGCCTCCTGTTCTCAGCTGTTCACCCGGGAGCAGAGGAAAAACCCCTGGATCCACGGATAAAACGGTATGTTTAGAAACGGGGCGGCTGGTGAGATGCACGGAGATGCCCGGCGCGCAGCGTAGTCCCCAGGAGGAAAGGTACCTTGGGAGGGTGTTTGCTGACCAAGGGATGGCCGCTAGCGATCTTGAGGGCAGATGGAGCAAACCCGAGGTTACTGCCGTTCCTAAAAGCCCGGAGACCTCGTGATGGAAAGCAGGGGGCGGGACGGAAAAAGGCGGAATCTCACAGTAACAAGAGGGACCTCATAGCAAAAGTAAAAGGGAAACTTTTGCGTCGGGGAAAAAAAAAAAAAAAAGAAAAGAAGAAAAAAAAAAAAAAAGGGGGGGAAGCTAAAAACTTCCTTTAGGTTGTCTTAAGAATTGGGGAATTCCTAGAATGTAACAACTGAAATAGCGCTCTGTGTCTTGTTTGTTCTATGTGTTGTCTTGTTACATGTTCAAAACTTGGAGTTATGAAATGTATGTTGAAAAATAATAATATACTGGTAATTCGTGGCAAATAGCGGAAAACTTAACACTCTGCTTAAGACCAGGAAAAATTGGTTTTTTGTTTGTTGTTTGTTTTTTGGCAATTGTTCATTGAAATGCATACTTTGTGAACTGTTAGTGTTCTTAAAAATTGTACATAAGTGCACGGTACCGTATAACATACTGCTTGTGTGACTGCGGGCTGCCCGGAGAGTGTGAATGGTGTGATTGAGATGCGCATTTTGATTTTCCGTGTATAGCTTAATTATTTTGACTGAGTGTGAGTGCAAGAGTGCTTGAGACGCGCGTTTGAGTGCAAAGCGAGTAAGGAGCTCTATTCGCGTTTCCGACCTTGGGTGGCTAAGGCGGCCGCAGAAAAACAAAGTAATTAAAATTGCAAAATGGGAAATGGAAGAAGTAAGCCCTGTGAAAAATCGCCCTTGGGCTGTATATTAAAACATTGGAGGGATATCGTAGGACAGGGTGGTACCGAAAATAGAAGGAAATTGATTAAATATTGTAATCAGTGGTGGCCTTTGTATAAATTGGGGAGTGATGCGAAATGGCCTCAGGAGGGAGGAACGTTAGATTATAACACTCTCCTGCAATTAATGTTGTTTCTGAGAAGAGAAGGAAACTGGGACGAAGTATCGTATGCAGACATGTTCTTCATCCTCCGGGACAAACCTGAGTGGCAAAAGGACTGTGGATTAGTGCCCCCTCGGGATCCTATGGTACTAGCACTAGAAAGAGTGCGGGATTAACATCACCTGATCTTTGATTGTGGCTCTAGAAAAGGATAGGAAAAAAACCTGAGACCTAAGCTAGAAAGATGTTCTTGTTGAAATTTTTGTGTTAAAAAGTTCAGGTTGCGGTTCCTTCTGTGGAGCAACCAGAATGAAACACGTTGTAAGATAAAAACTTGTACTAATGTACGTAAGACCTAAAGCGGGGTGTGGAGAGTCAAAGACACTGTGAAAGTGTTAAAGTATTGGGGTGAGTTTGTACAAACCCCCGTAGCCCCTCGAAGGTGCGGCCGAGTCCTGCTGGACGCATGGCAGGGTGTTTGCTGTTTGTGTTCTTACATATCATGCCTTTGCAGGCAGACTTAAAGCAACAAGTAGCAGATTTGCATTCAGGGTAAGAAAGAGTCAAAACAGAAGTGCTGTTGCAGAGGCAGGCTTGTGTAACCTGCAGAGCAGGAAGAGCATCTCCTGCCCCGAACCCTTCTGCTGGTGAGGAGGAGGGGGTTGCTATTGCTGACAATTGAGCAGAAGGACCTGACAATGTCACCCCAATTGCTGCAGCATTTGCAGTACAACAGGACCAGTAACGGCCCCTTTAGGGCAGGCAATGGGTATGAGGTGGAATTTTAGTGAATACAAAACCAACTTATTTGGTGTTAAACTTCAGTAAAAAAAAAAAAAAAAATTGTTACAGTTGTGGGAGCTGCTGGCCACCAGGAAAACATCCTGAAACCTTTAAAGTACAAACTAAGAAAACAAATAATTCCAAATTCACCAAAATCTTTGTTGGCATGAGATTTATTAGAACATCTAGACGTTTAAAGAAGGGGAAATGAAACCAAAAGTTAAGAATGATCGATTAATTAAAATGTTGAGTTTATCTTTAATTCAACAGAAAAGTGGAAGAGAGGACCTCCCTGAAGTAAAAGAAATTTTTAACCAGGTGTATCTGAAAATAAATTCCAGGAAAGGTGAAAAATGCTTTACCTGTTACAGTAAAAATGATAAGGGGGAGGCTTGCCCAGTTCAGATAAAAACAATATCCCTTGGTCAGCAAGGCTGTGGGGATATTGGCAGAAAAAGTGAAGTGAAATAAAATACACTCTGTAGTAGTTCTACTAATGTAAATCTGTGTGTTTTGCCATGACAGTGACTTGTTATGGGATGTGCAGATGAAACTGCATTGACAATGAAGTACAAGGAATAAGGTTGGTCAGGTGCCTCCTACCATAGTCAAGGGCAAGCCTGGGTTGGCCTCGGTGTTTGCCACCAAGAAGAATCTTGAGCTCCGCTGCTGGCTGCAACCCAGTAGGCGTTGAGCGGTGGGAACATATGCCATGCCAGACCTCGGTGTGAGGAATGGCCCCTCTGTTATAAGAGGGTCATCCAGGAAGGAAGAACATAAGGTAGCCCATAGAGGCACTGATTTGGAAATTGGAAACTGCCTGGCCGACTATGAGGCCAGACGAGTAACAGAGGAGGTAGGAAAGGAGGAATTATCCTTAATACCAGACGATAAAATCCAAACTGTAAGTACAGATCAAGAGCCAAACTATTCTAAAGAAAACTTAAAGGTAATTCAGGACATGAATGATAAAATAAAAATAAATAAGTGGACTTATTTAAGGGATGGTCGTATAGTGGTACCATCCAATTTAATATGGATCACAGCCCTATTATTAATAAGACGCATTGGGGAGCTGATACTTTATATAAAAGTCTAAATCAGAAATTGATAGGGCGGAACTTGTATACTGTAATAAAACAGGTGACTCAGCAATGTGAAATGTGTTTACGCAATAATCCCAATACAGCAAATAAAATAAAACTAGGGAACATTAGTAGAGGAAATGTTCCAGGGCAACATTAGCAGATCGATTTCTCGGAACTTCCTAGAAAAGGGGGGTATCGACATTTATTGGTACTAGCAGATACCTTTTCAGGTTGGCCAGAAGCCTTCCCGTGCGGAACTGCTAAAGCCCGGGAAGTGACCAAAATACTACTCCAAGAGATAATACCTAGGTTTGGAGTCCCAGCGGTAATGTCCTCGGATAGAGGACCACATTTTGTGTCCAGAATAGTGCAACAGATCAGCCACCGTCTAGGAATAGATTGGCAATTACATACCCCATACCGACCACAATCGCGTGGCCAGGTGGAAAAGATGAATCATCTAATCAAACAACAGATTGTCAAGTTAGGCCAAGAAACAAATCTAACTTGGCCCCAGTCTTTGCCATTAGCTCTTACACGAATTCGAACTAGACCAGAGCAAAAGAGGGGCTTAGCCCATTTGAAATTTTATATGGACGACCCTATGGGGTACAAAAGGGGACGTCTTCACAGATTGGTGAAGAAACAATGACTTCCTATATGGTGGCACTAAACAAACAATTAATAAGAATTGAGAAGCATGTGATGGGAACACGCAGTAGGGGTCTGGATGGACCTGTTCACGATATACAACCAGGGGACTATGTATACGTTAAGTGTTTTGCAGATAAAACCCTGGAACCACAGTGGACCGGACCTTTTCAAGTCCTACTCACCACCTACACTGCAATCAAGGCTGAGGGACAGAATTCTTGGATTCACCATACCCCGATTAAGAAAGCCCCTGCCGCTTCGTGGAAAGTAACCCCAGATAAAAAAGAACTGAAACTCAAATTTACTCGGACAAATGGGAACAATGTGGGTGGCAATTAAAGCTGCAAAGTGGGAAGCCTATGTAAACAGGCAGAAAGCCCGAAGCAGCCGTTCTCCTGAAGAATTCCCTTGCTGCCGAGAAGATGGTACACCCCGTGGCTCGAAGCAACCGAGTCGACGGGCAAGGCAGAGGAGGAACAAACTGTGGAGAAAAGAACCAGAACAATGGGACACTAAAGCAACAATGGCCGAACTTCCCCAGGACTGGAGTAGTCCAGGACACCATGTCTGAACTCCAGAAAAGGTTAGATCAACGTAAGAAAGATCGTGAGGCGGGCAGGTCATGGTATGAAAACTGGTTTAATATCTCACCTTGGCTAACCACTTTGTTGTCTGCTTTAGCAGGACCACTTATTATGTTGATTCTGGGACTTATATTTGGGCCTTGTATATTACGCTACACTTTATTAGAGAACGGTTTGACATAGCTAAATTGCTTATTTTAACTACGAGGTCTAGGGCAAAATATAAGAGTGTATCTATTAATGAGGATGAAGATTGTTGCGAATGCGTTATGCCACGTGAAAACTATGCCTATTGTAATTGTGAGGTTATTACCTTGTGAGTGTTATGATAAATGTTGGGATTGTGGAAAAAGGTTTGTTCGCAGTGCCGAGAATGAAAGCAGCGTCTAATAAACAATAAAAGGATAAAAAGAAAAAAAGGGGGGATTGTAAGAAACTATGGACTAGGGTATTGTTTATTAAGATTTATGTTAAGCCCAATGTAAAGATTAGGCAACAAAAGATAAGATAACCGCCAGGTGTCCAGGATGCCGCTTGTGAAAGATAAGATAACCGCCAGGTGTCCAGGATGCCGCTTGTGCGTATGAATGAAGGGTCAACACCTCCACTACTTCATGAACACGAAAGTAAAAAAAAAGGTATAAAAAGGGACTGTTTGAACTGCTCAGGACGGCAGTTGGAGGAGCGCAGACTCCCCTGTCGTCCAGCGCTGTTTTTGCTCATATTCTACTTGCTATAATTAATAAAAATTTTAATTGGATTATGATCTATTGTGGTCTCAATTTATAACAATTCTGGTGCTGTGACTCGGATAAGGAACGGTGGGCTTTGGTCCTCCGGGGAGGCGCCCTGCGACATTTCGCGGCCCCGCGACCAACAGCTTACTCCAACCTTACCGACGAACCTAAATTCTAGAATAATGAGCAAAGGAGAAACCGGTAAAATCCCATAAAAATTCTGTGCACGGGAGTCCGGACGAAGACGCAGGACGCATAAGTATATTGCGAAGTTGTTCGCGGGTTTGCCGTTCGGGCGGGATTGGGTTTCCTGGAATATAACAAGTGAGAGGTTCGATATACTGAACCAAGCGAGTGCGGACTCTTAAGTACTGCGTCTCCCATCTCCTGCGAGGGACTGGGCCAGGAACAAGGGGAGCGAGTGAGTGTATGTTTGTGGATATTCCAGAAGATGGGGGCGAAGGGCAGCAAGCCTTTGACTCCCATGGGAAGGGTACCCATTGTACCTAAGAATACCCCTCTGGCATATATCTTAGACAATTGGAGATATTTCCCTGGAACTCTAGGGAAAGATAAGCAGAAGATGATAGAATATTGTACTAAGATATGGGGAGGGAAGAAAATTTCTAAAAATGTCTTTTGGCCAGTCTATGGGTCAGAAGAAGATAGGGTAAGACAGCAATTAAACCTCTGGGTTAATAATAAAAAACCCCTTAACCCGGAGGAGAGTCGATATGCGGAAGTGTGGTTAGAAAGACCGGGAGCTAGACTTTACCCACTGAATGAAATAAAAACTAAACAAAAGAAAAAGCAGGAAGAGTTGGACGAAACCCTTCTAACCCCCCCTCCTTACATTCCTCCTCCTGCTCCCGCAGAGGTCCCCAGAGCGCCCACTCCCCCACCAGAGTCGGAACAAGGGTCTCCCCCTCTTCCTAGACGCATAACTAGAAGTCAGAAAGGGGCAGCTCAGATGTACCCCCTAAGGGAAATACCCATGGGGGGACCTCA